>NC_080603.1:7767629-8068150 GCF_027887145.1 Ammospiza caudacuta | reverse complement strand
CCTCCCTGCTATTTTTTTTTTAAAGCTTCCAAAGATAAATTGCATTTCGCTTCAAGATAATGAAATTTCCTTGGAGAAGCGACATATTTTTCTGTAGCTTTTGCATTTGGAACATGAGGAGAGTTTTTATTTTAAATCTCCATTGAAAGTGTTTGTCTGTCTATATTTTGCTGTCTTCCTTGTGAATGTTCTGACTTCACAGAGCTAGCAGGGACCCGGAGATGGAGTGTTTCTGTCACTTATTATAGCTTGCCTTGGCATAAAATTTAATCTTTGGATTTTTTTTCCCCTCCTAAAGAAATGGAAGTTGAAGCTAGATTAGAAACAGATAAAAAGATGTCATCCATCCTCAGACAAAGGAGTTTTTGTTTTTCTCTTTTGCATTTGCCTTTGTTAATCCTCTGCCTTCAAAGGGAACAAAGAGATCCTTCCACCTGGAGATCCTAGGGAGAAAGGGAAAACGAGGAGCAAGTGGCATGGCTGATCTGTGCTTGTGCTGTCCCACAGCTGGCAGGTCTGCTGGGACTTGCAACTGCCCAGAAAAACCCAGTTAAGAGGAACAGTCAGGTAGCAGAAATTGCAGCACCTATGAATCAAAGTGGATTATTTTGCTCCTAAAGGAACTTGTTGATCTTTATCTGTCTTTGCTGTCCATTGCTAGAGGAGCAGGTGCCTTCCCCTGCCTTGTTCCCCATCTCAGTGGCAGTGTGGAGGGGAGCATGTGCTGTGTCCATCCTGTTACATGGTGCCTGGTGTGACACTGAGCTGCCTGAACACTGCTCCCACCAGTGATTAATATGTTCTCAGGCACTGAGAGGCTCGAGGCACTTGGCACTTGACTGTCTCCCATTTTGGAACTTAATAAACAGAATATTCCACCAGCAGAACCTGCAATTTATCTTTCTGTACTGTGCTAGGAGTTACTCTGTGGCCTGGCTCAGGCTGCATCTCTTGCCCAGGGAATTAATAGACTCTTCCATAGCCCAGCTCCCTCTGTTCTCACTCTGGTTTCCAAATTAACCTTCATCTCACCTACTTTTTCTTCACGTCTCACTTCAATTTAGTCCTCAAATTGTTCACATGACAAAAGAGTTGTCCTTCCTACAGCTTCTTCTGCTCTGATAAGACGCCTGAATTTTCTGTGAATGCCTGGAGAGGACAATAACTTCTCTCCCTCCCTCTCTCCCTTCAGCTTCCCGATGGTTATTCAAGCCCAGAAGTCTCCCTGAGGTTATTTCCCCTGGGAGAACAGTAAGCAATTTCGGTTGCACTGTGCCAAGTGGCTGAGTTGTGCCTTGAATACACTGAACGTTTAATGCTGCTAATTAATGTTATTACATCATATTACATTTATTTAGACTCACAGGAAGGGGTTCAGCTGTGCAGAAGGTGCTGCAGGGGCTGGATGCTGCTTGCCAGCATTGCCCTTGTTACCTGTCTCACCTAGCTCTTGTTATGTGGTGTACAACAGACAAGTCTGGAATGCTGGAATATTGAAGGGACCTGCCTCTCTTATCAGGGAGAGGATTTACCAGGCTTTGACTCTTGAGAGGATGCTGTAGGTGCAGGCTTTTCCTCTACAATTAATGCACAGGCAAGCTGCTGGGAGCAGCCTGTGCTGCCTTGGCAGGATTAGGGATGCAGGAGCAGCGCTCCTGCGCTGTGTGAAAAGATTCCTGCCCTCCCTGCAGGCCTGGCCTCGGCTTGGAAAATAACCTGGGAGTGTCATGGCTGCTTTAGCTCTGTGCTTGTCCTGGCTGGGGAGGCTCCTGTGTGCTCTGCCAGCTCTGCTGCTCTGGGAGGCTGATGCAGGGGAGGTTTGTTTGACCTTTATCCTGCTCTGAGCTGCTCCTACATGAGTGTGTGGCTCACAGGGTTCTCCTGCCACCAAGGGCACCGTCCCAGTGAGCTCTCGGTCTGAGCTGGGTGGTGGCTCTGGTGCAGGGCAGGAGCCTTGGTCACCTCCCACCTACTGTCACCGGAGATGTCAGGCTCCCAGAGTGTGGGCTTGCTGCTTCCCAGCCCTAAGAATTTGGAGTGACCCCTCTAGAGCCTCCCTTGTAGCATGGTTGCTGCTACCAGAGCACAAGGATGGCCTGGTGGGATTCATGTTTGTGCTTCAGCTGCTCCTGTCACAGCCGTTGTGGGGGGGATGAACCGGGACTGGCACAGGCTGTGACCCCTCTGCTCTCAAAGGTGGTTACAAGGGTTTTTGTGAAGGAAATCTGTGCTGTGCCATATGATAAATCTTGATGCTTCCTTTCACTGGGATCCCAGATCTTCATCCTCCACAAAGGCTTTGGCATCTCCTGAAGCAGCATCTGAGAACAAAGGCAAAGCTGTTAATTAAGACAGAGCTAATTCTGGCAGCCGACTGCCGCCGTCTCCATGTGCTGCTGCGGGCTGTGAGCACCGAGGGCCCGGCAGTGCCCCCGGGCACAGCACCACCCAGAGCCCTCCCTCTGCGGGCTGCTCGTGCTCTGAGCAGGTCTGGCCTCGTGTCCTTCCCTCACAGGGGCCTGCTGGGCACAACTGGAGCTTGCTGGTAGCCCAGAGGGTGGTTTTGCCTTCTGTGGGGTGTTTGCCTCCCTCACAGAGCTGGCTCAGAGAGCAAAGTAGAGCAAAATGTGCCCAAAACCCCATCAGGGTTTAATGCCCTTGATGTGCCCTCCAAGGGGACGCTGGTGGGCATTGTCTCTGGGGCAGGCGGTGGCAATCCCACTGGGTGTGCAGGGAAGCCCTGTGACAGGATACTGCCACCTTCTCACTCCCACCCCCAGATGGTACACGGCTTTTTTGGAGATGTGTCCTCCAGGAGAAGCAAAGCCTCGCTGTTGGGAGACTCGGAGCAGGGCTGACGGAACAGAAAACGTTTTGAACAAACACAGCTGGCTTTCACCCAGCGCAGCCAACTCTTTGGCCAGCTGAAAAGAAATCAGAAGAATATTGATGTATTATGCTTTTTTTTTACCCTACAGAAATTGTCAGGCTTTTTTTGGTCAAATGTTAGTTTCTGAATGCAAGGTTTTCAGTTGACAACTATTATTTGGGAGGAACCCCCCCCCCCCCCAAAAAATGAGGCACTTCTCTGGATAATTCACCGGCTCAGCTCTTCGTCTCTTGTATTTTCAAACGATTAACATTTTTTTGCTTTGCACATCATGAATATTCTATACTTGAGCTGTTACTGAGTTGTGCTAGATCAGATAAATAACATGGTGTTGCTTTTATGGCAGACTGGATAAAGATGCAAATAATACTGACATTTACTTCACAGTTTTCTTTCTGTGATCCTCTGAGTGAGTAAACTGGATTGCTGAGATATTCATGGGAAGGAAATGAAGAAGGGTTGTCAAGATGAAAGCAAATTTCCTTAAAACTTAGCCAGAAGCTTCTTGGCAATTTTTTCAGTTATTTGCTCAGCTGAATAGGAGCTGCTTGCGAATATATTTTGCACAACCGCAAAAGGAAAACTCTTGTTCCCGTGGCACCTCTGACTCTTTTTTGCACGCTCTTTCCCTGAAAAGCTGATGATTTTCCAGCGTTCGGTGTCTCTGCAGGGTTTCTGGTCCCAGCGTGGCGTGCGGCCGTGACCAGAATGAGCCCGTACGGCTTTCCCGAACCCGCGTGTGCTGCTGTCCCTAACCCCGATGTGCTGGGATCCCTGACGGGGCGGGACAGGCTCAGCTTTGCTGTCGGGTGGGCGGCGGAGCAGCGGGGGATGCTGAGCCCTCCAAGGCTGACCGGGGCGGGGCGTGCGGTGAGCGGGACAGGGCGAGCATCCTCCTGGGTGGTTCCTTGTGGAGGCTGCGGGTGTAGACGACTCCTGGCTGGGCTGGTGCGTACAGGGCACGGCCCTGGGCTGGCAGTGACGGGGCTGCGGCTGAGGGGCTGAGCATCCCGGCGTCCCCCGAGCCAGGCCGCTGCTGCCGGGTGCCCATGTGGCCGCGGCGGCCGGAGCGATGCCCAGAGAAGGGGGAGCGCGGCGCAGGAGAAGGCAGGAGGCTGAGGGGACCCCGCGTTGTGCCCGACCCCTGCGCCTGCGGTGTCTGAGCCTGAAGGGAGCGGCCACGTTGGGGGCGGCTGGGAACAGGGGCTCTGTCTCTGTGGGGCCGTGAGTTCGCTCCAGATTCCTTTTGGGGGTGAGAGAGGGGAGCGGGATTGCGGCGCTGTGATCTCTCCGATGCGTCCCCGCTGCTGTCGCCGCCCGTCCCGGCTCCGCGGGGTCCGGGTCCGCCCCGTCGCGGGTGCCGCTGAGGGGAGGCACGGCGTGAGGGGCGGCCATGGCCGCCAGGGGGCGCCGTCCCCCTTCGCACGGGCGCTCGCGGAGCATGGGGGCGTGGCCGAGGCGGGGAGCGGCGCGGGGATTGGCGGGGCTGTGGCGGGGGCGTGGCCGAGCGGGCGCGGGGATTGGCGGGGCGGCGGCGGGGGCGGGACCGGGCGGCGGCGGGGGCCGGCGGCGGCGTGGCCGCGCGCGCCACTCGCGGCGGCGATGTGACCCGGGCGGGCGGGCAGCGGCACCGGCACCGCCACCGGCCCGTCCCGTCCGCGGCCCCGGCCCGCCCTGCCCCGGAGCCACCCGGCCCGCGGACGCACCCCCCATGCCCGCTCACGGCCGCCCGCCGGTAGCGGCTGACGCCTGCGGGGCCCGAGGAGGCGATGGCTGCGGATCTGGTGGTGCTGCTCTGCCTGGCCGCCGCCGCGGCCGCCGTGGAAGGTGAGCGGCGACCGGGACTACCGGGAGCGAGTGGGATGCTGAGCCGAGGGTCTCTGCGCCGCCCACGACGTCTGCGGCTGGGGAGCAGGCAGGGAGCGACTCCCCCGCCGTAAGGCACGGGTACCGGGCTGGATCCTGGCCCCGTGGCCCCGGCCTCTTGTGCCAGCCCGAGTTCCCCGGCCCGCGGGCGGCACTGGCAGCCCGTGCCCTCGGGAGGGGGGCCGGGGATGGAGGAGAAAACCCGCCCGCATCCGCGTCGGGGGAGCTCCGGCTCGGCTCCCCTTCCCTGCGGAGCCCTGCCCGGCGCCGCGCTGGGGTCACCTCCGAGGTCCCTTCTGGTCCCCGGGGCCGCGGTGGGGCCGTCTTCGGAGTCCCGTCTGGGTCTCCCCGGCTTCGTGGGGCTGCCTCCGGGGGCTGTGGCGGTGCGCGGAGCCGCCTCTGCCCACCCGCCTCCTGCTCGCAGCCCCGGCGGGGGATGGATGCGCCGGGAGCCGTGGGCAGGTGGTCTCCGTTTCTGGGGATGAACTGAGCCCGGGGACGCTTTCCCCGGCCATGGAGCCACGGAGCAGGTGCGTGCTCGTTCTCTCAGCACGGTCCGTGGCACTGCGCTGGGATCTTTTCCCCATCTCCCGCTTGGTCGTGGGGTTTGCTGGGCAGCAGGAAGGTGCCTGCAGCCCAGAGCCAGGCTGCGGGCGGTCGGCCTGGTGGGACAGCCAGCCCAGCCCGTCCCAGCCTTGGTGCCGTGTCGCTGCTCCGTGTCCAGCACGGCTCTTGAAGTATCGCTTCGATTTTTTTTTTTCTCTTTATTTTGCCGCTGCCACCTTTTTTGCTGGTACAGCAGCAGCTCGCGGCAGGGGCTGCCCAGCGGCGGAGCGGTGGCTGCGGGCAGGGGACGTGGTGCAGCCCCGGGGTTGTGAGCAGCGAGAGGCGGGGTGCGGGAGATGATGCTCGGGGTCTCAAATCTGCCGGGGCTGGGCCCTCCTGGGGGGGTTTAATGTGAGTATGGCTGGAAGCTGGTGGCAGGAGAGTCCGGCTCAGCTCCGGCAGCGAGGAGCTGGTTCGGGAGCTGGAATGCTGCTCCGCTGGGGCTCGGCCGCAGCTCCTCTCCGCTCGCAAGCACGGCTGCCGGATCGCGGCGGGCAGGCCCGCTCCATGCAGCATCCCCTTCCCGCTGGCTTTTGGCTGGCACACGTGTTTTCCTTTCGTGCTTCATGGCATCTCTGCGGGAATAGCTGGCGGTGGGAGTGCTGGTGCCATGCTGGAGCGTGATGCAGCGAGCGCGGTTTGCTCGCCGCACGTGAAGAGGCGAGACCTGTTAGCAGAGCCTGGCTGGCAGCGACAGCGGCTTGAGGCACTGCTGGAATTGCGGCTGCACGGGAGACTTGGGCTCCCTCCTGCTTTGGGGACACTCGTGGGTGTCACCCAGGGTGTTCCCCAGCTTGCCCGGCTCTCCCCGGCAGCACTGGCACAGTCAGTGTCCCTGCCCAGGACCCAAGGTGTCGAGGAGTGGTGATATTTCTGCTCTGCTCAGGAAGTTGCTTGGATAGTAAAGTAGTATCCTAGGAGAGATCTCAGATTTCAGGGAAAATTTTGTATGGGGGATTTCTGAGGTAGAGCAATCGAATCCGGTTTGGAGTTCAGGCGAGAGTCTAATGATGTGCTTGTATAAAGAAAATGCCTTTTTATGGGGTTTATTGAAATCTTACTGGATCTCTTGATTCAGAGGTTGAATTTGCTAGATTGAAACATGGTTTTCTCTAATGGATCTGAAGTGTGTCGTAGGACCTGCCCTGCCCTGGGGTCTGGCTTTCCCCTGGTGCATCGGCGAGGCTGGATTAGCCAGGAGCCCTCTCTGACAGCCACGGCTGGTGCCCTGCTCTGCCCGGGGCTGCAGAGGCAGCCGAGCCAGGCATGGCTCCCTGCATCCCAAATCAGCCAACCAGACAAAAAGTCTTTTTCCTGTGATGGTGGGGGAGGCATGTGGGGGTCTGGACCCGGCTGGAGGAGGAGGAGGATGCAGCTGGAGTCAGGGCACGGGCTGCCTCCAAGCCACCCTCGTTGTTCTCCATAAAACCTTGCTAACTCATTGCCTGTGGCGTGCGAACCTGGATGTTATAGAGTCATTACCTGACTTTTTTTATGGTTCCTTGATTTTTTACTAAATCCTGTGGCTTAGCTGACCCTTTTCTGCTGGACACCTGGACATTTGTAGTAATTAAAATTTTTTTTTGTGCCTTGCAAAGAGGAAGAAGGATGTGAGAGGATGACAGCACCAAATACCCTGTCTCTCCCACAGCCTGCAATCACTCAAGAGCCGCTCTCGTGCTCTCTCTCTCGTGTTAGCTGAACCAAATATAATCCATTTAGCATATAGAGAGGGTGGTAATGGGCTGACATTACATGTTTTAACTCGGCTTGGAGCTGTCTGTAGGTCAGATGGGGCTGGTGACCATTTCGGTGCAGCTCCTCCACCTGCTCTGTTTCACCTGCCTGGCCTGCTCGCCTCTCCAGGATCTCCCTGCCTCGCGCCTGCTCTTTTAAAACCCAGGTTTTTCTCTCTGTGCTTGCAGCATCACGGTAAGCAGAGCACAGGAGGGAGGTGAAAAGCTCTGCTTGGGGCTGGTGAATCCAGCTTAGTTTTCTTGCCCTGCTTATCCACCAGCTTCAGAGCTGCTGCCTGGGAGAGGAACAGGGATGGGGTCTGGCTGGAGAGCGACGTCCCTGGTTCGTGCTCTGTGCTCCATGCTCCCTGCCTGCCGTGCTCTGCTCTCCTCCCTGTTGGCTCAGCATGCACACATCTGTTGCAGGCATCCTTTGGGCTTCCTGTGCTTCTGCCAGGCGCCCGAGCGGGGCCTGTGCCGAGCAGGAGCTTCCCTGAGCACCCTGTGGGCTCCCACCTCTGCCCAGCTGCTCCACCCCGCGCGGAGCCCTTCTCAAGGAGAAGCCAGAAATAAGTCTTCAGGAGGGAATTTGCAAGTGCAGGTGGTCACCTTCATGGGAATTTGCGAGTGCTACTGTTCAGCTGTCTGGGTACTCTTGCTTTCTTTGCTCAAACTAATTGAGGGGAAAAAGAAAGTCCTAAGGGGGAACCCTTATTCCTGGCATGATGATGCCCAGATCTTGTGAGCCTGAAGAGAAGGTGTTTTGTCAAGTCATGGAAAAGGGGCTTGATGCTGCAGGTGCTTATGTTGCCTTTTTTTCCTTTTTAATTTTTTTTTTTTTTTGACTAACTTCCAGTATCTCTGCTCATGGACAAGGTGGGGATTGTGTTTTCCTGTTCTTTTGGATATTGGAGTGCTGCATGTTCTCCTGTGTGTTAAGCATCCCTGACTGCTGTGCCGTGAACTGCCAGGTTTGCTAGGTCTCCTCTAACCCATCTTGGGTGCAGCTCCTGACACAACAGGATAGGATAAAACCCTTCCATTGGTCTTAGAAATCAGAAGAAAATACAGATATTGGATGATGAAAGAGGCCAAATACGTTTGTCTGGATCCAGGCTGTGGTGCTGAGTAATAGATGTTTCTAGCAGAGGTGGGTTCTGTGAGCTAAAGAAATGCTCAGATTTGATGAAAAGGGGGAAGTGGTACCTTGGGCAGTGGGTAACTTAATGCTGATCTGGTCAGCAAAGTCTCAGAGACCCAGTGCTGGTGCAGTGGGAGTGCTGTGGGATGAGGCTGATGAGGTGATGCTCAGAGCAAGGCTGAGGCTCCTCTGGTGTGTGTGCCCTGCACTGGCTGCGTCCAGCCAGCTCCAGGGGGCTTTTTTATCTCTCCCAGCTGGGGGTACCCCAAGATCAGCACACATGGAAAGAGCTTCCTGCAGGAACCCCAAACTGTGGTGCTTTGTTCCCTCCAAACAGACAGTGTTGGTGTGAGGAGCCATTTAACAGCACAGCAAGGCTGGGTAAATACTTGGGGTTGTGTGATGGAATGCTTTCCCCAAATATTCCCTAAGATTTGAAAGCGCATTTCAATTTGACCTTGTTCTGCTGCAAACAGAGCTATTAAGGGTTGATGCACACAATACCTGGGCAAGGCAAATGTTAAGGTTGGATGTTGGCTGGGTGGCAATTTGGGAAGGAATCTCCTTCTGGAATGGTAGAAGGTTGGAGTGAATGTTGCTTACAGAGGTCCCAGGTTGGTGTGAGAGCAGAAGGGTGTGGAAAAGGATGGAGTGATGGCAGAGTAGTGTCAGGAAAGAGCTGGGACCTTGGGTGGTTATGGACCCTGAGCTGGTTATTGCATTGTTCAGCTTTTAGGGGTAAACCCACAGACATTCCAAAAATGAGCAGCTTGAGAGGCTGCCTGGAGTGTGCAGGGAAGGGAACAGACACACAGCAGGTAGAGGCAGCACAGCCTTTTCCTTAGGGATAATGGGAGCAAACTCTTGCCCAAATCACCTCCATGGCTTTCCAGATAAATGGCAAGCGTGGATGGGCTCCCTCCTTCCCTGTAAATGTTGCTCACAGCCACAGCTGAGTTTTTGGAGCTCTTTTATTTTGGTCACCATCCATTTTCCCATCAAGTCACATCATGAGAAATAGTGAGAAAAACAGGACACGTGTTTTGTAGGCACGAAAGGATCTGTGCTCTATTTATTTATTTCTCACAACTTTTGAATTATTGAAGTGCATTCAGGGGAGATTAACTTTCCCTGCTCAATATTTATTATTGTTTCATTTCCCTGAAAGTTGGAGCTACAAGAGCTTTGATGAATGGGCTGGAAGGTTCTGTAGTTTCTCTATGGCTAATCTAAATACGTCCGTATCCTTTGCTGAAAAGCTAATTTGTAATTTCCTATGGTAATGCTGCTTAGTGAATTATAATGATACACCAGGGCCTGCTTTTCATCCCAGCCCTCTGTCAGGGGAATAACGCTACCGCTGGAAAACGGTGTGAAACCTGGAAACTGGCCATTAGTCCCCTAAATTTCTGCTCTAATAGCAGGAATGCAGAGAGCCTGTGCACCATCTGGTCTGTTTGCTCACGTTTCTGCCCCCAGGTTGGTTCCAGGCACGGGAGGGGTGCCCTGTGCTGATGCCACGAGCCCTGGGTTTGCGTCAGCCACCGGAGCTGGGTGGTGCGCGCAATCCCTGCTTCTGGAAACCTCTCCCACCACCCCAATTATAACCCAAGTGTTATCAGTCTTCTGAATAATTGAAGAGGCTTTCTGCTGAATATTTAATTACAATAATATTTGGTTAGCAGGGGTTGTTGGGCTCAGTTTGTGCAATTGAGAATTGCTGCAAGAAAGGCTGTTAAAGGAAAATGTTGTTGTCTATGATCATTGATTTATCTTTTTTTTCTTTTTAAGCTAATCAGTTACTTAGTTGAAATTGGTTAATTAGCTCAGCTCCATTAAGATTCTTTGGCATTTAAACTTGATGTTTCTAAATAATTATAGTTTTGCCTGCTAAGCCCACAACCCAGGGTGACCTAATTACTATTAAAGCAAGACGTGCTTTGGTCTGGCTTTAATAAGTTCCTGCTGGGAGCCCCGCAGTGAAAAATCACAGAGGCAACAGTTCAAAGGGGAAGGGGCTTGTGCTGAGCCCTGGACAAGGAAGATGAATGTCCTTCAGCCTCACTTCTTCCAACTTAAACCAGGGATGCTCTTGGTTTGGGAGGAAAGGAGTCCTGGAGCATCCCTTGGTGGACATCTCCATATTGTGCACTTAGGTCACAATGGATGGTCATGGAAAGCAGTTAGAGGAGGTGAGGGTTAAAATTGGTTCTAGTTAATTGATGAGTGTTTATTTCCTTTTTTTCCTCTTCTCAGTCATTCCCCTTAATAAGCAGACTGAGTCCTTCCTAGGCCTTTCTGCATGGGGAGAGAAAAAAAAATGGTATTAAATTAATCTTGGCAATTTTTAACAGTATTAAGGTTATTTAGGTTATTACTAAGATCTAGTGGAAGTTGTCCCTGCCCATAGCAAGGGGTTGGAACGAGATGATCTTTAAGGTTTCTCCCAACACAAACCATTCTGGGATTCTAGGATTTCATTTATTTATTTGTTTATTTAAAATTTTGAAATATCCAGGCCAAGTAATTAGGCATCAGTGGAGCCTCAGGTATGTGCTCATTAGTTGGTGAAGGAAATGTTTATTATCTGGGGATGCATCCAGTCAGGGTTACTGGTGGTTGGAGCTGATGAAGCTTTATTTTGTTATGCAATGAGTAAAAGTGGAGGGTGGGAATAGGCAAGGGGCTGTGGAAATCCTCACTTCCAGGCTGTTTCCTGCCATCCTTGATGGGGGTTTCATCACTACTTCAAAGGATTGTTTTATGATACTCTCTCCTCAAAAACCCTTCTCTCATCCCACCTGCTTTTCCAATGCACTGGTACCCATTGTGCCACATTCCCAACAGCAACTGGGAACCAAGCTTTGGATAATTCAAACCCAACCAGCATTTTCCTTGGATTGCTCCAAGCACAGCCAGGTTTTGGTGTCTTTGCCTGCCTATATATTATTTTTATGAGAGGATGAGCAGCTCAGCCCACTGGATGCTCCCTGCTCCTGGCTCTGCTGTCTCTCAGGAAGCCTCTGAAGTCCTGCAAAGCCCAAGACCTGTTGCACACCCACATCTTTCCTCAGCAGAATTGTATTTACAACAGGGCAAACCCAATGTCTGGGAAGAATGATGTGCAGAAATCCATGATATCAGAAGGCTAATTAATTACTTTATTATACTATATTATACTATAGCTATTTTACACTGTATGACACTAATAAGAACTATATTAAACTGAAGAAAGTTGACACAGCTTGGACCTGACAGGCTAATTAACATAAACAATGTCCACCAGAATTCAATCAAGCAATCCCTTCTGGTAAATAATCTTCCAATAAATTCCACATGTTCAAAAACACAGGAGCAGCAAATAAGAATTGTTTTGCTCATTCTTTTCTCTGCTTCTCTCCATCCAGAGGGCATGTGAGTACCACAGAGCAGGGGGACACCTTTATTTGTGTGTCCTGGTCAAGTCACCTTCAAGTCAGGGTGGAGGGTGCTTCTTGAGCCCCAAAACCTGGGCAGACAGGGCTGCTTTGAGCAGTAGGTTGATGCCCCCCTGTGCTCCCTCTCTGCCATAGGTGACCTGGCAGGTGACACCCAAGATGCAGGAGGCTGTGATGAACTTGGGGGTACCCAGAGCTGCTGTTTGTCACTTGTCTCCTGCTGCTAAAACCACGCCAAGGGTGGAGGGATGGAGCAGGGAAGGGCCGTGTTTGAAGTTTTATGGAGGTTTTTCATTTCTTTTTCAGCAATCAGAGGCCAGGGATGGGCCTTTGATTACTGGAGGCCTCCGCTGGCTTCAGCCACTTCCGTAGCTGCGGGGTTGGAGCTGCCTCATTATCATCCTCACTAGGGCCCTGTTGATATGAGGATAATTGCATTTTGCTCAAAAGACATTAAATCACTGTGGAACAGGCAGAGGGATGTGAATTACATCTTCCCCAGGAAAACTGGGAACTCAGCAGAAGAGTTAAAAGGGAAACACTGTCCTCAGGGGGCAGGAGGAGAATGGGGCTGGCTGTGGGGGGCTGCTCTGGGCATTCCTGCCCTCTGAATGGGGGAAACTGAGAGGGAGACAGCCTGATGTGCTGGAGGCACTCTGGGGCTGACCTTGGTATTTTCACCAGAAATCTGTAGTTTCTTATTTCCAAATGCCCAAGGGACAGGATGGACGTGTAGGGGGAGAGCACGAGTGGGATGCTCTTGCAGTGCTCCGTTTGATGCTGGCTTTGCTTTTCATTTGAAACAAATGTGTTTGGAAGTAACAAAATTGTCACAATTGTACTGTCAGAAGTGCTTCTTGTAATGGTTTTGACTAGTCCAGGACCTTTCCCTCCCATGATGTGCCCATGGAGCTGGAGAGGCTGCTCCATAGGTGTGTGCCCTCACCACGTGGCCACTCCATCCCTGCTCTTCTGCTGTGATTATTTTTAAAGCAATTTTTATTTAGTCCTGGAAATTATAGGCATGACCTGGCTGCAAGTGAACCTGGAGCACAGAGCTCTTCCCCAGCCTGTGGAGTTTGGCTGAAGCTCCACACAAGTGGGTGAATCTCCTGGCCTTTACTGCCTGTGCTTTGCTTTTTGACCTGAAATTGCTGGTGGGGGTCTAAGATGTTTGAGGCCATCAGACTCTAAACAGAGGCACTGGGAAGTCACATACAATGAGGTTATTGTGACCAGAGATGGACTGTACGGTGGTAATTTCTGGTGCAATGAAATAAAGGGGGATCAGTTCTGTACTGTGTTTCCTGGGGAGGGGTGTGTGGCTCCTTGAGCCATGGGCATGGTGCCAGGTAACCTCTCTCTTGCTCAGTCAAGCAGAGAAAAGCAGCAGCTGTGCAGGAATTAAAGGCATCAGTGCCTTTTTCTTTGCACCCAGCTCAGGCTGAGCCCTCCCATGCTCTGTCCATGGGCTGGCAGTGCCCCCTGACCCCTGGATGCTGCAGCTAACTCAGTGGAGGGGAGGAGGTGGCTGCTGGGAGCTCTCAGGGCACGAGCTCATTGTGTTCAGCATCCCTCTAAAACTCAGCTTTTATTCTCGTGCCGCGCGTGGGTTATTGCCGCGCGTGGGTTATTGCCGCGCTGGCGGCACTGCTGCGTGCCCACGGCAGGGAGGCTGCTCAGAGCTGCTCAAAGCCATGGAAAGCTGCTCCTTAGCTTCACTGGGCTGTGGCTGAGGCAGGAGAAAAGGGCTGCTTGGAGAAGGATGCTCCTTCCAGCCCTGCTTTGTGTGCCAGCGCTGGGCTCTGCTTGCCAGGGCTGAGGAAATCCCTGCTTTTGTATGGTTGGCTCCTTAACTTGTGGGAAGATGGTCTGGCTGCCTCCCACCAGTGGGAACCACTTGGCAGCATCCCTAAAAACAGTCCAGCTGCCTCCCACCAGTGGGAACCACTCAGCAGCATCCCCAAAAGTGGTCTGCCTGCCTCCTGCCAGTGGGATGCACTCACATCATCCCCAGGAGAATCTTTTGTTAGTAAGTCCCTCCAGCTCCCTGGTGAGAGGGCTTTGGGAGTGATGGGTGGGTGCCTACCTTAGCCTGTGCCCTGATAACTCGTGTGTTTTCCCACTCTGGACCCCTCCTCACTGACCTATGTGGTCACTCCCATCCCCTGAGCCACCAGCCCAGTAGATTTTTGGGGGTGGTTTGCAGCAAGGCACGTTTTTATTTTGTTCTTTAAAGCTTTGCAGCATTCAGGGGAAACTGGGATGTCTTTGAACCATTTAAAGTATTCCTAATAGGTTACCTTGAAAGCTTTCTGCAGTCTTGAATGAATCAAAGTGCAAATGTTTATAATGCAACACCCACACAGGCTGGGAGAGGAATTTTATTAAGGCAGGAGAGTCAGAAAACAATAATAATAAAACATGTTTTATGAAGTTGGTGAAAAACTTATAAACTAGGTGGAGTTTTACAGCAGATGAATTTGATACAAGTTGTAAATTTGAATTCCCAGGCTGGTCCTCAGGTCCTGCTCTTTATTACCTGAAATAACATTCTCCACTTTTAATAGCTGGCTGTGGCAGAGCGAGCGCGGTTTTATCTTTCTAAATGATCCACCGTGCGTGTCTTATAATCAAACCTCTGCCCATCCTCAGGGTTCCAGCCCTTTCCTTCAGCAGCCAATTAGCAAATTGCTGCTCTTTGCTTTGCTGTTAGGAATCCTTCAATATATCCCTATGTCTGGATTACTGACATTTTTTTTCCAGCAGAAACCACTTTATCTTCTGATAAGAGAATGTTTTGTTAATACATCAGCAAAAAGGGACAGAAAGATGCTCTTGATAGATCAGTGTTTTGCAGTATCAACCTGCTATGTTTCCCTGCTCCTGGCACTGCTGGGAGGGATGGGGGCATTTGCCAGAGCATCTCTGTGAGGGGACTGGTGGCTTTTTGAGGTGTTTGGTGTCTGTTCCCATTTTTCTTTCCCATTTTGCCCTGAGAATCCCCCCTTTTCCCAACAGATTCCTTGTGGTGCAATGCAGGGACCAGCAAGGTGTCAGGGCATGAGGTGGCTCTGTCCGTGTTCCAGGGGTGGCCTCCCAAGGGTGGCATATGTTGAGTTCCTGACTCCCCTCGGTTCCATCAGCCCCTCCGTGTCACTTGGCTCTTAGCAGCTGTACCTGAGGAAAGGGTATAAAAATGGTTTCTCAGTCCCCTGTCCTGTCTGTGCAAACACCAGCAGATTATTCCTCTTGAAAAATAAGTGATTACTTAAGTAAAGCATTCGAGCTAATGGCCAGATTATTCCCTTTAAAATGGGAAAGTAATTAGGGATGTTTTTTAAATAGGCTTCCCACCCTTGGATCTGCTGGGATTAGCTTATGTGGGTGTGTAAATATTTAGTTTCCAAGGACTGGGGGTTTTTTTCCCCTTTCTTTTTTTCTCCTCCTCCCCTTCCTTGAAGTAACAGCGGCGATAAGCAATAGAAATGAGGCAGCAACTGTTCTTGTATGCTTTCCCTAGCATCCAAAATATAATTGGAATTAAAGATGATCCTAAAAGGAAAACAAAATTGAGGTTCTGCTGGTGTGATGCACCAGAGGTTTCCTCTGTGTGTGTGTGGAATTGAAGAGAAGTCATTGGGTGCTGGGATGTTTGGGATGATGGAGAACAAGTTCAACCCCGAGTAGGAGCAGTGGGTGAGCATGGTGGGCTTGATTGGATTTTCTTCCCATGGCTGCCTGCTAGCTGGAGGGAATTTTTGAGCTTGTTTCCCTGTGTGGAGGTCTCTCTTTGACATCCAAACAATTTAGACTTTGTGCAAGACCAAGGCGCTTTGATGTTTGGCTTCAAAACCGCTTCTTGTTCTGAAACTTGTTGCAGTGCTTGCAATGTGTTGGTGAAGCTGGGAAGGCGAGCAAAAAGAAGCTGAAAGCAGAAGCAAAATATGCAATTAGATGCAAAAGTGGTTTTAAGTGAATGATGTGATGGAGTTGCAGATTAAAGGAACAGTTGGAACCAGTCATTCACACAGCTCTCTTCAAGGTCTGCATCCCTGGAGACTCCTGCAGCTGAGGAGCACCTTGCCAAGCCAGAGGAGGCCAGATCTTGCATTCCCCCCATCCATGCAATGGATAAATCCCAAGCCCTAGTGAGCCACCAGAAGAAAACCTGGCTCAGAAGAAAAGCTGCACGGCCCCAAAGTTGGAGCTGTCATTGATGTGCCTTGTGGCTTTGGTCCCCTCCCGCTGCTGGGAGGTGCTTAGCAGATACTTCTGGGCCATCGTGCTTCAAATCTTCATGCACCCGTCATTTTTCTTTCTGGCAGGGATTATTTATTGCAAGCATTAACCTGGAGCTGCTTTCAGGTGCCTCAGTCATTTTTTAAAGACTGCATTTGTACTGTTCAGCTTTTTTTGGCAATTTGGGACTTTTTGTTTGCTTGCCTGCCTGCTGGAAAGTCTTCAGAGGTTGTTTAGGAGGCGAGGGGAGCCTGTAGATCCAGATTTTTTTTGTTATTATTATTATTATATATTATTATAATTAAAACATATTTTTAGCAGCTGAAATTCAAACCCGTCTGGGTATTTATACAGCAAGATGTTTTGGATGAGGAATAGGCCAAGAGAGTCACGTGGTTGGGGCCAATGTGAAACAAAAGAATCCATTTATTATCCAGGCAGGAAATTTGTTCCTCGGGATGTTGTAGCTGCAGACATAATGATTTCATTTCCTCTGGTTCACCCAGATTAATGGCTTGTGCTCTTTTGTTTGTGTGCCTGTGTTATTCCTGCAGCCCGGCTTCCCCTCCCGCTCCGTGCCGGCGTGTGCGAACATGTGTGCGAGTGCCCTGGGCGAGCAGGGGGCACAGGGGTCCCCAGCCTGCAGCAGGATGCCTGGGCTGCTGGGAGAGCTGAGCAGAGCCCCAGGGACCACCTGGGGAACCCTTCCTGGCACTGATGGATGACGTGTCTGGGGGTCTTCTCCTGCCGCATCTGTGGGGTTTTTCTCCTGCTTACATTTCTGGGGATCTTCTCCTGCCCTGGTCACCAGAGCAGTGAGAGGTGTTTTCCTGTGAAGGTGTGATGGGATGAGTGAGATGAAGAATTTTAGAGAAGTACAAATGTTGAACTTGAGGGAAGTGTGAGAGCAGTGTGTCTTCTCCACAGCTGCACTCCAGGATATTTGTAGGTGTTGAGTACGTGGTGGGAAACCCAAACCTTTGCAGACTCCCAGACATCAGGCTGTGAAACAGCCTCTTTCCCCAGGGAGCTGTGCTGATGCACAGGGATGCAGGAGTTGGCCACATGGCTATGCGTGAGCAGCTTCTTCCTGGCTGTGTGAGTTGGCCTTTCATTCCTGGTCTCAGCCCTCACAGGACCACTGCCCATCTGGGTGGTTCTGTGAGGGCTGAGACCCTTATACTCTGTCCTTGATAAAAACCCCGCAGACCCATCTTTGTGGACACTCCCAAGATTAGCAGCAGCCTTAATCACTCCCTTTCTCTCCTTCTGAGTGTTTGCCTTTCAAAAATGATGTGATGGGCAAACAGTGCCTTTGTGTTGCTGTTGTCTGGTGGGTCCTTGTGGGGTTTTGGCAAAGAACTTTTAATTTACTGTGTGCAGCATGACCCAGTCTTCTGTTCTGGATTGATCTGGAGCAACCTTGTGGAGTTGTAAGCACCCATTTGTGATGAGGCAGCTCATCACAGGTGAGCATGGTGCTGCCTAAAATCCACCTGGAGAAGGATTGGTGACTGTCTTGCTGCCCCTGTGCCTGGCTCTTCCTCCTTCCCTTCTTTGGATGTTTCTCCTCTAAACTAGGGAAGGAGAGTCCACTTCTTTTGGAGGAGGTTTTCTAGCAGGGACATAACTTGCTGAAGGAAAGCCCTCTTGGCCATCAAGGTGCTTGTGCCACTCCTGCTGCCATCCATCTGGGGCCTTGGCGCACTGATCCCATCTTGGACACGTGTTGCTCCTTCTTGCTTTTGTCCTCCTGAGCTTTTGTACCATGAGGGCTGCAAGCCCACTATTCAAACACTGCAGATGAGGGGAATGGGAAGCTGGTACCCTGTCAAGCCCAGGGTGCTTTCTTCCCACCTGCCTGCCCTCCCAAATGGCTCCTGTGTCGCCCAGGTGACAGAGTTTGCGAGGATGTGACAGCTCTGTTGCGCAGAAGATGATGAACAGTAATGAGACCCTGAGCACAATGTGCACTTAAAGTGATTTATTTCAGCAAGGAAACCACAATCAGGGAGGATGGGTCACCGTCATCAGGAGAAGAGGTGGGTATGGAGATGAGCTTCAGGGGAACTTTATAATCAACCAGCAATGCTTTAAAAATGAGCAGAGCTGGTGTTGCATGAAATGGAGCTGTTCTGGCTGTGCCAGGACCATCCCTCACCTGCAGCAGGTCGCAGGCACCTCCTGGGCTCTGGTCAGTGACTGGGGGACTTCTCCTTGGTTACCTCCTGCAGTTGTGCTGAAGTTTTTTGGTGAGGTGTCACCCGTCTGTAAAGTCAGCATTTGGGCAGGAGGCTGTCCTGAGGAGGAGGGGGAGAACTAATCCCTGAACCGGCTTTGGCGCGGCTCCCGGCACGCAGATGGCCGTCCTCATGCTGGAGCCTTTTCCCAGCTTGCGCAGGCGCTGGGGCTGGAGGCAGGGGTGTGCCAGGCAGGCTGCCTGCCAAGTGGCACCTCCTGCCAGCATCCTCCTCTTCCTCCTCCCCTTCCTCACCCCCAGGGCCTGTGGGACCTGTGCCTGTGCAGCTCAGCTGGGCACTGCAGCTTGCAGGATAAGCTCGGCCTAAGAATGGCGCTGAGCAAAATCTTGTGATTTAAGCTTGACTTAGAGTAGTGCTTGTGTTTCTTCCCTTCTCACAGAAGAGGCTCCTGGCATGGAGGGATCCCTGGTGCTGTCTCTGTGCTGGCACGAGCTGGGGGGCAGGCAGCTGTTTGCCCACTGCTTCTGGCACCATTTGGATGATGCACCATGAGCTTACAGCAAAGGGTCCTGAACCCTTGTTGATGAATAGAGTCTTCCAAGGTGATTACAGTTGCTCATTGTTGTTGGTGAATTTAGTCAAGGATTTAACCCAGCCCCACTGGCCTGTGGAGCTGTCACCTTGTGTGAATGGGTGTTTGGAAATCTCAGCAAAAAACACTCACCAGACCAGCTGTGTGTGTACATAGCTAAAGGCGGCTCAGACTGATAGGAAAGATTTTTGGATAGGTTGCAGGATGGTTACAGATCCTGGCTGATGCTTGTTTTGTCTAAATCTAAAAGTGGAGAAGAAGAAGAAGAAAAAAAGGCAAAGCTGGGAGAGCCCAGGATGAGTTTCCAGCGCATTTTGAGAATTCCAGGACATTTGTATGTGGAGCCAGAGCAAAGAACCCAGCAGGGTCTGCTGATGGGTGCTCTGCCCTTTCCAATGGACCGATTGGCTTTGCCACGTCCCTTTTTGTTGGTGGGGATTGAGTGGGTGATGGGCTTCCCCACCAAGGCATTCTCAGGGCTGCAGGCAGAGCCTTCCCCCATCCCATCCGTGTCCTGACGGAGCTTCCCTGCGCTGCCGGCAGCCGCGTGCTGCTGTGGTGGTGCAGATTTATTGCTCTTTGCCTCGTTTGCACTCGGAGCTGACTCCATATGGTGCAGAAGCCGGGGAGATGACGCTTGGCACGGCCGGCGCCGGGCTGGGGGGCGGCGCTTTTGCAGCTTGCTCCGTTTGAGGTTCAATATTTCCACCTCCTCTCCTTGAGGGCTCTGCTCCCGCAGCTGCAGATCGCTCGTCATCCCCAGCGCAGCCAGAGCATCCCGGTGCGATTCCACACTCACCCTGCTGCTTTCCCTCTTCTCCCCCTGAGATCCCCTGTGCGTGGGTGGACCAGAAACGCTGTTTTTTAGTTCTTACTTACTAGTGAAATTTTTGGCTAGCCCCCCAGAAGGCTTTAGTACACGTCCGAAGCTGCATTAAAAAAATAGAGGATCAGTGTGGCTGCAGCTGGGCTGTGCTGGGGTGAAAAGTGTTGGTGACTGGGGAAGCACCAAGCCCTCGGATGCACTGGGAACAGTTGTGCCTGTGCTAAGCTTAAATCCCCTGGCAGTGCTTGCTCTGAGCAGTCTGTCATGTTTGTGGCTCACGCAGAATCCCTGTGACATTTTAAAATAAGATCTAGTAAATAGGAGCTGGACGGTGCCAGGTGCGGCTCTGGGTGCGAGGGCTCTCCGACAGCTGGGCTGGCATTTCACATTTAGGGCTCCATGAGATGCCTGGTTTTGTAGCAAACGTGAAGCTTTTCTGGAGAATGTGGTCCAAGACAGTGACTCATCCTGAATCTCTAAAGATGTGATAAAGGCGTGTAGGGAAACGCAGGATAAATGTTTTGATTTTTAGAGTTTTCCTCACAGGCGGTGCTACCCTCGAGTAAGGCAAAATAAATCCAGCGGGGAAGGAGAGCTGTGGATAAAGGCATGGACAGGTCTGGCACAGGAATTCACCAAAGCTCAGTGCACCCACTGTACTCCAGCGCTGGAAGTTGGCTTTGGAGTCAAGCATGTGCCCCTGTAAGACGTATGTGAGCCTGCTGCTTGGGAGATCCCCTGCAGTCCCATTGGTGCCGTGGATCCAGGCATGAAGACTGTGTGTCCTTGTAATTCATCCTAGCACGTGTAATTGCAGATACTATTGATGTTTATGGCAGCTCTATCTTCTCAGATGACTAATTCTGTATTTAGAGGCTCTCATTTCCAGGGGAATCCCAGCTGATAAGGAGCCCACTTCCACAGAACTCATTAGGCTTCAAATGGCCCTTGTCTGCAAAATCTCAAGGCTGCTTGTATTTATTATTTTTTTATCTCTTTTTGGAGTTCCTTGCTTTCTGATAGTGTGATGAAGTTCCCTACACCCAAGAGGGGAGCTCCTGGCAGAATGTCCTTATGGGTGACCTCCTTGCTTCCATTTCACCTGGCTGGAGCACACCACATTCAGCCCATGTGGGTAACTGGATGTTGAGCAAGATGTGAGCTATGGAAAAGTAGTTCAAAACAGGAAGTTGTTGGTGTTATTACCCAACAATGTTTGGATTATTCTCAAGACTCGGTGCTCCCCCAGGACGTATGATGGGTGGGGTTTTGGATCCTCCTTGTTCTCTCAGCTAGTGAAATGGGTGTCCAAGCCAGCTGGTCTCCACCCAGAGAGTCCAGTGATGTGAGGCTGGTGTGCCCTGCCTGTGCTGGAACCATCTGACTACCTGGATGAGGGACAGAGTGTCCTCAGGCACCTGACCTTCAGCCTTCATCTGCTTTGCCCTGTGCTGCTGAGGGCTGACCTCACGGATGCTGAAGAGCAGATGAGTGCTCTGTCCAACCTAAGTGATCTTTCCTTCAAACCAGACCTCCTCCACCACTTAGCTGGACCTTCTCTGAGGCACAAAGATTTTTGGAGGTTAAGGTTTCTGGGAGAGCCTCTGCCCATCCCTGGTTGGCTGAGTTCCTCTTCCACATCTTGTGGAGGATGAAGTGAGCTGCATGCCAAGCCTGACATATGGTGATTTCTGGGGCAGGCTGCGGCGTTCTGAGAGGTTTGCTGGCAGCCCAGCCTCGAGAAAACAGGGATGGGGATTTAGATGCATAGTGACATTGTTCTGGAAAATGTTCTCCTGAAAGACAGCTGCGTCATCTGCCTGCCCTGAATGGGCCCTTGGCATGGCTGGGTCTGTGTTGGGAGAGGGGACAGGGTGTTTGTTAAAGTGCTGTCTCAGCCCTGGGTGCTGCTTGACTTTGAGTTGCCAAACTGTAAATGATGATGTATGGACAGTGACCTGTGTGTATGGTGTGTGTGGATTTTGGGTATCCAGGGCCTGTGTGCAATTATAAAAAGTATGATATCAGCAACTGATTCTGTCATGACAGGAGCAAATGAGTTCCTGATAGTTGAAAACTTGTTTCCAAATTTTCTAAAATAGGTTTGCAATTTAGAAAACAAAAGGTATTGAAAGCCCTATCTTTTTTCTCTTATCTTTCCATTTGATTTGGTCCCCTTTGTTTGTTTTTTTCCTGTGATGTATGCATTTTTTGGTAATTCTCTGTCATTTCCTTCCCTTTCCCTTATCTCTCCCTCTGCAGTTCTCTCTCTCTTCCTCTCTATCCCTCTCCCCCTCTCCCTCCCCTCAGTAATTTATTTGCAGGCTGGTTGTCTCTTTGATTTACTGTCTCTCTCCTCGGTAGGATTATGATAAATGGATTGTATGGCTTCATCTGAGCTTGTCCAACATCACGTACCCACGCTGGGTCAAGTCCCTTTGGAGCCTGGAAACCGAGGGGAGATGCTGGGGCTGGAGGTGGAGTGAGAGTTGTAAACGGGGCTTGGTCCATATGGTCCTGACTTTGCATCACCTCCTGAACTTTTTTTGGCTGGGGTTTTGCTTTGGGTTTTTCTCTTGCCGTGCATGTGTATGAATGCATGGACTCTTGCAAAAATGTAAGCAGGTATTTGATTGGGTGCTTTCAGGCACATCAAGCAGCACATTTCAATTTAGCGTATCCCGATGTGGGGAGCGTTTGCCACTTGCAATTAGAGCATTTCATCCCACAGCGCAGCAGGCAGCGCTTTATTGATAAAGTTGTTCTGTAGTTGCTGAGCAAACACCCCCAAATCTGAGCTTCATTAAGTTATCGCCTGCCCTGCTGCGATGCATCTTCATTGCTCGCTGAAATCCATGGCATTGACGGGGGATCCCGGAGGAGGCTGGGACTGTGCTGTGCAGCCACAGCGTAATGCAGCCCATCACAAATTGACACAGCACACTCCTTCTCGCCTGATAGACAGAAATTCCTTCCCTTTCCAGCTGGAAGTGAGGGGCTTTTTGGCCACCGCAGATCTCCTCATGCTGGCAATGGCTGGGATGTCTTTGCAGAGCAGGCTCAGCTGCTCCTCTCTCCTGAGAGGTTTGCACAGACCCTTAGAATGCAGGAAGGCAATATTTTGTGTTGACTTGTTGTTGTTTAGTGCATCCTCCCCCTCCGTGGCGGGGTTTGTTACTCGGTGGGTAATCCTTCATAACGAACCCGCGGGAGATTGATGGGGAGAGCTCGTTATGCACTTCCAGAGCCGTTCCACCGTCACTGTGTAGCAGCAAAATGCACCATTAAAGGCAGAGAGCCCTGGGAATGATGGGACGTAATTAGTTGTTGCTGTAATATTTTTGATTGAAAGCGCAGAGATGCTGGAAGTGGCTTGGGGAAGGCAGCGCTTTCAGGAAGCTGTGAAGAGCAGCAGCTCTTGTTGGAGGGGAGAGGCTGATCCTGCTCGTACCTTTGCTGCCGCTCCAGTGCTGTAATTAAACCATCTGGGAGATGCCACAGCATTCCTGATGTGCAGGAGCTGTGCTGGCTCCGGCACGGCAGCGCTCCCCTCACAGTTACAAGCAGGAACCAAATGGGGAGTCCCCCAGCAGAAGAGATATTTGGGGTGGGATGTGCCTCCAGCAGCTCACTGCCTAAATCCTTGTGGCAGAGCTGTATGGATTCTGTATTCCTGCTTTTTCCCAGTTTAGTCTAAATTTAAGGATATATTAAAAACTTGCACAGGTAATCCTGGACTTGTGGTTAGAAGTGTGGTCATAGAGAGGAACCTGGAATTGCTCAGGCAACTTCCTAGTGTATGCTTGAATGCTTTCATGGAATCACAGAATCCCAGAATGGTTTGGGTAGGACCATTAAAGCTCCTATTGTTCATGACTGCTGTTGTGGCCAGGGACACCTTCCATTATCCCAGGTTGCTCCAAGCCCCATCCAACCTGGCCTTGGACACTTCCAGGGTCCAGGGGTAGCCACAGCAGCTCTTGGCAACATGTGCAAGGGCCTCATCTCCCTCACAGGGAAGGATTTCTTCCCAATAGGCAACATAAATGTACTCTGTGTCAGTGGAAAGCCATTCCTCATTGTCCTGTAACTGCATGTCCTTTTCCACAGTTTCTCTTCAGCTCTCTTGAAGCCTCTTTATCTATGAGAGCCTTCTCTTCTCCAGGCTGAGCAATCCCAATTCTCTCAGCCTTAACTCGTAGCAGAGCTGCTCCATCCCTCTAGGTATCTTCTTGGCCTCCTCTGGATTCCCTCCAGCAGCCCCATGTCCTTCCAGAGCTGGACACAGTGCTGCAGGTGAGATCTCACCAGAGTGGAGTGGAGGATAAATTAACCTATGGGAACAGTGAGAATTAAATTCTGATTATTCTGCTGGCACCTGTGGG
Source organism: Ammospiza caudacuta (assembly GCF_027887145.1). Classification (NCBI taxonomy): domain Eukaryota; kingdom Metazoa; phylum Chordata; class Aves; order Passeriformes; family Passerellidae; genus Ammospiza; species Ammospiza caudacuta. Next base: position 8,044,228 of record NC_080603.1, on the reverse strand, counting down.
ACTTTCCTTCCATTGGCATCGAGAGGTGTGATGCACACCACGAGTGTCTGGAGTGGTGGTGATGATGGAAGCCATAGTGCCACCTGCACGTGGACATGGCTTGAAGTCACAGCAGCCCTGGGAAGGCAGAGCTTGTGATACCATAGCAGTTAATGTTATTTAGCACCAGGCTCGAGAATAAAGCGTCTTGGCGCTGTTTCCCTGTCATTCCCTTCCCCTGGTAATGTCACCAAACTTGGACAGAAGCTTCCCAAGCTGTGCGTTCGCCTTGGGCTGATTCTGCTGAAGCTCTCGGAAGGGTAGGAAGAGGTAGGAAGCAAGCTTGGCATTTATGAGCATGAAATAGAGGGGAAAATATAGTGCTTTCCTTATGGAAAAGAAGTCTTGCTATTGTTCCCCTTCAGAAAACCACGCTGTGCGTGCCCAGGGATGTGCTCTGGCGCTGGATTTTGTGCTGATCCCATTGACACTTACTGAGGCACCTCAGGATGGGTCTCTGAGGTTCCCACCCGTGGAGAGCACCCTTTATCCCCCCCATACCCGAGCCCTGTGTGCCCTGCCCTCCCATCTCCCCTCCCTCCAAAGGCTCAGCTATCAGCACCCACCTCCCTGCTCCCCACGTATCATGGGGGGCTTATTTCCAGCAGCTGGCATACTTTCCAAATCTCCCTCTCCCCATCTGTTGTTATCAAGCCTCCTCTCTCCTTATTTTGCTTAATTTCTATCTTTTTCCTCTTGGTTGTCTTAGACAAGCCTGTGTCTCTCTACATATGCCCAAGCATTTGCTTTCGAGCGCCTTAGGCTGGTTCCTGCCGTTATCTTCGTGCAGGAGGGAGAGAGCTGCTGTTCCTTGCTTCGGGAGAGGGACCCCAGGCAATTATTGAGGAGTGATGCACTTGTAGAAGTGTCTTTGTGGCCTCCCTGAGCAGAAAATTTGTCGTTGTATCTCTTTCTGTCCAGATAACAGCGTCAAAACGCGGTCAGGTTGGGTTAGTACGGGTTGGCCCTCTCCCTTTGTGTGTCTGCCTGCAGCCGGATCCCGCCCCTTCCAGGGAACAGTGACACCTTGTCCCAGCATGATGGGCAAGAACCTGCCCTTGAGAGCTCTGAAATACGGGTTTGAGGCTGGGAGTTTTGGGCAATAAGTTCTGCTTCATTTTGGCCAGTTCAGGAAGGTTTTTCTGGAAGAGGCTTCAATCCTGCGGGAAGAGTGGTTGGCAAGGCGGCATCAGCTGGTGTGAGATGAAGGCTATTCTCGCCCAAATAAACTTATTTTTTCCCTGCTGTTGGAAGGATGCCAGCCCATCCTTCACTCCTCTGAGGCACAGCTTATCCTGCCGCAGGCATCATCCCTGCCCAGGTTTGCCTGGGAGGGTGTGGGGAGCCCGGGACAGCAGCGAGCCCTGCCTGCCTGGATCTCAGAGTGCCATCCCAGATGGATGTGCTGCTCCGTGCAGGGAAGCTGGTGCATTCTAATTGCTGGCATCTTTACTTGTTACGAGTGTAATTGTGAGTAGACGTTTGTTTTTGTATTGATAATTAGGGACTGGAACAGATGGTGAAGGCTTAGTTTAAAGTAATGTGTCCATTAAAGAAAATCTACTGTATACAGCTGAAGATTCTTCACTCCAAGAGAGCTCAGCTCTCGGTAGCAGAGCTCCTCTCTCCCTAATGAGGGGTTGGGCTGTCACAGCCTGGCCAGCAGAGCCTCTGATCCCAGAGACTTCTCCCAGTGAACTTACTGAGCTCCCTCCTGATGGCAGAGCACCCCAGGTACCCGCTGTGCCCAGGTGGGCAGGGGTGGAGGGAGGTGCTGGAGGAGCGAGCCTGGGGCAGGGGAGGGGGTGGCACTGCCTTGGGCACGGAGCTGGCATGGTGGGACTGCTGGATCCAGGTGACAGGGTTCACTCGACCTGGGCAGTGATGCTGTGCTGGATGTCAGAGGTGCAGGGAAAGGCTCTTCCCCTGGGGGTTTAATTAATACCCCGTGCCAATTAACGAGGCCTGGTCCTCACGGAAGGGCGAGGCAGGTGGGATGGGAGGTGCAAGGTGTCCATGTGGCTTCTCTACTCATTAGGGCTGCTCAGGCACTGATCTGCACTAATCCCCTCATTAGCAGCATTCCCTGCCTGTCCTCCTTGCCCAATCCCAAGTGATGGATGGGTGGGGGGTGGATCTTGTGTCCTCCAGCCTGTAGGGATATTTTGCAGATGTGGGTGCTGGGATCTCTGTCTCTTCCCTATTTTTCTACAAGAATTTGGGATCTGTTGAAGGAGGGTGCTCAGCAGCCATAGCCCTGAGCAGCCTGGCCATTAGTGCCCCACCAAGGTCACAGTGTCACTTTTTCATTTCAGAAAATGAAGTAAAAGCCAAGGTTTCCTCCAAGAGGAAATAGGAGAGGTCAATAGGAAGTTGCTGAGCCATGTCCTTCTGATGCCAGTGCCTCTGCAGTCACAGGGTTGGGTGAACTCAGCAGGAATTTGAACTCGAAGGGGGATTTAACCATCTTATTGTACTTAACAAAAAACTCCCAAGTTCATAATTTTTCCAGTTTATGGATCTTCTTGCCTATGGCAGTGCCCTTGGGAGATGGGACAGGATCTGTGCCGGAGATGGTCTATAGGGGGCCAGGCTCTCAGCCCGCTTTTTCCTTTGCTTTGCAAATTGCTTTGGAAACATGGAGCCATGGAAGTGCAAATGTTGTTCACAAAAATGGATTCCAGTATGCAGCAAGCCAATAATTATACACTTGAGAGAGACATTGATTATTTATTTCAGAGTTGCCCAAGCCTGGGTGCTTGATGCTGTTCAAGCACTCCAACTATCAAACCTTTTTACTATTTATACATTTTAGCAATCAAAAGAACTAGCATTTATTGGCTACAATATTCTCTTATTAATTAATATTCTATCTTCTGTTGGTTAAAGACTATCTTGTTTCTCATGCTAATTAGTCCATATGATCAGTCTTTCTCTTCTTTTGGGTTGGTGGTTTCTTGGGTCAGTGGTCTGTGACTCATTGGTCATGACCTGCCCCTGCCAGAATTACCTTTCACCCAGGTGGGGCTGATTTCAGCACAGTTGCTGGGTTGGCTTTACCAGTTTTTCCCTTATTTTGGGGTCCTGCCAAATGTCCTTATGGCCTCTAAGTTCTGCTTTCTGTGTGCCCACTCTCAGTGGCACATCACACACATCCTTCTTCCCGAGCATTGTCAGTGTTCCCCCTAGGACTGAGGTCACTGAAACATGCAGAGCCCTAGATCTTAGCAAGGTAATTCTACCTTAAAAAGAATTTCTCTTTCCAATACCTGGACATCACTTAGAGCTTGTGAGCTGCTGTTTCATGAGTGAAATCTCCTTTCTTGTTGATTAGGCTTGAAACTTACAAATCAAACATTAATGAACATCCTTTCTTAAGAAAATTTTACATATTCCACATTTTGCATCACTGCTCTGCATCTGTGGTGGAAACTTCTTGGATGTGAGCTCCCTGGTCACAGGCCACAGAATCACCCAGAGACTCCATAAACATCCAAAGTGAAAGCTTCCCTGCGGTTTCTTTCCATTTATTCATTTATTGTTAATTAATTTCTCTATTATCTTAGTTATTTTGAGGTCTTCCTCAGCATTGCTGCTGTGCCTTCCTGCTTTCCTTGCAGAATGTGGAGTGTCTGGGAAGGACCTCAGGAGGAGGAGGGAAGGGGTGAGGCTTTGGGAGAGTCCTGGTGAGAATCATCTCAGGGCAGGGCTGGTCCTCGCGTGCTGCTGTCCTGCAGGGCGGCTGTGCTTTATCAAGAGCACATTCCTCTGTCAGAGCTGGGAAGGAAGCTCTGAGTGTGTGGGACAGGAAGGGAGATGATGGAGTGAAAAGCCTTTCTGAATAGACCTTTGGAAGAAGTGCCCTTCCTGTAATGAGCCTGTCCTTATTTATCACAGAGGGTGGATGAGCCAGCTTGGGTCACAGCCTGGCCATGGTCCCCGTGTCTCCCTGTTCTGTGCTGCCTCAGTTTCTCCTGTGTGGCACAAGGACATCCTGTTTGCTTTGGGGGAGAACACCAAGTGTTTTAGGGGCTCTCAGATCATCCCTTGCCATGCAGCCCACTGGCAGGGACATGTTTGCATGGCCTGTGGCTTCCACCTCCACACCCATTTATGCCTGTAGATGTCTTCCTGTTCATTTGAAGGGCTGTTGCAAGGATTAATGGCTGTTTAATTAGGGCCTGGGCTGTTTGGAAGGGAAGGAAGGTGTGGTGGTGGTGGGAAGGTGAAGGGTGATGAGAGTAGAAACTTGCTGGAGGTCTGGAGCACAAGCCCCTGGCCCCATTTTGATAAGGCATGGAGTGCCAGGACAAGGGGGAATGGCTTCCCACTGCCAGAAGTTAGATGGGATGTTGGGAAGAAACCCTTCTTTGTGAGGGTGATGAGGCCCTGGCACAGCTTCCCAGAGGAGCTGTGGCTGTCCCTGGATCCCTGGAAGTGTCCAAGGCCAGGTTGGATGGGGATTGGAGCAACCTGGGATAGTGGATGGTGTCCCTGCCCACGGCAGGGGGTGGAACTGGATGGGCTTTTAAGGTTCTTTCCAACCCAAACCATTCCTGGATTCCATAATTCAAGGCTGGAGAGGAATTGCAGCTGGATACTTCATTTTTAGCTGCCTTCTGCCAAATGGAAAATGACCAAAACTATGAAGTGACATGTGACAGCGTGAAGGTCACCATGCTTTTCTGTTTCCCAAGTGGAGCAGGAATGAAACTTGTCCCCTCTGAGGGCACTGTGAGCAGGAGCAGCCTGGCTCTGTGCAGAGCAGGGAGGCTGTGGGCTTTGAGCACCCCTGGCAGTGCCACTGCAGCATCCTGGGACCTGTTTGAGGTGCAGATGCTTTGCCAGCTTCCAGCCTTTCACTCCATGCCTGGGGACTGCCTTGCTCTCCCTGCCCCAGGGCCACGCTCACCCTGGGAGGGGTTTTGGGAGCGTTTATCACTCGTGTCAGGGCGGGGAGATCCTGGTCACGCTTCTCCAGCCTCGCATCCTGGAGCGGCCGGCAAAGGGAGGGGTTGGAAGATTAATCGGAGCCTTGTTTCCCACTTGTGATTGCTGCAGCGGCCCAGGAGAGATTAAAAAGCAGCAGCCCGGCGGCAGCACAGATTCCTGGGCTGATTTTTATTTCCTGACCTTTATTTCTCTGGTTGCACCTCTTTTCCTGGCACTGCTGTGAGTACCTGGGACCAGGCAGGAAAGGGGAGGGATTGGAGATGCTCAGCTCTGCCAGTTGCCAGCGGCACATCTCCTCCTGTTTGGTTGGGATGCAGGAATTGAGGCAATTAATCTGCATGTCTGCTTGCTGCAAACAAATAAATAAAACCTGGAGGGTTTTCCCCATCTGTTTCTTTATGGTGTTGTTCTCGCTATTATTCTTGTTGTGTTTTGTTGTTTTGGTTTTTTGTTTTCCATCTAAAAGTAGGGAATGATGTTACTCTGTGAAATACAGCACATTTTGGTTTTTAGGGTTTTTCTTTGTGTTGGTGATAGTATTTTCCTTTCCTGGGCAGGGAAGGGTCAGATCTGGCAGTGTGAGCTGGGTTCAGTCCATGACTCCTTGCCAAGAGTCTTGTCCTGCACCGTTTGCCCCAGAGCAAAACTGCCTTGAATCCATTAGGGCACCTTCTGATGATTCCTGAGCTCTCCAAGGGTCAGGTGCATGCTCTGGGAAAGCAACTGAGTGTCTTCCTACATCTCTGTGCTATAAAATAGTGGAAAACTTATGGAATAACTACTTTCCTTTTCTTTTGTTTCCTCAGAAACTTTGATGGATACGCGGACGGCAACGGCCGAGCTGGGCTGGACTGCCAACCCACCTTCAGGGGTAAGTTCCATTGTCCTTATGTGATCTAGGGGGATCCACGTTTTTAACTTCACTATTTAGAGGGGTAAAATGCTGGTGGGAAGCCAGAGGAGTCAGTGGGAACAGCAGTGCCCCATAGGGCTGGTGTGGAGTGCCAGGGCATGGCTGAGCCAGGCTGAGCCTCCTTCCCCGAGCCAGTCCTGGGGCTTGGTGAAGATGGAGCTTGTCTCCATCTCCATGCTTTCTCTTTCCCTTCCTGTCCTCCTTCCTCGTGAAGGGTTCAGCCCCATCACTGCTCTCCATCCCCCTGCTCGTGCCTTCCCTCTCCCTGTGCCAAAAGGATTATAATTAGGAAACATTAGCAGGCTCCAAACAGCTTTCATACCTGGAACATCATCCATAATTGCACTCGGCAGTGCTCTTCCTTGGCGATTAATGTCACTTTTATGAAGTAATGAGGAACCAAACACCCTGAGGCACTTAAAACATCTTTTTTATATAATACGAGCCTTTGAGGAATGGAAGCATAAAATAACCTGACTCACATTCTCCTGGCAGGAAAAGTGAGAGATGGAGCTGCGGGTGGGAGGGGATGTGAGCTGATGGATGGGCACCACGGTGGGACAGGCAGGCTGGGAGCAGCAGCAGGGCCCATCCCTGGGGACTCCAGGATGTGGTGGCACCAGAGGGGAGAGGATGCCAGGCTGCATCTTTGATTGGGTGTCACTGGCTTGGCCAAGTCTCCAAAAGAAATTTTGGACACCATCACCAAAGCTGGGCCACACCTGCAGCAGGCATGAAATCCACTCCAGACATCTCAGAGCCCCTTGAATTGGGGTATTTTGCTGCTGAATTGCCTTGGAAAAATTCTGGGCCCAGATAAATTGCCGGAAAAATGCAGGAGGGGCACGTGCAGGTAATGGAGACAGGATATAAATAGCTGCCTGCAGCTGCTGTCACTGAAAGCCTGTGTGAGGCAGGCAGGGAGCTTGTGTTGTAAGGCAGGGTGGTCTCACCCTCTGCAGAGCTGCTCTGTAAAGCCCCTCCCCAGCACCATCCCTGCATCCCACTGTGTGCATCCCTCCATCCCTCCGTGCCTCCCTGCAGCCACCCAATTCTCGCTCCTCTGAGAGTTCTGGGGAGGCTTCTGCTTTGCAGGAGTGTGTATTAAATCTTCCACAAAGTATTTAAAATGCCAAGTCTTTTATCTAAAATCATCGAATCACAGAATCCTCTAGATTGGCAAAACCCTGTCACACCATCAAGTCCAACCATTAACCCAGCACTGCCAAGGCGACCACTGACTCATATTTCCAAGTGCCACAAAAGCTGTAGGGACAGCTTTTACATCCCTCTAGAAATGGGGACTCCACCACTGCTCTGGGCAGCTGTGACAGAGCTGGACAGCCCTTTTCTGGGAAGGAATTTTCCCTAATATCAAATCTAAACCTCCCTGGCACAGCTTGAGGCCTTGTTCTGTCTTTTGGTCCCTGAGTCCCCTCCTGTCAGGAGTTGTGCAGAGCCAGAAAGTTCCTCCTGAGCCTCCTTTTCTCCAGGCTGAGACTCCTTTTCTCCAGCTCCCTCGGCCACTTCTGGGGCTCCAGACCCTTCCCCAGCCAGGGTAAAAAGCTGTGGTGTCCCAGGATGGGCTGTGGCAGGATGTGGACTCTCCTTCTGCTCTTCCTGATGGACGTGCTTTAAATCATAGTGGAGACAGAGAACAACACTGACTTAATCCCCAGCTCCCTGTGAGTTATTTAGTAGTATCTCATCAAAATGATGCTTTTGTTGCTGTTAGAGCATTGGTGGCAGCAGCTGCTGGCACTGTGGATCCTTCCAGCCACAGGGACCCGCTGCTCCCAGTACCTGGAGTGGTCAACCCAAGGGATGCACAAAGCAGTGCCAGGATCTGGCCCTGGACTTTGCTGAGGGTTTTCCAAGGGCATTTCATGTTATTGCTAAATGCAGGAAACCTTTGTTGGCAGGTTTAGGCTCTGAGTTTTGAGGCTCTGAGGCTTTTGAGGATGAAGAGGAGGATTCCTGCAGTGAGGACAGTGGAGCCACGGGGCTGGTGCTAATGCTGGAGGAGAGCTCCTTGTCTGGCCTTAATTGGAGGCAGGGCTGTGATGCAAAGCCCGGGTGGGAACAGCAAACAATGGCAACCCCCTTGGTCAGGGAGGATTGTACAGCTCTGCTCTGAAAAGGTGTCTGGTAATGAAGGGGCACTGAATCCCCATGCCTTGTGCACAGGGGAGAGAGGGGGTTTTGCAGTGCTTTCCTGGCATGGGATGAGAAGGAAGAACACTGGGCTGGATGAGGGAGGCTTTATTGCTGGTTTGGTAACCATGGATTAACAACAATGCACAACCTTGAGTTCTGATCTTGGCTTAAGTGTAGCAGGACTGAGTAGGTGGGCCTGGGAGTGAATGTTCTGCTGCATTTGTTGGCAGCGTGAGGAGGGCCCTGCTTTGAAAACAAAACAAAAATCTGTGTTTTGTTACATCAAGGCTGTGGTTCACAGGAGGGAAGCTTAAGGATGAGTTGAGAGATGTGACTGTTCAATGGAAAAGGGAAGAAGGGAAAAATCTGTGAGGTTTCAGGGTTGGTTGTGGTGCATCAGCTTGTCAGGACTCAGTGTGACAGGGCAGGGTGGCATCACCCGTTGTGCCCTGTGTAAACACACGCGTGAGCGCTGCTGCAGCATTGCTCCTGGAAATTATCCCTGATACTGAGGGAGCTGCTTAAAGATTGCCATATGAATAATGCTGTTATGAGGAGACTGTAAACATGGATTAGTTAAAATGAATGGATTATGAGGTTATAAATCTGTCTGTAGGACTCTAATGCCATCATAGACTGTTCACAGTTTGCCGCTGTCCCTTAATTGAAATCGTAGCCTGGATTATATTAATGCCCTTCTATAAATCGAATTGCAAATCTATATTCCCTCTCTCCAAGCAGTAATGTTTTATTTAGTTGGTTTTCTTTGCCGGGGGAAATGATCCCGTTGTGCCGGGAGCTTGGGGTCAGGCTCACTCTCCAGCCCATGTGCTGGCTCGGCCTTTAATGAAGCTGTAGCCTCATGGGCTGCCTTCCCTCCTGCCTCCAGATGCCCGGGCCATCTTTCACATCCTCCTGCAGATAAGGCAGTTGCTGATGTGGGAAAGATATTTTAACATCAACTGGGAGCAATGGGGAGAGGCATGGAGGGGTAAGAGGGTGGGGATTTCTTCTGGTCCTGGCCTGGTTGGTGTTTCTGCATGTGCATCGCATTGTGTGTCCATAACCACATTCCTCATCCCCTCTGGAGCTTTGGGATTGTCCTCCCAGCCCGACCCTGTGCAGGGTGAGTGGCCATCGCTGGTCCCTCTTCCTCCTCCTCACCACCTCTCCCCGTTCCTTTCTGCAGTGGGAAGAAGTCAGTGGCTACGACGAGAACCTCAACACCATCCGTACGTACCAGGTGTGCAACGTCTTCGAGCCCAACCAGAACAACTGGCTCCTCACCACCTTCATCAACCGGCGCGGGGCTCACCGCATCTACACCGAGATGCGCTTCACTGTGCGCGACTGCAGCAGCCTCCCCAACGTCCCCGGCTCCTGCAAGGAGACCTTCAACCTCTACTACTACGAGACAGACTCTGTCATTGCCACCAAGAAGTCAGCCTTCTGGACGGAGGCACCCTACCTCAAAGTGGACACCATCGCTGCTGACGAGAGCTTCTCCCAGGTGGACTTTGGGGGCCGGCTGATGAAGGTGAACACGGAAGTGAGAAGTTTCGGGCCCCTGACCCGCAATGGCTTTTACCTGGCTTTCCAGGACTATGGGGCTTGCATGTCTCTGCTGTCTGTCAGGGTCTTCTTCAAGAAGTGCCCCAGCGTGGTGCAGAACTTCGCCATCTTCCCAGAGACGATGACGGGTGCGGAGAGCACGTCCCTGGTGACGGCGCGCGGCACCTGCATCCCCAATGCCGAGGAGGTGGACGTGCCCATCAAGCTGTACTGCAACGGCGACGGCGAGTGGATGGTGCCCATCGGCCGCTGCACCTGCAAGGCCGGCTACGAGCCCGAGAACAACGTGGCTTGCAAAGGTAAGGGTGGCTTTGGGCAGCAGGCCCTTTGTGCTTGTCCCCAAGCAAACCGTTTAGTGTGGTGGGCAGTACTTCCCCTGAGGTGGTTTTGCTCCAGGGAGCAGGCAGGAATTTGGGAGGAAATTACAGTAGGAATTTGGGAGCAGTGGTCAGCCTGTGGTTTCTTGGTGTGCTTTGGTCAGTGGCCAGCGCTGGTGAGCAGTGTGGCAGTGCTGGTGCCACTGCCACCCTGCTGGAAGTCACCTCTGTGGTGTGGTGCCTTCAAAGTGCTGCACTCACCCGGCAGGCTCTGTCATCTGCCTGATTATTTCCCTGGCAGAGCCGGACAGCTGCCATCAGGCCTGGCTGCCATGGGGGTGCTCTGATTCTCTGTGTTAATTGGAATTGTTTGCTGGTTTTTGGGTTCCCCACCACGTGTGCTGCTGCCCGCTGGAGTCCTTCAGTGTGAGATGATGCAAATGGAAACAGTGCTTGCTGCTTTTCGTCTCCTTTTGCCCTTGTGGTGAATACTTCCCAAATACCATTGGAGTGTTGGGTTCTTTTTTCTGTAGGCTCCTCTTTCCTTCTTCTCTCCCTAATTCAGGTGTTGGTTTTGCATGCTGCTTGGAAGGAGGGGAGACAAGAGGGCTCTAGAATAGCTTCTAGAAGGTTAACACCATCCTGACAAGGAAGGGTTGGGAAGAAGAAGGTTGAAGTGCTTAAGGGCTGGTTTGGCAGGTTGTGATGGGAAGAGGTCCAGCTTGGATCTCTTTTGATGCAGCTGGGGGAATGTGTGTGCCACCAGGCTTGGCTGTGATGCTCCCTGGGGAGTCCCTCAAGGTGTTTCCTCTCCACCTGTAACTGTGGATATGTAGAAATAGCAAAGCTGGGATTCTGGCTGTGGAGAAGCTTGTTTGATGGTTTGCTCTGAACTGGGAACTTGTGTAGGTTTTCACCACGCAAAGCCTCATTTCCACCTGGCGAAGGTGGGGGTGGTGACACCTTCCTGTGCCAGATCTCTGACAACCAGGAAACCCTGAGAATCCTTTCTCAAACAGCATGGCTGGGGGATTCCTGTGAGTTCTGTGGCTGAGCTTTAGGGTGGTTTTGTTCCCACCAGGAGATTCCTGTGAGGAGCTGAAGCTCTCAGTCAGAGGGAGGGCTCTCTGCAAACGGAGCGTTTCTGGCGAGACGTTCCTCTGCTATTGAACCAACACACAGAAAGCACACATGGTTGTATGGCAAAATGACATTTCTCATCATGGGAAAACAAATACTAATTTTAGCTAAACACTGGAATTGGGAAGTAATGTCACTCTGCCAGAAATGTAGGAAAACAGTGACAATGTAAAACCGTGGGTTTTGGTGGCGTTGACCTTTCTGCCAGCTGGAGGAAAGTGGGGTCTTGAGTGCTCCTGACCCCTGGGAGGACTGTGATGCACCTTCTCAGTGCTTGGGGACGGGCAGAGGATTGACAACAGCAGGATGAAAAGTGTGGGAGCAAACCTGCTGAGAGTGGGTGTTAGACACATCTCCATGGCTTTTTTAATTTCCTTTCCTTGTGCAAACTCCAGCAGGGTTGTCAAGTGTTCATGCCATCAAAGCTCCACCAAACAGACCCCAGGAAATTGGGGATTTGTTGGGTTTTCTGTGCCCTGGTGCCTGTCTCCAGCTGTGCTCCCACTCCTCAGCACTGATCCCCAAGGAGAAACTGCTGAGCTCCTGGTGAGCATTCTGCCTTTGCATGGGGAGTGTGCTTTGTATTCAGACTCCTTGAGGGGGAGATTAAGGGATCCTCGCAGCTCCAAGGAGTAGGAATATCCTTTATAGATTGACTGGCAGCCTGTAGGATCCTGAAAGGCACCAGAGTACGCTGTGGGTGGAGGGCAAGCAGGTGTTCAATGGCACCAAGCACGTCTGTGATGACAGGAATGTGCTGTTTGATGATTCCATGGGTGCTGGTAAGATGCTGTCTGTGGAGGAGAGCTCCAAGTATTTTCCAGTTCCCATGTCAGCAGGACAGAGAAGAGGCTGGGATTGAATGAGAGCTGTGTGTCTGAAAGCCCTGCTCAATGCTGCTGAGGAACCCCAGCCCTATATATCTCTCATCCCCTGGAAGTTCACTAAAACCCCTCCTAAAAACTTGATCTAGGGTTAACATCTTGAATTTGGGAAAATTAACTACATTTGAATAAAAATCTGACCTTGGGCTGGACTCTGGCTCTGTGGTAGTTCATTGGCCATTACGCTCCTCCTTGTATCCCCATGGGCCTTGGAGCTGGCAAGGGAAGACCTAAGCCCACTGCTGCCCTTCATGAAGGTTGGTGGGCAGGAGGTGTTACATGGCAAAGTTTTGAAATAAAAATGCCTTGGTTTTCTGTTTGACTTTGTTTCCTAGGCAGGGGTTTTAGTCCTCTGCCTGGTGTGCCTGGCAGGGAAGATGCCAGGATTGCACCCTGGCTCCTGGAAGCACATACTCCTGACATCTGCTCCAAGCCTTCATCAGCCTGGGATGAGACACTTAGCAAGCCCGTGGGAATTGTCACCAAGGAAAAAAAAAAACCAAAAAAAGAAAATCCCTCAGTATCTGAAGGCTGAAAAAATAGGCTTAATTTCTGCGTGGTGGGGAAAAAGATAGGGTTGGATTGTTTGGCTCCCCCAGCTCTGTCTCATCCTCGCTCCCCTGGGAAGGAGCTGTGCCCATCAAGGGGCCATTAGACTGGAATGGGTTCGTGCTGACAGTGGAGCTTGGGCACTCAGGGATTCATTAATCCTGGCTTTTAGTGGCGCTTAGGGCTTGGGGGAGGCATAGGCACAACGTCATCTTCATTGGGGGTACTCAGAGCCCTGAGGAGATAGATGATCCTCGTGTTTTGGGGTCAGAGGGATGGGGGGCTGCTCCCACCACGGTGCCAGGGTGGGCGTGGGAGAGAGGGGAATTCTCTGTATGGATCAGCCCCGTTGTTTGTTCCCATCCCGGGCTGGTTTGGCACAGGCTCCCTGGCACAGCTCTCAGCTGTGTGCCAATTCCCAGTGCACTGCCCAGCCCATCCTGTTGGACACCCTGTGCCCGTGGGGGGGTGGGTCAGTGTGAGATGCAGGCTCTGCCTCAATCCCAGATGAATAATTCATTTGGTGTGCGAGAGAGCCCACGCTCTCCTTGGGCTGATATTAAATCCATTTGTCTTGCTCTGCCCCGTCCCTCAGCCCTGCTTTATGGCTTCCTTGTGTGGTCAAGGGGCAATGCATCATGGAGCTGGGGAGGACGTGGGAGGGAAGGTGGCAGCAGGGATCATTGGGAGGCGGGGGAAACCTTGGATGAGCAGGCTGGGTGGATTTCACTTTTTCTCCCCAAGGAAGATTGTTAAACCTTTTCTCTCCTGGTGTTTGAAACCTGATGATGGCGAAGGAATCACTCACTAGAATGTTGGCTGTGTCTCTTGGTTTTATCCCTTTTGAGTTTGAGGACTGGGCACTGTTTCTGTCTGCTGGAATCACGCTGGGTTTCTCCCTGACCTTCCCAGTGCCGGGCACTAACTCGGGTGCACAAAGAATGAAAAAGTCTGGGACTGAACTACCTTTGTGCTGAATTTCTATGTTGTATTTATAAACTCAGGAAGAAGGGGTGAGAGAGCAGTCCTGCTGCTTCCCAGCCTTGTCTCACTTTCAGTTTTGCCCTCCTGGCGAATTCCTGTGCTGGCGGGTTCGGGAGCCTCCAATCTGCCGCTGCTGCCTGTCTGCTCCAGCAGCTGCAAATCTCACCTGGCAGGGGGGAAAAATCAAAATAAACCCCACAAAACAAGAGCAAAGCTGGGCTGCACTGCCTGCAATGCAAAGGCTGCTCATCCAGCAGCCTTGCTTCCAGGCACCCCTGGCTCTCCACACAGCAGCCGCTCCCTTATCCCGTCTCCAGCCAGGTCCCCCATCCTTCCTCACCTGCTGGCTGATGTGCTGGGCTCTGCCCAGCCTCTGCCAAAGCTCTGTGTGGGTTTGTCCTCATCTCCTTCATCCCTTTGAGTGCTCTGTCTCCTTTCCCTGTTTGTCCTTTTGTGTGGAGGAATGGATGGGGAAAGGAGCAGCGGGAGGGGCAGCTCCGACCTTGAATGTTGAGGGTGAGCAGCTCCACGCTGGTTCCCCTGTTATCCTCCCCTCCTGCCGAGCAGCCCTGGTGATAATTATTGATTCCCTCTCCTTATCCATCACAGAAGATTGGAAACAATGTGATTTATAAAGTGATTTTTAAATAACTGCAAACACTTTGCAATTATTAGTAGAACAATTTGCTATCGCTTAAAACAAGGGAATTGTCAGATTTTCCCAATGCAACTGTTTTTGTATTGAGAACTGGGAATTTTTGGGCTCTGGCTGTGCCCTTGCCTGCCTTTTCCCTGCTCCGTGGTCCAGCCTGGTGCTCCTGCACCATTTTGGGGCACCCAGGAGAGGTTTTCCTTGGTGATGAAGGTGATGTTGGTTTTGTCCCATGGGTGAATGGCAGCAAGGGAGGTCATGGGGACACAGGACCCTGCTCCCCGTGCCTTTATCTGTATCTATCCCATCCCAGTGTGCTGCAGCTCCATGCCCAGCTGCCTGGATGCCTGGGGCAGGGTGAAGCACACCAGGCATTGGGAGGGGCTGAAGAAAAGCCGATTTTTTTGCTTTTAAGGATGGCTTAATTTTTTATTTTTTCCTCCAATCTGCTGGTCCGTGCAATTGCCCGTGGCTGGAAATCATCTTTCCAGCCTCTGTGCTGACCTCTCTCCTCCCCACCACTCCAGCATCTCATTCCAGCTCCTTCCAGGCCTCTAAGTGATCATTTTTTTGAGATTTTATCCTCTAAAGCAGGAGGGGAAAAACAAAGAGGTAAAAAGAAATTGCTTCCCCTGCCCTTGTTTCCTTCCACCTCCCCTTGGATTTGGTTTAGCAGGGCACGGGATGGGGCCAGCAGCATCCCAGAGTGGGCCAGGTAGAACAAGGGCTGGGGACAAAAAAATAAATATTTGGGCTTAAAACCCATCAGCACTTCCTGAAGCTCTTTACTGGGGACCAGGTTTAGGTCACCCAGTTTGTTTCCAAACCTTTCCAAACCTGTGGACAAACAGCTGATGCACACTGTGGTCTCTGCCTGGCAGCTGGATAGAAAGGAGTGATGCTCAGGATGATTTTAGTGTTTTTCTAGGAAAATGTTTCCCTGAGGGTTGGAATTGGGATTCCAAGCTTTCCTCCTGCCCAGCATCCCACGGCTGGGCACAGTCAGCACGCTGGGGCTGTGGATCTCCTCCCTGTGCACTGCTGTGCCTCTGCTCCCTGGGGCTTGGGCACCTGTGACACACTACCCCACTAACCATCCCAAAAGCTGCTTTTAGAACGGCAGCAAACACGTCCTGGGAGTGTTTTATTTCAGGCTTAACTGAGCCACAAACCTCTGACTGCTCACAATGGGCCTTTTTTTTTTCTTTTTAATTTCTGCCTTTTTTTTTTTTTTCTTTTCCCTTTTGTTTTTGATTTTTGGCACAATATCAAGTTTCCTGCCCCTCTCCCATCCTGCATCAGCCCAAGCCGCTCTCCCTGCTCGGGCTGTGCTGGGAAGTGGCAGCTCTGGCAGATCCTGCTGAATCCTGCCGGGGGAGGGAGGGAGGGATGGACGGAGGGAGGGATGCTCCCCTTTGTTGGAGGGGCTTTGCCTTTGCCTGGAAGCGATCTCCCGCCTTCCACCACTGGGTGGAACAGGCAGCCCAGTTTTACCACGGCCACACTGAGGAGGAGAAACAGTGGAATCACAAAGACAAAAAAAAAAAAAAAAAAAAAAGAGAGAGAAAAAGAAAAAAAGTGTGATTTTTTTTTTTCCTAAATTATGCCTTAGTGAAGGCATCCATTAACCTCCGTAATAATTTTGCAAGGAAAATGTCCAGAAAACCTCGTTAACTTTTTTTTCTAATGAGTGTGATGGGTTTTAATGAAACTCTTAATTAGACATTATTAGCCCAAATGTGTCTCTGATGGATTCAGGCCCCTTTCCTTCCCCCAGCACAGGGATGGGGAGGGTCCATGGGGCCTGGCTGCTGTTGGGGAGGAGGCTTGGGCACCACTGCCACCACTCCTGGTCCCTGTCCCCAAACCATCCCTGTGATCCAGACCCGTCTGAAGGAGAAAAAAGGGAGAAACACAGAAAATAGCCCAGGCAAGGTGTGAGTGGGGGCCAAGTGAGCATTGCAGGATTGGGACTCCCAAGCTGTGGCAGTGACCTCAGAGGGATTAGGGATTAGCTTCCATGTATGGCTTTGTTTCTTGCTTATCAATTTTTTCCTCCTTAAATTGTTCCATGGGCCATTTATGTATTTTTCTTCCCTACATGAGAATTCTGAATGTTAATAACATTGATTCCAGCCTTAAAACAGGAAGAAAAATCCTCCTTTGATTTTCCCATTCACCCAAGGGTCTTTCCTTGTGACTATTTGCAAATGGAGGCATAAAACTGCTTCCAAACCCTTGTTCTGTTAATGATCCAGTTAGGAAATTTCCTATAGTAGCTGAAGACCCTGGGGAAATTAACTTTTTGGGGAATTTTGGGGTGCAGAGCTCCATGGTTGCTGCATGAACATCCCTGCAGCAGTGGGCTGTGAAACCCACCCATCTTGGCCAGCCTTCTCCAGTGGGCCAGCCCAGGAGCCCTGTCTCTCACCCTGCTGCCTTCGCTGTCCAGCAGGAGCAGGGATTGTTCTCCTGGACAATGGGAGAGCCGCAAGGAAGCGCCGGATCCGGCCCATGTCCGGCACCCGCATTGTTTCACCCTTGTTTGCAAATAGCCAGCACCTGGCAAACCCTGTGACTCAGCCAGGCACTTTTAAAGCCTTTCTATAACTTTTTCCTTTTTTTTTTTTTTTTTTTTTTTTTTTTTTTTGGGTTGTTGGTTGGTTTGTTTTTTTTTCAGTCACGAGAGAGCTCCTTTGGGAATGGCTCTTTCTTCTTGCTGCGGGTTGCTTGCCAAGGGGTGGGGATCTCGCCCGTGTTTGGGGCTGTGCTGCACCCTACAGCCCATGGGGCCAGTGTCTCTCCCAGCACAGTAACAATAATAATTTAAAACATTAAAAAAAGGAGTTTTTTACCCTGGCTGGGGAAGGGGCTGGAGCACCAGGAGAGGCTGAGGGAGATGGGAAAGGGGCTCAGCCTGGAGAAAAGGAGGCTCAGAGGAGGCTCAGGGGGAACCTTGTGGCTCTGCACAGCTCCTGACACGAGGGGACAGCCAGGGGGGTCAGGGTCTGCTTGCAAGGTACAGGGACAGGACAAGGGAGGTGGCTTCAAGAGGTTTAGATTCTAAATTAGGGAAAATTTCTTCACCAAAAGGGCTGCCAAGCCCTGAAACAGGCTGCCCAGGGAAGTGATGGAAAACTATCCCTGGAAGTGTTTGAAAGCTGTGTGGATGTGGCACTTGGGGACACGGTTCAGCATTGGCCATGGCAGTGCTGGGTTAATGTTTGGAGTCAATGACTTTGGAGGGCTTTTCCAGCCTAATGATTCCGTGATTCTGTAATAATAATAATAATAAAATGGATTTTCCCCCCTCAAGCCGTGAGATAACTCATCACCACTCCTCTGCGCAAGGCATCATTTGGAAGCTGAGTTGGGCAGCAGTTGGACTGTATTTGGGCTCATTTGGGCAGCAGTTGGGCTTTGTGGGTCTCCTGCAACTCCTGCTTGGGGAAACAGCCCTTCACTGATGATGTTTTAGTAAGTGAGAGACCCAGAGTGGTGAAAACTCCATGGCCCAGTGGAAGGAGCTGCCCTGCTTTCCCCTGGCTGTCTAAGGAGGTTTGTGTGGGCTGGATGTGCCAGCTGGGACCCTGCTGAGGAAGGATGGGGCCCGCTAGGATGAGGGAGAAGTAATCGGTGCAGAATGGGAGGGTTTAATTTGCTCCCCTCTCGAGCCCCGCCGCGCGCTCGGATGGTGACAAATGGAGCGGTGCCGTGGTGTCAGCCCGGAGTGCGGCACAAGGGGCCATTTGTCACGCCTGGTGCCTCGGATGGCAGGGGATGTGTGCAGAGGGGAGCGGGGAGATTAAATCACAGCGTGGCTCATGCTCTCCAACAGGCCCTTCCTTGGAGGAGCCATGGGAAAACCCATCCATCTTCAGCCAGAGCTGCACTCATGGCCAAGGAGCCGCCCTGCCTTCGTGTGGGAGCATCAAACCAGAGCTGTGGATAACCCAAATTCAGTCCTGCACCCACCCCAGGGGGGAATTGCTGTTCTCCCACCGCAGGCTCCAGCCACAAAAATTTCATTAATGGCATTGGAAGGAGCTTCATTTTGTGTTCAGACCAGGATCATCTGCTTGTGTCACATTTGTGGTATGAAATGGATTTGAGGCAGGAGAGCTGTGAGCTGGGGTGGGGGCTGGTCACCTTGGTGCTCTCAGTGTGGCTGCATCCTGCCTGGGCATGGCTGGGCTCCCAGCAGCACCACCCCTGTGAGCAGGGAGCAATTCCTGTGACAATGCTGTCCTTGTCTTGTCTCATCCCTTCCCTCCCTGGGGCCTCTCAGGGATGATGCTCTGGCAGGGGATGTAGGCACAGAGTTTGTGGTGATTGGGATGGGGCTGGACTCAGTCTGACCCCTAATGGGCTACATCTTTGAGCAGCAGGTGAGCAGCACTGACAGCAATGAGCCAGGGAGTGCCCAGGGGCACTGACCAACCACCAAAGGGAACAGAGGGCACACAGGTGCAGGGCATCAACAGGAGGGGATAAAAGGTTGGGCTAAAGAACAAGAGGAGCAGACTCTTGCAGCCTTCTGAAGTGGTGTGGTGTTACTCTGTATGGGTTGAAGCCTTCTGGAATGGTATGGTGCCTTCTGGAATGGTATGGTGATATTCTGTGTGTTGTGGCCATCTCCTTGCTGTGCTGGGGGACAGTTGTGGGGCACAGAGCTGTGTGCCAAGCTGAGGGTGGAGAGCTCCAGCCTCAGCTCTGGTCTCTGGACTTCGTTGCCTAAAACTTGTCTGTAAAAGCAGGGGCATCCTGGAAAATGATATACAGGGGGAATTATGAGTTGAATTTCTCTCCTGGGTCTGCAGCCCAGAGAGGAAATTGCCCTTGAGGAGAGACACGATATTGACTTACGCTTTTATTTTTTATTTTGTACTTTATTATAGTACATATTGTATCCAGGCTCAACAGATCTGCCCTGGCCCTGGACATAGCTTTGGTAAGGGTTGGTGCTCACTGGCATTTGTCCTGTCCATGGTGCAGAGGGACCTGGTCACCCTCCTCACAAGCAGGGATTACTTTGATATTTATGGTTTTTGCACTGATAAAAACCATGAATTTGAAATGGTTCTGGGTATGGCAGAAAGGTTCTCTCTGGTCATTCTCTGGCTAAACCCAAATCTCCTGGCTCTGCCATGGCCTTCTGTTTCAGCCCGCCAGGCAAGCGAGGGTGGCAGTGCTGCAGGGGGGTGACAGGAGAGACCTGGGATTATCACAGATCTCCTGCTTCACATAGGATCTGCTCCTGAGCTCTTAATCGTGTGTTATTATTGAAGACAACTTATTCTTAGAGAGCCCAAGGTGCAAATTATGTTTCACAGCTAAGAAAATCTTCCAGAGCTGCCTATGTACAGTAAATCCCTGCAATCTCAGGTGGTTTTGACTTATGTGCAGCAGATGTTGAGGATGGAGGAGACCACTCCTTTGTGCCTGCTTGTTGCTATCATCAGCGTAGACACAGCTGGAAATTTAGGCAGGGAGAAGCTGTCTGGGCTCAGACGTGGGGTCAGTGAGTGTTCTTCCACCCTGCAGCTCTGAACATCTGTCCTGTCCCCAGTGGTGGCACCAAAATGGGCAGTGCCAGCGTGTTCACACTGCTGCAGGAGGTCCTTTCCTGCCCAGGAGCTCTAGAGCAGGTTGTCTGCCCTCCCCACTGTGCCATAGGCGTGACCCAATGTGGGAATGGTTTGGCTGGAAGAGCTTTTCAAAGGTGCCACCCTTGTTGGTGCTGTGTGTCCTCTCTGCAGCTGGGTGGGAGGGCGCCTTTCCTCCCAGGAATAGTAATTATTTATGGCTTGCTCTGCTATAAATATTCATTGGAAAGCTCTCTTAATTGTTTTTCTAATTAATTCCTTGGTTGGGATGTCCTCCCAAGGCAGATCTATTCCTGGATGTAATCCTTGAGCAGTCAGCCAAACCAGAGTCCCCAGGGCTCACCTCCAGCAGGATGGCAATGGCAATGTCCTGCTCCATGCTGGGACATCTGCCCACCCCAGTGTGACCCGACAGGGTGTCCTGCAGTGCTGTGGCAGGGACACAGGGAAGCTGTGTGTCTCCATGTCCCTGCCTGTGCCAGCCTGGCCCTGTGGCTGAAACTCTCCCCAGCCCCCATCCTGGGGTGGCTTTTCCTTCACTAACGTGTCAGCACTAATGAGGAACTACTTCAGATGTAATTAATGAGCACTTGATGCTCTCTAGATCGAGGGGACACTGTGTGGCATGAGCTGGAGAAGGAGGAAGAGGTGCTTAATTGGTTTCTGTTAGGGATGGGAGATGTTTGCTTCCCAGCCAGGAGGGGACTGTGCTTTGGGGGCCCAGTGGCAATGCCACCCCAATTTCCCAGTCAGAAGAGGGGCTGGAATTTTGGAGTGACATTGGTGGTTTCCAAGATCCCTAGCTGCAAAGGAAAGTTGAATCTTTTTTCAGGGGGCTTCTAACCACAGCAGCTCTGGACCTAGGGAGGAGCTTCTTCTGGGGATCCTCCAGGAATTTTTGTGCCCTTTCACTTCCCTGTTGATGAGGTGGCTCAATGGCTCATGCAGGCATTGAGGGGTGAACACGATGTCCTGGGTTAGGTGGCACATGGAAGTATTGGCTCTTCCAGTCTGTGTCTAGCAACTCTGGAGTTTCACATTGCTGTGGTTCGTGAGGAAAAAAAATATTTCTCCATGGAGCCTGATGCCTGGGTAGAGCATCTCTGGGGGTTGTGATTTTGGGACAGAAGTCCTACCTGAATCTCAGTCCCCCATATTTTTACTCCAAACTCGTTGTGAGGTTCATTGTGGATGACCGATGGTGGTGAGGCACTGGCCTTGGGCACTTCCAGGGATCCGGGGCAGCCACAGCTTCTCTGGGCACCCTGTGCCAGGGCCTCCCCACCCAAGAATTTCTTTCCAATATCCAGTGTAACCTTGCCCTCTGTCCATGTAAAGCCTTTCCCTCTTGTCCTGTCACTCCAGGCCCTTGGAGCCCCTTTAGGCACTGGAAGCTCCTGCTTGCAGGGATGGCAGAGGGAAGAGCCTGTGCCAGGCTGCAGCTGCTAAATCTGCTTTTAAAGAAGGATATGAGCAGGTTAAATAGCATCAAATCCTCGATGACAGCTTCATCACCTTTCATTTGTTGACTCAGACTAATGAGCTGGGGCAGTGAGGATGGTGAGGAGCTGCCTGTGCCTGGTACTGCCATGGCCACGTGTCTGCTGCTCTCTCTGCCGTGACCCTCCCTGTGTATGTGTGTGAATTGCCTGGAGTTTGATTAATTTATTCACTTTGATCACTCAGAGTGGCTGGTTCATGGCAAGGAAATGGAACTGTGGTCAGGGAACTGTGGCATGGGACTGGGCACTGAGCCTGGAGCCAAGTGGAAACTAAAACAGAGCAAAACCTGAGTTGGAGAACAGTGATTTGGAGAAGTGGCCGTGACAAGTGTTGGGTTTTTTCCCCCCTCTGGCTGTTCTGGAGAGCAGAGTGAGTTCCCTGCTCCGTGGCAAGCTGGCAGCCCTGGGGCACCGTCTGCCCAGGGCGTGCCTGCTCTTCTCTTCTCTTCCCATCCATCTGGGACAGATTTTCCCTTCAGACCTTCACAATCCTCCCAGCCGTGAAAAACAGAGAGAGTGGAGCCCAGAGTGGTGATTAAATCGGTGAGCATGGACCTGTTGGGCTGCTGCAGGCAGTGAGCAGCCAGGCACGTGGGAGCCTGCACCAGCTGCTTCCCTGCCCTGCTCGAGGCTTCAGCTCCTTCTTTAGGGCCATGGTGTCACCTGAACACTTGGTGTTGGAGCTCCCTTGCATCCAGAGACCCCTAAATTTTCCAAGTAAGCCTTTCTGGGGGAAAACTGCTTCTGAGAGAGCGTGGACTGTGTTTTGCTTCCAGCAAGGCACGTGGGGCTCACTCTGCTGAGCATTTCAGTCTGTGAGCACCTTGCTCTATCAGCCAGGTATTTGCTCCTCTGGGGAGAGGGGTGGGTTTTTGGGAGAGGTGAACAGGGATGCATCCACTCCTGTTGCCTCTAATATGCCTTGCACAGCTCCCTACCCTGCAAGCACCTTTGAAATTCTGCCCTGCTCCAATTCATTTCCATCTGTGAGAAGAAAAGCAGAGAAAAAAAACCCAGAGAAAGGTAAAACCACATTGAATTTTACTTCCCTCCATGAATAAACCATGGCAGGCTGGCTCTGACTTTAATTTACATGTGTCCCAAGGCGGATCTAAGCCTATTCCTCCTGAGGTGGAGGGCTGGTTTAATTAAGCAGCTGCATCATGTGGAGCAGGGAGAGATGGAGCCCGTGCCTGCA
Source organism: Ammospiza caudacuta (assembly GCF_027887145.1). NCBI lineage: Eukaryota > Metazoa > Chordata > Aves > Passeriformes > Passerellidae > Ammospiza > Ammospiza caudacuta. The sequence continues at coordinate 8,021,762 of NC_080603.1, read as the reverse complement.
GGATGCCAGCCCCGGTGCTGGGAAGCTCATGTTTATCTCATGAGTTTATCTCATGAGTTTATCTCATGAGTTTCTGCCTAGACAGCGCTGAAAGAAGGGAACACAATGGGGCAGGTGCTGTTTGTGATTCAGATGGCCCCAAGGCAGGAGCATCTCTGGGGAATCCAAAATTTGGTGTGTTCGGCTACAAAATGGTGAAGTTTGCACCAAAATGAGGTTTTGGGACAAGGATCTGGGGACAAGGCTCTGCTGGGCTGTCCTGTCTGTGGTATTTTTTGGGGTCCCCTGTGGCAGGAAGGAAATGATGAATCTAACTCCATGTTCTTAGAAGGCTAATTTATTGTTTTATGGTATTATATTATATTAAAGAATGCTATACCAAAACTATACTAAAGAATAGAGAAAGGATACACACAGAAGGCTTAACAAGATACTAATGAAAAACCTGTGACTCCTTCCAGAGTCCTGACACCAAGGGCTGGACCAAGATTGGTCATTAAGTTAAAACAATTCACATATTGGATAAACAATCTCCAACCACATTCCAAAGCAGCAAAACACAGGAGAAGCAAGTCAGATAATTATGTTTTAACTTTTCTCTGAGGCTTCTCAGCTTCCCAGGAGAAGAAATCCTGGTGAAGGGATTTTTCAGAAAATATGGCAGTGACATCCTGTCCCCTTGTGCTGTGGTTTCTGGCATGGCTTGGTGTCCTGTGCTGAGCTCCCTCCTTGGGAGCAGCAGGATACTTCAGGGCTGGAATGCTTGGAGTTCCCTGTTCCTCCACCTGGGTCACACTCTTTTCTCTGCACTGAGGGTGGATGCTGGGATTTGGTGGCTGATGGGGTGTTTAAGGGCTGAGTCTCTTGGCATGGTCAGGATGCAGGTGCCCTCCCAGCTCTCCTGCCTTGGCATTGCTCCCAGTATGGAAAGCTCTCAGGGTGAATTTGTGGGTGCCTGGTGGAGGGTGGCATGGCAGAGCACCCCTAGCACTGCTGGCTGCCTGCTGGGCTCCCCGTGCCAGACTGGGATGTTCCTGGAGAAACACTTGGCTTAATAGAAAAGGCAATCAGATCATTAAAAAGCAGGGATGGGGGCAAAATCCTCACAAAACAACCTGCCAGCCCCCTCCCCAGCAGAGAGGCAGGAGGGAAGGGATGACGATAGGAGAGCACCATGCAGGGATGCAGTCAGACCTCTGGCACCAGGGATGTGTGCAGGGGGATAACGAGGGAGATGAAAGCAGGGTGGGAGAGCAGTGCCCTTGTCACCCTTTGAAGGTGGGAGCTGACAGCTTCTGCCTGTGGCTGACAACCTGCCCAATTCTGCTGCTTTTCCCCCCAGCTTGCTGCCTGTGTCAGCCTCATATCAAAGCACTGAAGCCCTAATGCAGGACTGGGTGGCAGCCTGGGGTCTGTGTGTCCCCCCAGGGAACAGGGTGTCAGCAGAGCCCCTGGCACTGCCCTGGGGGCAAGCAGGAGCCCTGGGGAGCTGTGCCAAGTGCCTGCCCTGCAGTCACAGCACCCTCTCAGCGACACTTTGCTGCAGCACACAATTTCCTGTGGGTGCTTATTTGCCTGGATGGTGTCTCTCAGCTGGGAGGGTGTCCTAGCTGCCACCTCGGCCACTCAGGGTGACAGCAGGGTGGCAAGGAGAGCATTTTAAAGCACCCTTCTCTGGGGCTAACCAGTTTGAAGGCTAAAAAATTGATTTTTGTTTTTCCTTATTTTATTTTTTAATGTATTTAAAGATAAATTCTGTATTGGTGGTGTCTACAAAATGCACAAGGGGTTTCTAGCAAGCATCTCCTCCCTTTTTTTGGGGAGTTTCATCAAAAAATTATTAGCCTTGTGCACAAGGTGTTGGGTTGAGATGCCACTGTTTTTTCTTAAAGATAAATTATTGTTTGCAGAAAGTGGGGCCTTGAATCTCTTTCTGGCAGGCTGCAAATGCAATGAGCCACAGTTTCTCCTTTTTTCCTGGCCTGTGCTGTCCTCAAACCCTGCTGCCCATCTCCCAGGGGTGCTGCTGGTGCTTCCACAGGTCTTTTTGGAGCAAGGCTGGATCATCCAGGCTCTTCAGTGCCTTGGCACCTGACAGTGCTCTCCACACCTCCAGCTTGCTTGAGGGCATCATCTCGTGCAGTGCTGCTGCTTCTAACACAGCTTTTCATCACCTGCTGTGCCAGAGTGCCACAGGTGTGCTGAGAGACACTGGGATTGCCCTGGACCCAAAAGGGAACCCAAAACAAATGTGGATTTTGGGATGCCTGGAAAATGGGGTTAGCTCTGCCACAGCAGGGACAGAGGGGCATGGGATGGATGAGGCACTGCTGACTTGGTTTGCTGGGTGCTGGTGAGGGTTGGGGCAGGTCAGGGCTCTGAATCGCTGCTGGATCTGTAATTCCTTGAGGAAGCTCCTGTTTTAAAATCTGAGAAGGAAAAATGCCAGTCTGCCTCCCCAGGGAGCTTTAGAGCAAGTTAATGTAGAGGCAATGTCTCCTTTCTTTCTTCCTTTCTTCTTTTTTTTCCTCTTTTGACTTAAGCTTCCCTGAGAGAGTAATTAAAAAGTGCAAGTTCCAGGTGCTAACTGAGAGGATTTAGTTTGAGAGTGAAACGCTTGGATACCCCCATGCTTGAATATCCCCACATTTGCACCCTTTCCACAGAGGCTGTGATGGTGGCTTGCCTCTGGCAGGAACAGGGATGGATAAGCCAGAGATCCTGCTTATCTCTGGCTCTTTTTAGGACTCCTGGCACCTGGAATACAATGATGCAGGATACAGGAGAGTGTGAGCAGTGAAAAGCCCTCAGAGTGCTGCCGTGTGCCATGAGTGCTTCCATAATCCATCCTGCTGCTGGGCACTGCCCAGGCTCCCCAGGGAATGGGCACAGCCCCAGGGCTGCCAGAGCTCCAGGAGCCTTTGGACAATGCTCTCAGGGATGCCCAGGGTGGGATTGTTGGGCTGTCTGTGCAGGGTCAGGAGCTGGATTGATGATCCTTGGGGATCCCTTCCAACTCAGCATATTTGTGGTTCTGTGATTCTGTGGTTTTGGCATTCTTAGATTCCCCAGTTCTGTGATTCCATAACTCTCTGATTCCCTGATTCTGTTATCCTCAGATTCTGAAGTTCTGTGATTCCTAGAGTCGGTGGTTCTGTGATTCTGTTATTCTCAGATTCTGAGGTTCTGTGATTCTGTTATTCTCAGATTCTGAGGTTCTGTGATTCTGTTATTCTGAGATTCTGTGATTCCTAGTCTGTGGTTCTGTCATTCTCTGGTTCTGGGATTGTTATTCTCAGATTCTGTAGTTCTGTGATTGTTATTCTCAGATTCTGAGGTTCTGTCATTCCAGATTCTGTGATTTGGTTATTCTCAGATTCTGAGGTTCCGTCATTCCCACATTCTGTGATTCCCGGAGCTGCAGAGGGAGGTGGCAGTGGGGACACAGCTTTGTGGTGCCTTCACTGGGTGTTTGCTTGTATGAGGGATGTGACACATCTCTCCTCCGAGCCTTTGAGGGGGAATAGGAGAGGTTCAGCTCTGGCTGGGAGTCCCCATTTGTATCCAGCCCTGTGGCCATGTCCTTACAATCACCCCTTGGATGTGACAGCAACCTGCAGCTATTTTCCCCCCAAACTTCCACTGATGACATTTCACTGCAAGAAGCCTGAGTTTCAGTGATGTTCTCTGCCACCCCCAGACATGTCAGCCCTGGAAAAGGAGTCCTGCTGGCAAACTGACACCTGGGATGTGCAGCATTCCTGGTGTGCAGGCAGGATGATGGATCCGTGGGCAGCTCTGGATTGTGGGGGGGTTAAGTGCTGAGCATCCTCCCTGCTGAGCAGCACGGAGGAGTTCTGTGCCTCAGCATTTACAAACACACCCCTGGTGCCTAAATGTGAGGAAATGGATAGTTAAGCACATCATTAATCTTATCCAGCCCCCATAATCAACAATCAATTAATTCTCCTCTGGGCTGAAGAGATGCAGGTTGTGCCACAGCCTGGGCACTGGCAGAAGAAGCCTGTTCCCACAGGGAAAGCTGAGGCAGAGCCTCATCCTGCCCTTGTGTGACACTGTCATGGATGCAGACCTTGCCAGCTCTGGGAAGCTCTTGGAGCAGCCCTTAAATTATGGCAGATGTTGCACTGGCCATTAGTGGGGTGATTTATTGCTCCCTCCTGGGCTCGAGTGCTCCATCTGAGCCTTGCACTTGGACTGTGAGTTTGCCATGTGAGGGATCATGGATCCCACCATGGCATTGCAGGGCCCTGGGGGTTTGTGCTGTGTTTTTGGTATTGGGTTCATGGTTCAGCTCCCCCAGAAAGAGAGGACACAGGGACAGCAGCCAGAGGGGAGTGCTGCACCCACGGTGTATTTGGGAGGGAGGAGAAGGCATCCACCTCCCTGAAACTGTGGGAGGCTTTAGGCAAGCACAGTGTAATTATAGGAGAGAAAAGCTAATTGGTAATAATAGCAATTAAGAGCCACGTGCCTGCAGATTACAGGAATTTGTGGATAAGGGAAGTGATAACTGAAACCTGTGGACACTGGGGTGCAGGGTGCCATGTTCAGGTGTTTTGACAAAGCATCACGAGGATTAATTGTAATTAAACGTTAACAAACCTCTCCAGCCAACCCACCACCATGCCCTCAAGCTTTAAACTGAGGCTTGTTCATAGCACTGCAATCCTCTCATCATCCTCCTTCCTTCCTCCATCCTCTTCCATTAAAACTCAGGTGGCTCTTCCCTGGTTCCACTGCCCTCCCTTTCCTGCTCCTCCAGAGAATTTGGCCTGTTTCAGGTGTGCTCTGACACATCATCCAGCTCCAGAGCCCACAGGTCCCCCTTTCCCTGTCTCATGGGTGCTTCCTCTTCCTGTGGGAGCACAAGGCTGCTGGGATGTGGTGAGGAAGGAGATACACTCAAAGCCTTGGTGTGCACTTGTGGTTTTGTCTCCTGCCCTGTCTGTCTGTGTAACTCTGTGCCTCCTTGTGCTGTTATGGGAATAGGGCTCTGTGTGTGTATTGGGGAAGGGTCTGAATCGCTTTGCTTTCTGCTGTGGAGCATCCTGAAGGTCCCCTCAGACCCTCTGGGCTGCATGATGGCCCTGTGTGTCTCACTGCCCACTGCATGAGGTGGTGGGTTACGGCCCTGAGTGCTTCCTTAAGGTGCCACATGCGTGGGGTGGCTGTGGTGGGATGTGGAGGACTCAGCATGGAGAAGAGCAAGGGCAGTAGGAGATGGTGGCTGGCTCCTCTGGAATGTCACATCCCCACCAAGCTGTCAGGGCCACTGCAAAGAGACAGTTCATTGCAGCCAGTTGTGTGCCTCAGGCTGGGGGGAGGAATCTTCTGAATAATAAAATTGTAAAATATTGTTTTGATTTATTCTTTTCTATCATCTGTTAATATCTGGGAAGGCTGTGTGAGCAGGAGGCCTTCATGAGTTTTGAATGACAGGTTAAAGGGCTCCAATAAAGATTAGATGGTCCACTATCTCCCAAGGAAATTGCATCAAAGTGGTTACTCCTGCTTGCTCCTATTAATTTCCTCTTCATGGCTGCTAGGAGATGCCTCATATCCTGATGCAGCAGACAGGGGCTAAGAGGCACTTTCCATTATCTCAATCATCGCCGTGTTTATGAGACACGTCGGGTGTTTCTCTGCAGAGCTGTGCCCTGGGGGACGGCATCACAGGGGCAGGGCTGGCACCACCCTGCTGTGAGGCCAGGAACAGTCTCTCCTGGGCTGGATGGAAGTCTGACCCCTTGGGTACGTGTGCCAAAATACAGATATTCATTCCCTTCTGCAGCCGTTGGTTCCGTCAGATTTTGTTGGATGTCAGGGATGGATGAGCATCATTCATCAGTGCCCATCGCTGTGGATGGGTGGGGTGGGGTGGAGATGAGGGACCCCATCCCTGTCACTCCATCCTCACCCTCTCTCCACAGAACAGCGAGATGGTTGATTAATGAAACCTCCCCTGTGGCTGATTAAACCCTCACTGTAACTGGAACATCTTTTCTGTTATGAATTAGATGCCATTTCCTGCTTGAATGAACTCAGAGGCTGGGAAGCTCCAGCTCCATGCTGCAAGGGATGAACAGGATGGACCCATAACACACTGTCATGGGTGTCACACCGACTTTTTAATTAAATATTTAAATTTTGTGTGGAAAAAGAGCTGTGGGTCCTGAGCCAGACTGTTTGGGGATGATGTAAGGGAATGATCAGGAGAAGAGGAGCTGTACTGCCTCTTCTTGTCCATGTCCCCATGGGTGCTGCTGGGGGTGAGGGTCCCACAGCCCCCTGCCATATCCCTGCCTGGGTGCAAGCAGCCGGGAGCAAAGCAGCTACTGCAGCCCCCTTGCTCTGCTTGGCTAAAGATTATTGCCATGTGGTGCTAGTGGCTTCAGGAATAATCCACAGCCAACATGGAAAATTCTGGCCATCCTAGATCCATGGTAGGTTCTATCCCATTTACAAGTGTGAAGCTTTTCTGTGTCTCCTCTCCTTCCCTTCCACCCCATTCCAAGGACGGGACCTGCTCTCCCCTGTGTCCAGGAACAGCTCAGACTCAGCTGCTGTGCTCTCTCTTGCAGCCTGCCCCGCAGGGACGTTCAAGGCCAGCCAGGGCGCGGGGCTGTGCGTGCCGTGCCCCCTGAACAGCCGCTCCAGCGCCGAGGCCTCGCCGCTCTGCGCCTGCCGCAACGGCTACTACCGGGCAGACTGGGACCCGCCCGCCGCCGCCTGCACCAGTGAGTATGGCCGGGCTGCAGGGGCTCCCTGGGAGAGCACGAACGGGGCATGTGGGACTCCAGGGGCTCTCCAAAATGCAGTGTATTGCATACAAAATGCAGTTTATTCCATCCAAGAGGTTACAGCAGTCCAGGGTCATGGGTGACGGAGCTGTGCCCACTGCTGTCAGCTCCAGCTGCAGGCAAGCCTGGAGTCCCAAATTCCTAAATCAGGCTCTTACTAATGGTGCCCCCATGTTGGGCGCCACTGTAAGAGCCTAAATGAGAGAGGTGGGACTCCAGGCAGCTCTTCAAAATGCAGTTTATTGTATACAAAATGTTACAGCAGCCCAGGGTGGACAGAGCCTGTGCCCACAGCTGTCAGCTCCAGCTGCAGGCAGGTCTGGAGACCCTTTGGTTTTGGTTACATTGCATTATATACTTTTCTTTTGGTTACAATGCATTATATACTTTTCTTTGCTTAGCATCTTAATACAGTAGAACCAATCTATACCTTAACTATTATCTATAGCCTATCATAACTATTATAATTACCATATTCATGTTACCATAATCACTAAAAGTTAGTGCATTACAGTTTAAGGTAGAAGTTGTGTTTCAGTTTTCTTGCAGTGGAAAATTCTGAGAACTTTTTTGTACTTGTGACTTTGCTGACTTGTTTTGCCTGTGCTCTCTTTCTGCTTGGTAAAAACATCTTGTTTGAGATGGGTTTATCCTTTGCTCTAAGTCATAAAAACCCCTTCTAACTAACACACCCTTTGCCTCCTTGGTTAGCCAGTAAGACTGGCTCAGCAATTCTTTTCTTATATATCAAAACTTGCTTCCATCTCTATTCTTTCATCAGACTCTACCTTTAAAGATCTTTCTGCTAAGCATACATATCTGTGAGACTTTCTTGTCAAACTTTCATCCTTCCCAACACTCCCCTTCCTCCTGGGGCAGCAGCAGGGATCAAATCTCAATCCATGTAGAGTTTGTTTTATTTTCTCCCCCCTGTCCCGCTGTGGATGGGATGAAGAGCACAGCTGGGTGGGCAAGGCGGAGGGATGGGGTGGCTCCACATCCCACCTTACAGGCAGCCTCTGGGATTTATACATCAGCCAGGCAGCGGTGGTGATGGCAGGGAGATAGTCCCCAGGATAAATGAGGATTTAAAGTTTTCTGCTCTGGCTGTCTTGTTCATAGTCTTGCAGATGGAGTATTTTTTAATAGGGGGAAGGCTGCATTAAGCATTGGTATTCAGCGATGCATGGCTGCTCGGCTGCCTGCCCGAGCTGCCTGGCACAGCAGCAGTGTCCTCAGGCCTGTTTTTTGGTGGGAAAAAAGCCCAGGAGAGAGGAAGGAGCTGCTGTGCTCTTCAGCCTGCTGGAAACTCAGGCCTCAATCCCCCCCAGATACACTCCAGGCCCTAGAACCAGCCTATTGTGGAGCTTGAGCACATGGATGCTCCAGACCCTCCATGCTGGGAAGTGCTCAGAGCACACATCAAGGAAACAAGGGAAGGATTTGTGTGTTTTGCTGGATCACCTGAGCTTTCCTACAGGTATTCAGCAGGTTGCACAACTACAGATAATGTACAGATCTTTATTATGCCTCATTGCATAACTGATTTACAACAGTGCTGTGCTATAGGAATACAGGAAAAAAAGTCTCTTTGCTGATTTTTATTTCTTCTCGTCAGTGCTTGATTTTGTAGTGCTCCGATCTGAGGTGCCATCTGTTCACCCACAAAGTTTCTCTGTGTCAGAGGAGTGCATAACATTGTGGAGCTGCTGGCTGTGCCCTGGACTGGAACCCTTCCAAGGGTGATCCCTGCAGTTCCTGGGCCCCTGCAGAGGAGGGAAGGGGCTGCAATTAAAGTGGGAGGAATCTGGGGAACCAGCAGTTTGCTGCTGGGAAGGGGAAGAAATACGGCTTTTTTTCCTTTTTCTTGAAAAGATATTAACAGCTTAAGGTATGGAGAGAGGATTTGGATTAAGGCTCCTGAGGCAGGTTGCAGATTTCTGTGGGTAAATCACTCATATTGATCCCGTTGAGCCTTTGTGAGTCCTGCAGTCTTGTTCCCCTGGGGAATCAAGGTCCTTTTCTCTGCTCTGCCCCTGCTGTGGCCCCTACAACCCTCCTGTAACTCTCTGTGACATCTCCACCGTGGGGCAGCCTGGCAGTGCTGTGGTGCCTCAAGTACAGGAAAACCTTTTCCAATGAGGATGCTGCACTGCTGGCTGCTCCATGACAGACACTTTAACTCCTAAAGAGGAAATGGGTTAAAGGGAATGGAATATTATTATCTTAATTATTTTTAAAGCTGTCATTTCTCTGGACGGAACAAAATCTTTCATCTGTATTATCCACGGGAGTGGCTTAGAGGGGCTCCCAGAGTGTCTCCATGCAGAATGACCTCTCCATCCCACCAGCCATGTCACCATGGTGCTGATGAATCTGTCCCTGTCCTGCCCATCCCTGGCCACTCAACAGGGCTGATTTATCCACAGCCCTAACGATGTTCCCTGGCACACACACACACAAGGAGGGCTCCCATGGGATGGGTTTCCCCAAGACAGAGTGTGCTTCTCTCTCTTAACCCTTCCTTGCAGGTCAAGTCCTCCATCATTTTTATTGCTCCCTGTATCATGGCAAAGTCTTTTTTCTTTCTTGGAAGTGCAGCCCCCAGCCCAGCCAGCACCAGGAATTCCTTGCTTCCCTTATTTAATATAACCAAGCAGCTGAGTTTTGTGGTTTTGGCTGCGGAGCCATCCTGGCTGACCCCAGATCCTTCCCTGGGTCTGTGCAGTTGTGTGTTTGTACCTCAGTGCTGCTCTCCTGGGCTCCTCCTGAAGGGACTGCAGCCCCCATCCAGCAGTGCTTGCAATCAGAGCCACATTCAATTCCCATCCTCTGGAGCATTTATAATGGCTCCTGGCAGCTTTGATCAATGCAATTTTCTTATTTTGTCCAACATGGGAGCTGCTTGCAAACCATGGAGTGGTGCTGGCTTTCCTCCATGCTGGGACATTCCTATGTTTCCAACTTGAGATATTGAACCCTTAATAACCACTTTCCATTTTTGACTCTCTCTTCTCCTGCTGCTTCTCTGGTTCTCCATGGTGCTGGCTAAGTGATTTTTCTCTTGCTGGGATAATCTGCTCGAGGTGCTTCTCCATGTGAGCACTGCAGTTATCTCAGCATCTCCTGGTGGGATTAAAATGGATCCAACTTCATGGATGGATCTGTGTGCATTCCACATGGAGTTTTTTTGGACGCTTAAGTGGGTTTGTGGCACTGGAGTTTGTTGCCATCATATTTTCTGAAAAATCCCTTTGCCAGGATTTCTTCTCCTGGGAAACTGAGAAGCCTCAGAGAGAAATGAAAACAATAATTATCTGATTTGCTTCTCCTGTGTTTTGCTGCTTTGGAATGTGTTTGGACATTGTTTATCATTTAATAGGGAGTTGGTTTATTGGTTTCATGTGAATTGTTTTGACTTAATGACCAATCATGGTCAGGCTGTGTCGGGGCTCTGGAGAGAGTCACGAGTTTTTCATTAGTCTCTTGTTAAGCCTTCTTAACTTCTTGTGGAAGTATCCTTTCTCTATTCTTTAGTGTAGTTTTAGTATAGCATAACATAATATAACATAATATAATATAATATAATATAATATAATATAATATAATATAATATAATAATAAATTAGCCTTCTAAGAACATGGAGTCAGATTCATCTTTCCTCCCCATGATGAGGGACCCCGAAAATACCAGAGGAGTTGTCATCTCCATCTGGGAAACTTGTTTGCAGTGCAGGTGGTTGGCGTTGCCAGTGTGGGAAGTTGATCCCGAGCTAAGCCAAGCTGTGGACACAAATTCCTCCTGAGGGAGGAGGTGTGGATCCTGCAGAGCCTTGGGGTGTCCTTCCTGTGCTGGAGCCTCTGTGGGAGTCCAAGGACCTGTCTCAGTGCCTCTCCTTCCCCACAGGTGTCCCATCCGGCCCCCGCAACGTCATCTCCATTGTCAACGAGACGTCCATCATCCTGGAGTGGCACCCGCCGCGGGAGACGGGCGGCCGGGACGACGTCACCTACAACATCGTGTGCAAGAAGTGCCGCTCGGACCGGCGCGCCTGCTCCCGCTGCGACGACAACGTGGACTTCGTGCCGCGCCAGCTGGGCCTCACCGACACCCGCGTCTTCATCAGCAACCTCTGGGCTCACACCCCCTACACCTTCGAGATCCAGGCTGTCAACGGCGTGTCCAGCAAGAGCCCCTTCCCCCAGCAGCACGTCTCTGTCAACATCACCACCAACCAGGCCGGTGAGTCCCGCTGCTGCCGGGGTGTCACAGACATTATGAAAAATCTTTTCTTTAGGATTTTTCCTTTTGAAAAGCTGAGAGGCTTCAAGAACAAAATGTAAGCCATGGTTATCTGGTGCTGTAGAATGCAACAAGTAGATCTTTGATTGGCCCTCGTTAGTTGTTTCTAATTAATGGCCAGTCAAAGTGAGCTGGCTCAGAGAGTCTGAGCCACAAGCCTTTGTTATTATTCCTTCTTTTTCTATTCTTAGCTAGCTTTCTGATGAAATCCTTTCTTCTATTCTTTTAGTATAGTTTTAATATAATATATATCATAAAATAATAAATGAAGCCTTCTAAAACATAGCATCAGATCCTCGTCTCTTCCCTCATCCTAAGACCCCTTGAACACAGTCACACCAGGGAGTTTGGCTGTCCCTGTGCTGGCTGCCAGCTCTGTGTCCAAAAGGAAAAGCTCCTGGGCGTGAGGGTGTGTGATGGCTGTGGTAACCCCAGCCCCCAGTGGGGAGAATGGCCAGGAGAAGAGGGAGGAAGAGGAATGGGGATAGGGAAGGGTTGCCTGTGCCCTGGGCTGGGTGGGAGGGTTATCTGATATCTGCTTTTATCTCCCTCTAGATGGCTTGGGGATGAAATGGCATCACCGTTTTTCCAGCTGGGAGAAGGGAGATGGGGTGAATCCAGCCTTGAAATGCTGTCTGACTGTGTTACAGCACAGAGGGAGCAGCATCCTGGGGCTGAGTCCAGGCTCTGTCTCCTCTGGCACATCCCTCTCCCATCATTTTCCCCTTGTCTCCTTTTCTAGGCTCCCCTGCTCCCTTTCCTGTCTCCAGTCAGGCATCAGGAGCTGAATGAGCAGCTCTGGCTCAAACAGGGATGCTGGGGGAGTAGGTGTGCAGATGGCAAGGGGGCAACTGGTCCTGGGCTGCCCTGAGGATCAGAGGGGATGGAAACCCATGTGCTCTGGGTTTAAAAAGGGAATGAGAATTCCTGCTTTGTGCCAGGGCAGGCAGCCTTCACCATCCTGCTCCCTCTGGATAGCACAATGGAGAAACCTGGTGTAAATATTTCAGTGTAAACCAGTGTAAATATTTCAGTCTCCTGGCTCCAGGGAATACAAATCTACACTTGTGCCTGGCTGGCATCGCTATCTGTTGAACCACGTGCAGCCAAACCTGCCTCTTGTTTCCAGGCCTTTTTTTTCCTGAGGTGGATTTTTGGGGTGTTTCTTAGCCCTTCTCCCACCATGGGGAGCTGGGAACAGCCAGGTCACCCTCATCTGTCTGTCTGTACCCCAGTGGTCCCTGTTTGTCTTGCAAAGGCTGATTGCAAACATTAAAATGCTGGGCTGTGGGGTAACCTGATGGAAATTCACCAGGGATATCCACGGCATTGGTGCTCTTCCTCTAAAATCAATTTGGCTTTGCAGAGGGTTTTTCCAACCATTTCCCCAGCCCCATCCAAAGTAATAGGAGTTAATAAAACAGCAATCAATCAGAGTGCCTAATTTCATCCCATGAGCATATTCCTGGAGCAGATGTGGAGAGATTAAAAAAATAATATAGGATTATTAAGTATTCTGGGTAAACAAAGGCAGTGCTGAACTATCCACATCATCCATTGGCACCATGAGAAGCAGGGCTCCTGCCAGCCCCAGATTCCCTCCATGGCATGATCCTGTGCCCCAGGCTGGTTGTGCTGGGTTCAGGTATTCCTGGGATTCATGGAGGGGAGACATTTTCCCTGCCCAGCACTGTAGGCATGGTGAGGGGGAGCAGGAGGGCAGAGATGTCTGGACTGGAAGCTGACTCTGTGGACAGGACATGCCAGTGCCCCTGTGGGTATGGACAGATTTGGATACTTTTCTTTTGATAGGATTAAGTGCAGGATTAGGGCTGTATTGGCTGACTCTGCCCCTTATAAGTATAGCTTGCAGGGCACAAAGCATTTGGAAAAGGGTCTCCTGACTGATTTAGTGGCTCATTGTCCCTAATGGTGGAAGGACAGTGTTGCTGTTTTCCCAGGAGAGGCAAATTTGGGTGCTGAGGATGAGCATCCCCTGAGAGCCCCTAACAGCAGCCCCAGCAGCTTCTCTGGAGCCAGAGCTGGGCTGGGGTGTCCCTGTCCCGGTTCCCTGTCACTGTCCTCAGGGTGGGCAGATTTTTGCTCCCCCATCCCATTTCTGAGAGTGTGTGGGGTGGCAGTTGTGGCACAGCTCCCTGGGTGCTGAGTGCTGGCTCCCCAGATAGGCTGTTACAGCAAAAGATGTCACACACAGCTGGACCCTGTCACCAAACCTTTGTTTGCCCCACTGGGGAGAGCTTTGCTGTGTCTCTCCCACCTTGGGAGACATCCTTGGAGCAAGCAGTCCCAGGGAGAAGGAACACCAAGGATTTCCAAGCCCCTAATTAAAAGGAGCAGTTGGTTTAAATAGCAGAATTCCCTCAGTGATTTGCTGCTCTGCTTCCATGTAAAGCTGCTGAGATGCAGTCTTCCCACTGCTAATGAGTGAGCTGGTCCCATGGGGAAGCCAGCCAGAGACATGGGAGATCTGGGTTGCCGTGGGGATTTCCCCCCTCTCAAGGCCATTTTTCCTACTCTTTTCCATTAATTTTCCCACTCTCCTCTTCCTTGGCAGCCCCCTCCACCGTGCCCATCATGCACCAGGTGAGTGCCACCATGAGGAGCATCACTCTGTCGTGGCCCCAGCCTGAGCAGCCCAACGGGATCATCCTGGACTACGAGATCCGCTACTACGAGAAGCTGAGCCGCATCTGCACGCCCGACGTGGGCAGCACCGTGGGCTCCAGGCCGGCCCCGGTGAGCTGGGGAGCCCTGCTGGGGGCTGGGCTGGGGCATGGGGGCAGGGGCAGCAGCAATGGGCTCTGAGACTGGCTCTGCTGGGAATGGGCAGGCAGGACACGCACCAGGTCACCCGAGCTGCCTGCAGAAGGTGGGAGTGAGTTGTGACCGTAGATGATAAATCACAGAGCAGCTTGAGTTGGAAGGGACCTTAAAGCTCATCTAGTTCCACCCCCCTGCCGTAGGACACCTCTCACTAGGTTGGGTTGCTCAGAGCCCTGTCCAACCTGAGCCATTCCTTCCCTGTGGCAGCATTTGTCCAGCACATCAGTGCCCGTGGCTGCCTTGGCTCTGGTGTTTGCTAGGATGAACCTGAATCATGGGGATGGCATCAGGAGGAGAGGAGGGGGTTGGAGATGACCAGGGAAGGTTATGAGGTTGTCCCTGCCCTGGGTCACTGCCTGCCACTGGTCCTGTCCCTGGCAGCTGTCCTGTCCTGCAGGGGACATGCTTCCAAGCCCTGTGATGAACCGTGCCCGGCCCAAGCTGTTCCATCTCTCCTGTGTCTCGCCAGCTCTAATGAATTCCTCTAAGTATGAATAATTAGATGATATCACCAGCAGCCTCTTACCAGCAAAGCACTGGGGAATGTGGTAAAAAATGACAGTGGAGACTGTCATTGCATGAGGTTTCCAGCAAGGTTTAGGCCAAGGACCTGTGCCAGCAGAGCAGGACTGCAGGGGCTGGGGATCCCAGCAGAGAGTTGCCCTTGAACCTGCTTGAGCAGGGTGTCATAGGGCACATTAGAGTGTTTAGTGGAATCAGAGAATGGTTTGGATTGGAAGAGACCTTAAAGATCCTTCAGTTCCATCCCCCGTGCTGTGGGCAGGGACATGAGGTTTCCATAACTGTGGGATGTTTCTGAAATGCACAAGGACGTCAGACATTTGAGGAGGAGGAATCTGTTGTTCATAAATTATTTTTGCTCTGGATGATCTTATTGTTTCCCTCTGCTATTCCATTCTCCCTGCTCTGGTGGGGCCGGGGCCTGCCTGGGAGGCACGTGTTGCAGGGGCCTCCCCAGCTCCTCATGGGTCCTGTTTCATAAAATCATAGAATGTCCTGGGTTGAAGGGTCTTTGAACCTCATCTTGTTCCACCCTCTGACACAGGCAGGAACACTTTCCACTAGCCCAGGTTGCTCCAAGCCCAATCCAACCTGGCCTTGGACACTCCCAGGGGTGGGGCAGCCACAGCTTCTCTGGGCAGCCTGTGCCAGGGCCTCACTGCCCTCACAGGGAGAATCTCTTCTAAATATCCGACCTAAATGTACCCTCTGTCAGTGGGAAGCCATTCCCCCTTGTCCTGTCACTCCAGGTTCTTATAAATAGTCCATCCCTATCCTTCATGCAGCTCCCTTCAGGTACTGGAAGGCCACAATTAGGTCACCCCAAAGCCTTCTCCAGGCTGAACAATCCCAATTCTCCCAGCCTTTCCTGTGGGATCCTCTGGGTCAGGGACTCTTCTGACACAGAACCAGAACCTCTTCCTTATCCCCTGCAGCAGAACCCCATCCCTGCCCTCAACAGGGACAGCTGGGCTGCCCTCCCGCTATCCCTGTCCCACTGAGGGTGGCTCTCTCTGGGTGCCCGCAGGACCACAACGAGTACAACTCGTCCATGGCGCGCAGCCAGACCAACACGGCGCGCCTGGAGGGGCTGCGGCCCGGCATGGTCTACGTGGTGCAGGTGCGCGCCCGCACCGTGGCCGGCTACGGCAAGTACAGCGGCAAGATGTGCTTCCAGACCCTCACCGACGGTGAGTGCGGCTCGGCTGGTGGGGTGGGGTGCTCCAGCATTGTGCTCTGGTGGGATTCAGGGAGCTTGTGTGCACACAGCTCGGTCTCAGTGTCGTGATGGTGTCTCCAGCCTCATGCTCTGATGGGACTCAAGGAACTTGTGTGCACACAGCTCGGTCCCAGAGCCGTGGCAGTGCTCCAGCCTTGTGCTCTGTTGGGATTCAAGGAGCTTGTGTGCACAAAGCTCTGTCCCAGCAGCATGGCAGTGTCTCCATGTGCTCTGGTGGGATTCAAGGAGCTTGTGTGCACAAAGCTCTGTCCCAGCAGCATGGCAGTGTCTCCATGTGCTCTGGTGGGATTCAAGGAGCTTGTTGCACCGAGCTCTGTCCCAGCAGGCAGAGGGCAGGAGCCGGGTGATTTACGGCGGCGTCTCATTAACCGCCGGCGGAAGGAGGGATCCGCTCTCAATCTCCCAGCTCCAGATTTTCCACCACTATTTATTTCTGTCTCTGCTGCCTTGAGCTGTGGGGACAGAAGCCCCATCACACCAGCTGTGAGTCTGGCACGGTGTGATGGGGTGGGAGGACAGTTGTAGACCCTTGGAGGGTCTGGGATACTTGGAGTCCATCTGAGCCATCAGGGCAAAGCTGGGATGGTCAGACCCATCTGAAAGCTGATTTCCCATACCAAAGGGGTGTGCTGGGCCTGCTCATGACCTTCATGGCTTGTTCTGGCCCCAGCCTTTCCCTGCACCCACAAACACTGGCTTCCTTTAGAAACTAACAACTCATGGGAGTGTTTTCCATTAATCCCAGCTTCAGGGCTTATCCAGAAGTTGGTGAGTGAAGCAAGTCCTGTATCATGGTTTGGAATAGGAGGAAATTTAGGGAGGTGAAATTAGTGAATTTAGGGAAATTTTAAAATTGGGGAGATCTTGAATTGGTGAACCAAAACAACTACATTCTCCTACCCCTAGGGCAGCTGAGAGCCTGTTCCCTGTAGCTGCTGGTGTGGTTCCTTCTCTGCTTAGGTGACATCCATGGCTCCCAGCCTCACTGCCTGTCTTCCCTCAAGATTTTCTTCTTCCCTAAAATGGGTCACCCCAAGCATGCATTCGTGTCGAGTGCCAGCTGGGGTGGGAAGAGGAAAACCATGCTGGGTGACCAAAGGGAAGGAAATGGTAATAAACCCCCCTCCAATGCCTCAAATATTCAGGATTGGAGAAGCGAGAAGAAAAATCCTGCCTCAAATAAGCAATTAATTGAAATTTAATAAGAATGGATTGTGTAGCTTATTAAATAATAATTGATTGTTAGATGAGAATTTCTCAGGATTTAAGCAGCAGCATGCAAGAGATAAATCTAGTTGCCAGTAATTAACTGCAGAGTAGAAAATACAGATAAAAGGGTGCTAAATGCTTTCTTTTGGATGAGTTTTATTTTAACCCTTGCATGTGGCTGGTGGCACAGCCTGGTAGACCTTGATGGGGCATTGGAGAGAGGGGTATTTCTAGAATGCTACAGAAGCCCAAGGAATGTGGGATCTGCTGGATACTGCCTGTTGAGAATACCCATACCAGTGATGGGGCAGGGAAAAATGGAGGAGACACATGGAGGGTGCCTGTAGCTTTTTGGGGGTTCCCCCAGGCATATCCTGTCCTCCTTGTGCCACCTTGGCTTTCACCCCAACCTGCTGCTGAAGGATGCAGGGGTGGCTGAGCAGACAAAGGAAGTTCCAAGGGATGCTTGATGGGGCAGGGAGGCTGAGGGTGCCATGGCTCTGCAAATTTTGATATATTAAAACCTACAAGCAGGGTAGGTGGTAAGGGTTCCCAGGTTCCCCTGAGCCTCACTCCCAAAGTTCACCATTGTATGAGTTTAGATATAATTTATGTGAACTCTCTGAGGTCTGATCTGAGTGAAGTCCTGGCACAGCATTCTCTGGCTGGCTTGGTTATTAATGGTGTGCTCCTCCTTTCCTACAACTTGTAGGAATTTTGTGTCTGTGAGACCCCATGTTAAAATTGGTCTAAGTGGCCAACAGGTTTAAATCATAGAGTCTCAGAAATGTTTGGGTTGGAAGGGACCCTAAAGCTCATCTTGTTCCAGCCCCCTGCCTTGTGCAGAGGCACCTTCTGGTAAATCAGGTTGCTCAATAAATGAATTTATTGAGAAAAGAGAAACGCCAAAGCCAAGGACAAAGCCACCGTTGGGAAACTGGGCCCGTGCACATTGGTCTGATGTTATTTCCAGAATGTTCTCTCCCCTGTCTTTAAGCCAAAGGTGTATGAACCGAGCATACACCAGTGCAACATGGCACTGACTCATCCCCTGCCTGGGTCCCCCTGGTCCCACTGCCTTGGGAGCAGCACCCTTGGGAACAGAGGGGATCCCTTCCCAAGGGCTGCTCTCACTCTGTGAGGTGCCAGGGAGGACTGACCCTGTCCCTCTTCCCTCACAGACGATTACAAGTCAGAGCTGAGAGAGCAGCTGCCCCTGATCGCGGGCTCTGCAGCGGCTGGGGTGGTCTTCATCGTCTCCCTGGTGGCCATTTCCATTGTCTGCAGCAGGTGGGTCCCTGTGGGATCAGTGTGGGATCAGTGTCCCTGCAAGGGGAGGTGCTAAGGTGCAGATTAGGGGTGGGAGGGGTGGATGTGTGACCAGGGGGAGCAGCACAATACCACTGCTCATGGAGTGTTGGTGGCAGGGGAGTGGTTTGGGGCCACCAGCAGCTGCTGCTGCCTGAATCCTGGCTGTTGTCTCCCCTGTTCTCCCAGGAAGCGTGCCTACAGCAAGGAGGCCGTGTACAGTGATAAACTGCAGCACTACAGCACCGGCAGAGGTGAGCAGGGAAAGTGGGAAACGCAGATTGGAGATGCTCCCAAACATGCTCCCAGCATTGCCCCACTCCTCCCCTTCCAAGGGGGACTGTGGAGTGGTGGGAGCCCCATGGCAGATGGACAGGACCTTAGGGTGGGAGTGGAGATGTCCACGTGTCTGTCAGGGTGTGAGGAGAGTGGGCTGCAGTGGTGCAGCACTGTGGGTGGAAGAGTACCAGGAGGGATCTGGGGAATGGTGATGGATTTGGGGTATGTCAGGGGACAAGGGATGGGGAGATGATGCTGTGAAGACTCCCAGAGGAGAAAAGAAAGGAGAAAGGTGGTGTTCAGAGGGAAGGTGAGCCCCTGATCTCCTGCCACGGGTTCTGCCTGGGTCTAGATTGATGCTGAGCGTTTAGAGGGATTCTGGATTTTGGGAGCATGAGGTTGCTGGCATTGCTGCTGTCCTGGCTGTGTGGCTGGTGCTTGCTCTATTCCTTGCTCTGGGAAGGATGTGCAGCCAGTGACTGGGAATGTTTAACTGGCTTTGGGCTGCTGATTCCCTTGGCAAACAATTAGGAGAGCCTGAGCTTTTCCTAGGAGACCTCTGTGGCTGGTGGAGCTGTGCAGCAGAATTAATTCCTGATGTATTTGTGTGTAATGTCTGCTCTGGTGCCCCTCCAGCAGCCAGCACTGCACATGAAAATAAAACAGCAGAGCAGCAGCTTTGGGGGCCAGGATTTTCCTGGTGTCTGCTGGTTCCATGCCCCATCCCTGTGGGATGTAAATCCCATTTTTGCTCTCCTAGAGTTGCTTCCCAGGTGCAGTTTGCTTGTGGGAAGAACCATCTTGGTCCTAGGTGCCTCCTTGGGAGAAAGAGGAGTGAGATGCAGGGATGGAGGAAGGGTGGGTGGGAAAGCAGGGAGCAGTATGGGTGAGCAAAGGGGAGGAATGGGGATGGAGCAATTGGCCTGGCTGAGAAGAACAGGAGGACTGGAGAGAGCTAAAGAGGGAGTGGAGACAAGCAGGAGAGCCCAGCCAAGAGAGCAAAGCACTCTGGATCTCTTTAGACCCTCTTGGCATCACACTGAACCCTCCCAACAAGGTGGCAGCACTTTGGGGGGCCCTGAACCTCCTGGGAAACAATAAACTGTGTTCCAAACATCACTGGGTGATGACAGACCTGTGCTTTTCCTCCCTCTTTTCTGCACATTGCTGCACTGTGGGGGGCAGGGCAAGGTCAATTTGATGCCTGATGGATAAACTCCCATTAGGCTGCAGACAGACTGATTTTTCACATTTTTCCCCTGTTTTGAAGCATTCCCTACTACACATGCATCCCTAGCTGGCTCCAAGCACCCCAAAATCCAGGATGCTCAACCTGGGTAGGAAAGCGATTGCAGCATGTGCCTGTCCTGTGTTTCTAAACCTGGGGGCTGTGATGGCTGATGTCAGAAATCCAGGGTGCCAGCAGTACCCTGTCAAGGTTAGTGAGCCTCTGGGCACTCTGTCAGTGCAGAGCAAAACAGGTGGGAAATTTGTGGTGAGCAACTAATGGAGTAATGAGAGCATCCTCTGGAACAAATCACCATGTGTTCAGTGGCACAGCAATTACAGCCTCCCAGCACAGCTCTGCCATCCCTCCAGCAGCCCCCTGGGATCACCTGCTGCTGGCAGAGTGCTCCAAGTGGATTTTGGGGTGAGATAGGGTCTCTCAGGGTATAATTTTTTGTGTTTTATCCTTTCCATTGCTTCACTGGGAGCTTTGAGACTGGGGAAGGAGGAAAAAACTCCCTGTTGAAGCACCAGCAGTTCAACAGGAAGGGATTTTCTCTGTCACCATGATATTTATTGCCAAGGAAGTGTGATGCCAGAAGGAATTGGCTGCTGGAGTCAGGGTTGTGGTGCAGAGCACTTCAACTTTTAAAGAGTGATAAAAAATTTGCCCTTGTCTGCAGTAGTGAAAAATTATCTAATCCAGTTTTCAGGATTCTTGGGATGATTTTAAGAGCGCAAAGGTCTTTGCAGGTGGGCTCACCATGGTTGCTTTTGGTGATGTGCTCCAGTACCTGAAATGTCACCCAGCTTTTGCTGGTGTGGGAATGATGAGCTGGGGGGCTGATGTTGGCAGAGATGAGGAGTGGGTTTAGGTGCCCAATCCCTCATTTTGGATGGGATGAGGATGAGGGGCGAGCTCTTCCTGGTGATTACTGAGCCTATGGACACATCAAAAGGTATTTGAAAACCAGCCTGTGTTGACAGGGAAGAGGAAACTTGGGCATTGTTTTCCCCTCTGTTCTTTCAATATTTTGATCTGTGAGCTAGTCTCCATTACGATCCTGTAAATCCCTTTGTAATCCTGGCTGGAGCATCAGCTGCTCTTGTAAAAAAATTTATGGGGCAGTTAAAGTGTATGAGACAGAGCCATAAAGGGATTTATGAAGTGGGAGATGCACAGATGGCTTCATTGCAGCCTCCCCTGCCTCTGAGGTGCAGAACTTCTGCCCCAAAGGGCCCTCTTGGGGGTGAGGATGCTCCTGCCTGGTCCTTCCTGAGTTCTTGATGCCCCACAGCTCTCCCCTGGTGACTGTTTGGCACCAGCAGTGCCCACTGTGAGGCTTTCATGCTTCCTCCTGAATTATTTCACAGCTGGGAGCTGATTTAGATTCCTGGTGAAGAGGTGATGCTGTGGTCCATGCATCCATCTGTATGCCAGCTCTGGAGGGATTCTGGAAAGCAGTGGTGTGATGGGATCATGGCCTTGGAAAGGTCCTGAGCAGTGTAACTGAGGGCTGTTAATCCCTATAAGGGTGAAATACCTTGGGGAGGGGACCGGGCAGTGATGTCCCTCCTGGTCTCCTCCAGAGATGACCTTGAGGGGCTGCTATGCCATCCCCAGTCCCCTTTTTGGGTGAGAAATGGCACAGGAAGCTGACCTCCCCAGGGGGACGCCACAGCCCATTGCAGGTCCCTTTTGGATGGCACCACAACACTGGTGTCCAGCTGAGCCCTGTGTCCTCACTGTGCCCTTGGCAGCTCCGTAAGCCCCTGCCATCCAAATGTGACATCTGCAAACCCATATGGGAAATATGGGGACCTGGTTTTGTTTTTTCCCCCTTGGAAAGGGGCAAGATCCCACTCTGTGCATGTCCCTGCAGCATGCCCAGATCCTGTGACCACACATTGCCCTGGGCTCAGGACACGCGTGTCCCAGCGTCCAGCCAAGCCGTATTTCACGGATCCACACCGCTTGTTGGTCATAATTGCTGCACTCTGTCAATTTAGTAGCAGCCACAAAGCCATCAGAGGCCTTTTTGGGTAAATAAATATTTCTTCCCTAACACGTGGAGCCTCGTAAAGCCTTCACTGTAAAGCCAGCGTGCTGTAGTTCAGGTCTGTAACTGCTCCCGTTGCCGGGAGGAGAAGGAGGAGGGATAATGGGAGAGGAGTGGAGAGCAGAGTTGGGTGAATTGGTGGCCTGGAGGGGATGATAAAGGGTCTGGGTAGGTGAGTACAGTGATAGCAGCCACTTAGTGGAGAGTGTGGGGACAGAAGGGTCTCCAGTTCTTGGCCATGGTACAACTGCTGTTGGTTTTCCAGGCTGCCCAGAGACTGTGGGGATCCACTGAACCTGGTATTGTTCAAGGTCAGGTTGGATGGGGCTTGGGGCAAAGTGGTTTAGTGGAAGATGTCCCTGCTCATGAGGGATGGTATGGAGTAAACTTTGAGCTTCTTCCAAGCCAAACAATTCTATTAACTCCATTTCTGTAATTCTCTCCCTTTTGCTGCTGTTCCTGTCTTCCTTGTGACAAGGCTCTCCAGGGATGAAGATCTACATCGACCCCTTCACCTACGAGGACCCCAACGAAGCCGTCCGAGAGTTCGCCAAGGAGATCGATGTGTCCTTTGTGAAGATTGAAGAGGTCATTGGGGCAGGTGGGTCTCTCTGTGTCCTGCTGCCCATCCTTCCCTGCCCTCTCTGCTGCTCCTGTGTGGCTGTGCACCCACCTGGAGCAACTTTTTGGGGAAGCACACACGGTCCTTCACCTGGAGGGCCTCAATGATGCTTTAAACATCAGGCTTTGCTGGATTTGTGGTGGGTTAGGGTGGATATGAGGTTGTGTCATGCTTTCAAAGTTCCTCTGAGGTGGGAAAGGCTCCAGGAATGTATTCACTGGTTAACCGTGGGGCCTCTTGGGATTTTCCATGTGGCTTTTCCATGAGATAACAAGAAAAGCTCGACCTCACTGTAGTCTGTGCCATACTCCCCTGCATATGTATATATACACACACATGCGTATGTGTGTGTGATCTGTGCTGTTTTATTGCCATTTTTAAATAACTGTGTCATACTCTTAGAGGAGAAAGTGAGAAGCCAGGGAGGGGAAGCTATGAGGAAGCAATGAGTCTGTTTGGGATCAAGTTCAGCAATGTATCACCTGGCCTTTGCTGCTCATCAAGGCAAAGTGGCAGCAAACATGGCTTAAATATAATCCCTCCACAGGCAAATTGTGCTTTGGTGAAGTGAAAGCCCTCCTGCGTTCTCTGTATTTTAAATCAGAGAGCAGCAATGTAAACAGCCCAATTATTTCCCACCCCAAGATAAGTGATGTGCAGAAAGGCAGCTGAGATTAACAACACTGACACCTGATATTTGAGGTAGTCCTTAAATGTGGAGGCACTTGCTCTGCAAATCCTCCTTGTGGGGGTTTGTACAAGTGAATGCCTGTGTCGATGTTGGGCTCTGCCACCTTGAAGAAGGTTGCAAACCCAAACAAGTCCCCAGCAGCAGACGTGGGCCCTTTTAAAGAGGACAGGCGGGCAGATTTGTAGAGGAGAGTGTTGTTGAAGTGTGAATTGGCTGCCATTTCTCAGCTGGGCAAAGACTCCTTGCTCTTTGCAATGTTTAGTGTGGAGGAGGAGGTGGTACTCTGGGGTTGATTGATCAAAGGTTGGACTCAGTGATCTTGGAGGTCATTTCCAACCTAAAAACTTCCACCTTGTGCTCTCAGGGGAGTTTGGAGAGGTGTACAAAGGGCGCCTGAAGCTGCCCGGCAAGCGGGAGATCTACGTGGCCATCAAGACTCTCAAGGCTGGGTACTCGGAGAAGCAGCGCCGCGATTTCCTGAGCGAGGCCAGCATCATGGGCCAGTTCGACCACCCCAACATCATCCGCCTCGAGGGGGTGGTCACCAAGAGCCGGCCAGTCATGATCATCACAGAGTTCATGGAGAACGGCGCCTTGGACTCCTTCCTGCGGGTAATTTAGGCCACAGTAGATCTCCCTGGAAGCTGTGGGAGGTGGGGCCACGTGGGCTATGGGATGTGGGAATGAGATGTTGGTGTCCCATTTGTAAATCTCAGCCTGTTTTCTTAGTTTGGAAGCTGGCTGGAGTGTGCCATACATCTCCAAAATGTGTCTTTTGGGGTGCTTACCTCTGCTGGAATCAGGCAGGGCAGCTGGAGTCCTCTGGGGAGGTGCAGCATCCTCCTGAGGTCAGGGTGAGTGGCCCTGGTCCCACTGTGGGGTCTGATGTTCATCCCAGTTCCTGCTCTTTCTGCTTGCAGCAAAACGATGGGCAGTTCACAGTGATACAGCTGGTGGGAATGCTCAGAGGGATTGCTGCTGGGATGAAGTACCTGGCAGAGATGAATTATGTGCATCGAGATCTGGCTGCCAGGAACATCCTGGTCAACAGCAACCTGGTGTGCAAAGTGTCCGACTTTGGCCTTTCGCGCTACCTGCAGGACGACACGTCTGACCCCACCTACACCAGCTCCCTGGTAGGTACCTCCTGCAGGATGTTCTCCTGCCCAGCAGTCCCTGTGGCCTGCACCTAGGAGAAGAGTGCTGAGTGTACAGTCTGCCACAGGTGGGAGTACTCATGAGTGTTCCCATCACAGAGGCTCATGGTCCACATAGGCTCATGGTCCTGGCTGTAGTTTCCACAAATTATCCTCTTTTCGCTACTTTCTCTTCCTTCTTTTTAGAAGTTTCCACCTCCCTCCTCCCTAAGCACCGTTCTGTGTTCTGCAGCTTGCAGATAAGCCTCTTCCCTCTCCTCTGTGGAGGAAAGGTGCACAGAGGAGTCCCTGGAGAGACAGGAAGGGGAGGCAGGAAGATCACAGCAACTCCTGGCAGCACAGCAATGGTGTTTTAACACCCCTTCCCCCAGTGCTCCAGGTCTGGTCTGCTTTTTCCTGCTGGAAACTTGTTCCAAGCATAAATTAAAGAGCGAAGCCTAACGGGAGTTCTGCCATTTGCCAGGCATCCTTCTCCTCCTTAATTAACTCATTTGTAGGTAACAGCAGCTCTCTTCTCCCCCTGCTCCTGGCTACCCCAGGGGACCCCCAGCTCCCCACCGTGGCCATTGTCCTGCTTTTGAGACCCTGAGGGGTGTTAAGGATGACCAGAGGGGACAGAGATGAGCAGCAGGCTGGCCTCATCTAATGGATTAATAGAAGAGTGTGAGGTGGGTGCCGGCACGAGGCTGCACCAGCTCCTGCCAAAGCAGTTCCTTGGGCTGCTGAGCTGTGCCCAAGTGCCAGAGCTGGCTCCAGCTGCCAAAATGGGAAAGCCAGGGACATGCCTTTAAGGCTGACTCAATGTTTTGGCCTAGTTACAGCCCCTTACTGTCCCTGCCCTGCTCAATGGGATATTCCTGTTCCCCCCAGACCTGCCCCGCTCCCTGCCCAGACCCTTCCTGCAGGCAGCAGCCTTTGAGCAACCACCCAGCTTTTATTTTTCCTTCAAAGACCCCAGTAGTAGCTGCTGAGATGAGGCATGAATTAGTCTTTCCCCCACCTTCAGAGATAAAAAGAGATTATCTCATCTGTGTTTTTATTTAATTTGGGCCATAATAGATCTCCCCGGCAGCTGGGAAGTGATGCTGTGCCTGCGATTGCATCACTCTGCCTCCCACAGCAGGCTTTTTGCTCTGGGGAAAAGGCAGGAAAAACAACCTAGCAGTTAATTTCTCCATTTGTAGTTATTCAAATCAAATTTTTTGCCATTCATCCTTCAAGAGCGGCTGATGCGTCCTCGGAAAGGCTGTGGAAAATGATTGTGCTAAACGATTCACAGTGCAGTCCTGCCCCCAGAAAATTCCCGTGTGTCTGTGGTTTTCCTTATCCCTTGGCTCTTTTTGTGGTTATTTTATGGAGCTTTCCCAGGGAGCAATCCCTCTGTGTGTGCTGCCCCTCCTCACATCCCTGCACCCTTGGCATGGCCTTTGGCCCTGGGACCTGCTCTGGCTTGGTGAGGTGGCTTGAGGTGCTGAGCCTGATTTTGAGCCTTTGGGAGACATGAAGAGCTCTCTGCCAAAGGCACTTTCCTACAACGGTACTTTCCATTGGCTTTTAAAGGTGTTTTGCTTTTTGCCTTCCACTCCAAAAGTAGGGCTGGAAGGACCTTCAAGCAGCTATGGGAGCCCAGATGAATCTGTGGAGGATGCTTTTAGTTCAGCCTTGTTTCCGTTGAAGGCCAAGGGATGGGGATGCCCGTGGCTCCTCACCTGTGACAAGCACTAGCCCAGTTGTGCTTAGTCTTGTCACCTGGTGACTCCCTGGGAATGGACCTGGGAATGGGCCACTGGTGTGCTGGGTCCTGCAGGGCAGCTGGAGTGGGGTGGTGTCAGTCAGTGGGGTAGATCCTTGGATAAACCCATTTGTTTTGTTCAGCTAAGCTATTTAGGCAGGTACAAGATACATTCATGCAGTTGTTTTTGGCTCCTGCCCCCTCATCCCATCAGGTGTCACATGCCCACTCCTTGGTGGGGTCCCCAGGAACCCACGGTTTGTGGTGTGTGTGGGATGGCCCCAACTCATGGGCATCCAGCCTCCTCTGCCTAGGGAGACATTTCTCAGCTGAAGTTCCTTTTTCTGCAGGGGGGCAAGATCCCTGTCAGGTGGACAGCACCAGAGGCCATCGCCTACCGCAAGTTCACCTCGGCCAGCGATGTCTGGAGCTACGGCATCGTCATGTGGGAGGTGATGTCGTTCGGGGAGAGGCCCTACTGGGACATGTCCAACCAAGATGTAAGCACTGGGGGTCATCCACACTGCTCTGGGGGCTGGGGTCTGGCTCATTCCCAAGAAATCCCTGCCTGAAGGGCTCTCTGCTCCTTCCTGGAGCCTCAGCAGCACTCGGTTTGGAGATGAAACAGGCTGGTGAGTGAGAGGATGCAAGGAGGGAAATTGGAAAGAAAAGCCAGTGGGCTGGTAATTGGACTTCAGCAAGCTGCGGGGCCTTTGAAAATGTTCAGAGGGTTTACAAGCGGGGAAGGAGCTTTGGAAGTGTGACTGCTGCACTCTGGCGAGATCTGCCGAGATAATGAGTGGCAGCTCTCCGCTGGGAGGAACTGCAGCCGCGGAGCATCAGAGCACAGATTAACCTCGGAGAGCACCCAGCTCCTCCCGCTGCCTCGGCTGCTGATCAGCCAGGCTGGCCGTCCCTTCCCGGCTGCCTGCAGCCCCTCTGCCTGCATGAGCAGCTCAGGGAGCCCCCCGAGTCCATCATCCCTTCATCCGCTTTCCCCCTCCCTCATCCATGCTCAGGTCATCAACGCCATCGAGCAGGACTACCGGCTCCCGCCGCCCATGGACTGCCCGGCCGCCCTGCACCAGCTGATGCTGGACTGCTGGCAGAAGGACCGCAACACCCGCCCGCGCTTCACCGAGATCGTCAACACCCTCGACAAAATGATCCGCAACCCGGCAAGCCTCAAAACTGTGGCGACCATCACCGCTGTGTGAGTGCTGGGTGTGGGGCTGCTCCCTGCCGCCCTCCCACGCCGTGGGGAAAGGCTCCCTGAGCACCTCAAGAATCCATAAATCCTTAGATGGGGGCAGCGGAGTTCTGTCTTCACTCTGCCTGACAGTCAGACAAAGAACATGCGGTTTTCAGCCAAGCAACAGCCATAGTTCTTTGCTATTGATTCTTTTTGGTCTGTGACCATTTGGGTGTGGTGGCTGCTCTGCCGACGCCTCATCCCTGTGGCTCCCAGGGAATAAGCTGGAATACAACGTGTGAGCTTGCAAAGCACTGCTTGGCATGACAGTGTTCCCATGGGACAGGCCTTCCTCATGGCCTTCCATGGGTGTGTGTGCTGGGGGGAGCACAGGGGTAGCAGGGGTGGAATGGGGAGTGTATCCCTGTGCTAGGCAGGGCAGCCCCTTGGTGCCAGCCAGGCGTGTCCTCAGTGGTGTGTCCTGTTTCAGGCCTTCTCAGCCCCTCCTCGACCGCTCCATCCCCGACTTCACTGCCTTTACCTCAGTAGACGACTGGCTGAGCGCTGTGAAGATGAGCCAGTACCGGGACAGCTTCCTGACTGCTGGCTTCACCTCCCTGCAGCTGGTGGCCCAGATGACATCCGAGTGAGTTGGCCATGCCAGGGCTGCCCGAAGCAGGGTGCTGCCCAGCTGGGGAGGTGGGAGGTCAGTTCAGGGCAAAGGACAGGTGTGAGCATCCCTTACATTGGTCACCCAGAGTCTGGAGGTGGCCATATTCACTATTTGGGGGTCAATGTGTGGGTGTCTCCCTGCTCTCAGTGATGCTCATGGGGCCATGCTTGGGCTCTGTAGAACTGAGCTGAACTTACCTCCATAGAATTCACAGAATGACTGGATTGGAAGAGACCTTAAAGATCATTGAGTCCAATCCACATCCTAACACCTCAACTAAACCATGGCACTGAGTGCCACAAATCTTTTCTTAAACACATCCAGGGATGGTGACTCCACCACCTCCCTGGGCAGACAATACCAGAACTTCATCATCCTTTCTGTAAAAAACTTCTTCCCGATATCCAAGCTATATTTCCCTTGACGCAGCTTGAGACTGTGTCCTCTGGTTCTGCCTGGTGAAAGAGACCAACCCCCCCTGACTACAACCACCCTTCAGGAAGTTGTAGAGAGTGATAAGGTCCCTTAGCAACAGCAAACCAGGTTCACTACCCTTGGATTGACTTTCCTCTGACTTTCATCTGTCTGCTTGTCTTCCAGAGACCTCCTGAGAATAGGGGTGACTTTGGCTGGGCACCAGAAGAAGATCCTGAACAGCGTGCAGTCCATGCGAGTACAGATGAGCCAGTCTCCGACCTCGATGGCATGACATCCCTTGTCCCACGGGGAGGGGCCGGGGAGGGCAGAGGTGGGAGGGGAGGAACTGACATGGGGCAGCGCTGCCAGAGGAGCCACTGCTGCCTGGGGACTGTCACTGCAGCCCGAGGGTGTTCCTGGGACTCACCTCTGACTGGTGACTTCCGTTCCTCACCAACAGAAGCACACTTACCAATGTCATGGGGGACAGCGTATAAATACGTATAAATATGTACAAATCATATATTTAAAAAGCAAAGCAAACCACAAAAAAATCATAAAAAACAATGAAGACAAACCAATGTGCGTTGGGGAAGCAAACCCAAACCCTAGAGACCAGACTCCAATCCTGCCACCAGTGAGCAGTGGTCAAAACTGAGAAGGAGGAAGGGGCTGTTGGGGAAGGGAGAGGCACGAGATGGAGCATCCTATCCGGAGGAACCACCTTCCTTTTTCTTCTTTTGCCCTTCCTCCCTGTCCCAGCCCTCCTGGTTCACCCCGCTCCCCTCTCTGCTCACGGACTGGGTGGAAGTGTCCTCAGATGTCTCTGCAGCTCCCTGCCATCCCACCCGGGTGCCGCTCCGGCAACTACCAAAGGACTTCACTGACCACTGCATGGGGGATCCGACTCAATCCAGTTAATGTCTTCATATTGAAGAAGAGATGTACCTTCAATAGAAAACCTTGGGTTTTGGTTTTTTTTTTTCTCTTTTGCTTGCATTTTTTTTGCAAAAAGGAAAAAAAGGATTAAAAAAAAAAAAAAACTCTCCATCCTGGAAAATGGAAAGAGGTGTTCCCGTGTGTGTGTGTGCGCGCTCGTGCGCCTGTGTATGTTGTCAACCCTCCGTGGACTCGCTGCTCGTCCATGACCGAAGACCAGCGCTGACCCTGCAGCCAGCAGCCGGCCAGGCCCGGGGCCAGGGGTTGTACCCACAGCCCCCAGGGGCAGGAGGCAGCCTGGAAGCACCTGGTGATGGAGGAAGGGCTCAGCATCCTGCACGTGGGGAGGAGGATGCCAAGGGCCAGCCGGCATGGTGGGGATGGGACGGGACTGGAGGAGCCACCGCGTGGCTGTGACTGGGTTGGTGGCTGCTGGAGGAGGAGAGATGCTCTGGGAAATGGACTGCTCAGGCCTCCAGGGCCTCGGTGATGTCTGGAAGATGGCTATGGAGGACTTTTTCCCCCATCTTGTGGACCTGAGGATTTTGATATTGATTTATGGACTTAGGTTTCATGGCTTCAGAGGTAGGTCCGAGTATCTTGTGTATCTCTGTCCATCCATCCGTCCTGCTCTGTATTTTTCTGCTCTTTCTTTATAGCCTCTTTCAGTGGATGTTTCCTCATATTTTAATTTAACCTTTATTATTCTTTTTTTTTTTTTTTTTTTTGTTCCTCCATTGGTCTCCTAGGCAAATTGATCTGGTTAAAATTGCCCAACACGTGTTTAGTGTTTACCCAGAATATTGTAAGGCTGGGCCATCTGACTTCCCCTGCGGATCGCGCCAGGAGTTTATAAAACAAATGAACTCTTAATAAGGCTTTTACTTAGAGGGCTGTGTGCGAGTTGCAATGATCCATCACCGTGCTCTCGCTGGTGCTGTGCCGCGTGGTGGCAGAGCAGTGGCAAGGGCTGGCTGTGCCTCAGGGGCTGCAGGTCCCAGCTGGGATTTGGTGGTGTGGTGGCTCATATGTACATGGAGATCCTCTGTCCTCTTCACTCACCCTCATCCCTCTCACTCTTCCATCCCCACCGTGGCAGTACTCCACATCTGCCTGTGCCATGGGGATGTCCTGCATCCATCCATGTCCTGGAGGTGTTCCTGAGCCACAGGGATGCCCCATGTTCAGCTGTGTTATAGGGGCTGCTTTACTTCTCAGCCCATGTCTGTCTGTGCTGAGGTGATGTCCTGTGTCCATCAGTGCTGTGAGGATGACTCACACCCACCTGGGCTGTGGTTTTTCCCATTCTGCCATAGGGCTGTCCATATCCAACTACACCATGGGATTACTCCATGTCCATCTGCCCTATTGTATTCCCATCTATGCCAGGAGATGCCTCACCAGATTTGCTTGCTGCCTCTGAACACAAGGAGAGAAGTCTGTGCTCTGTTTGCTGCCAGCACCTGTCCACATCTCCTGAGTGGGGACACTCCCTCCTGTGTTGGGGCTGTAGGGTTCTCTGTGGCTGGGTGGACCCCTGTGTGTCCCTGAGGAGCACATGCTCAGTTCATGGTGATTCATGAGGAACACGTTTGTGCTCATGGTTCATCACCACCAGCAGGTGAAGGACCCTTTGGGGTGCTCTCTACACCTCCAGTTTTTTTTCTGCCATTGCCCAAGGCAGGTAACCCGTGCTCTGCTGAAGAACGGGAACTAACAAGATGCAGGAATGAGCTTGTTTGAATTCACTGAACTCCCCCCAGAGAAAGAGGCAGAGAAAAAGCCCCCTTGTTTACAACAGCAGGGACTGCTCCTCTTCCTGTCTGATAGGCGATTGCTAATACCTCTCGGGATGCTGGCGGCCCAAATCTGTATTCTGGGATGTTGTCACACGGAACACAACATGCAGATGGAGCGGGTGCCACGCATGCTAATGCACCACCCCGCCACATTGGTATTCGCTGGCACTGAAGGGTCCTTTGTGGGTTTTTTTATGATTTCTCTTTTATTAGAAGGAAGCTAAAGGCATTTAAAGGAACGAGTGACAGCCACATAGGATAAATATCAATACTGCACCTTTATGGCTCCCCTGCCGCTGTTGCCTGCCCTGTGAGCACCTGCAAGGCAGCTGCTGCAGCCTGCTCGGTGCTGTCCCTGCCCCAGCACGCCTCAGCAACCCTGCTTTCATGTAAACCCTTTAATGCAGAACCACAGTGCCACAGGGTGAGAATGGATCTCTTAGACCATTGAGTCCAGCCTGTCACTGATCCCCACCCTGTCAGCCAGTCCTGAGAACTGAGTGCCACAGTTCTCTGTTCCTTCACATCCACTGTTCCTTCAACACCTCAAAGGATGGGCATTCCACCACTTCCCATTCCAGTGTTTAATCACTCTTTCAGTGAAAGAATTCTTCCTGGTGTCCAACTCGAACCTCCCCTGGCACAGCTTGAGGCCATTTTGTGGTGAATATGAAATGTGAATCATTCAGTCCTGCCCATCCCACTCAGCAGATCAAGTACCCTTGAGGGGTCAAACTGGGTGCTCAGGTGCTATCAGAGATGCCAAGACCCTCTTGGTTCAGTTTCCCAGGGATGATGCTCCTTGGTTCTGGGCCACCAGCAGTGCTCCTGGGCATTGCCAGGGCTGGTGGCCCTTCCATTCTGTTGCCCTTTCCCAGTTGTCCAACATCTGATGTCTCCTGAGCTGTGTCAGAGCAGATGATTCCCATATGCCACCACTCCTCACCAGCTGTCCCTACATCTTGGCCTTGTGCTGGGATCTGTATGTGTCCCCTCCAGGGTCATGCAAGAGCCCAGCAGCAGACTGGTGATGCTCTGGGGTGAACAAAGAGGATGTAGGTGGGCTCAAATAAATCCCTGCAGTGAAGAGCCATCATGGGTCAGGGGAGTT
Organism: Ammospiza caudacuta; assembly: GCF_027887145.1. Classification (NCBI taxonomy): domain Eukaryota; kingdom Metazoa; phylum Chordata; class Aves; order Passeriformes; family Passerellidae; genus Ammospiza; species Ammospiza caudacuta. The sequence continues at coordinate 7,989,613 of NC_080603.1, read as the reverse complement.
GCTGTCTAGGTGATACTTGAGGGAGGGTCACCACAGGCCACCTGTTCTCTTGCCTCTCAATTAAAGTTGTTTTATCTCAACCAGAAGATTTTATGAAAGGCCATCAGTCCGTTAGTGGAAAACAAAGAGCAAAGTCCAAAATAGCTATGTTTGGTTTTTGCTTTTTCTTGAAAAAAAACAGCATAAAAATTTCAGATGATTTCTGACAGATCATTCTGTTACTTTAGAGGCCTTTCTTCCACAAAAATCAGTTTTCCAAACTGAAGCCTTTCTGACTGGAAGTGACTGTGCTATCCCTGCCTGGCCATGGCAGCACTGTTGTGTTTGACCTGCTCCTCCTTTTCCTTTGTCAGATGCCAGGGAAGAGGCTCTCACCTTGACTTGGGTGGCACCTCTTTGATGCTGCTCAGTTGCTCTTACTCCGGCGAGAGCCTCTTCCTTAGTGTAAAGATGAACACTCCAGTTTCACATCTTTTGATTCACACTGGTTGGTGTTGGACTTCCTTTCTTTGATCGCAGAGGAGAAGGGATGGCTCAGAAGCTCTTTTCTGCCTGCAGAGTTATGGTTTAAAGGGAAGAAAAAGGAATTTTCGATCAAAGAGGACCCCAACTGCACAGGCCTTTCCTCTGGGCTGGGTTCCATCCATCACACAGGGTCCTGAGTGAAGCTCAGTCACAGTGCCTTGCTCTTTTGCTGCATCCCACATCTGAATATCCATGCATGGATGTGGCTGTGTGCCCGGGTGAGCCCACCTCACCCTCACCCCTGATCCTGGCCTTTCACTTTGTGCTCTGCAGTCATCAGCTCCTTCTCTCCATTTCTATGGCAACTGTAAAAACCTCAACCCTTTTGTGTCTTTTTAGGGGATTTTTTGTGTGTGTGTGTCTGGGTTGGCTTTGTCCTTTTTGCATAGAGTGTTAAATCAAAAAAGGGACTTTTGGCTACCAAACCCCTGCTTTGAGCTTGGCTCAAGGTCTCATGTGAGAAGCAGTGGGCAAGATCCTTACAACTGGACTGGGTGTTGCCAAGTTGCTCCACATTCCCAGCCCTGCTGTTACTTCCCTCATCCCCCAAAAATCTCCATTTGCAATTCAGCTGCATTGTTCTCCCCTGGGGCTTTTCCGTGCTTTTTCCACTGCCCATCCCTGGGTGTGATGGAGGAGCAGCAGGCTTCTCCACAGCAGTAATTAAAAGGAGATGTGGTGCCTCTGCCAGGGAAGGTGAACCCAAGCCCCTCGCATCTCTGAGGCTTGAATGTGGAAGAAGAGCGTGTATTAATGGCATAATTATGTGCCTCTTCCCAGATAAAAAAAAAGGAATGTATTTTATGCCATTTAATGACCTTCAAATTAACAGTTCTTTGAAAGCACTTATGTATATTTAATTTTAAATATTTCTGCAAGTCAGAGCAGGGGTTGCGATGAAAACAGCAGGCAGCCGGTTTTTAAATAAGAGTGATCTCAAACCATTATTTTTGAGCCTGTCAGCTCTTGATGCCTCTAATGCTCCTTTGCCAAGGAGAAAACAGGGCCATCCCTCCCCCTAGCCTGAGTCCCATAGGATCTCTTCTGCTTTCTGCTTTTCCAGGTGTTAGATTCAGAGAGAAGGAAGGGCTGGGTTGGGATTGGGGTTGGGTTGCAGAATCTCAGCAATAAGTTTGCCTGCATCCCAAGGACATCTCTGTGGGAACATCCCAGTTGGCCCATGGTCTGGGATAAATCGTTGGGCATCACTTAGGAAAGGTTTTTTGCACTGCCATCAGCCCCTGCTGTTGTTCTGAGATGAGGACAGACACGTTTCACTTTGTTAAGGTCTGAATTAAGGCTTTTGCCTCTGATCCATAAAAACTGCCGATATATCTGAGCCACTCTGTGTTCACTTGGAAATCATTACTCTTAAACATTGAATCTGAGTTAAAAAAAAAAAAGGATCAATCAGCTTCTGAGACGAGGAATGGATTTACAGACCCAGAAATGTTCTGTAGCTCCAAGGCCACCTGTCCTCCTTTCCTGCTGGAAAGGATGGGGCCCAAGGAGTCACATCCAGCTCCAACACTCATCCAGGTGCTGCTTGTCCTTGCTGCCCCAGTGTCCCCACTGCATGAGGAGCTGCAGGGGGATTTAGTGATCAGGTTGTTGTCTGCTGTGGTGCCTCTTGTGTGAAGGATCCTGCCAGGGTGGATAGTGATCCAGTACTTGGATCATTCCCAGTGAGTCTCCTCAGAATTTTGGAAGTTCCAGAAATTTCTTGACTGATGATGGGGGAGAAGCCAGCTCCGCACTGACAGGATCCTGTGGCAAGTTGTTTCACACCATCAGTGATTTCTTTGTTGCTCCTGTTTTGGCTTTTTCATATTTTTGGGGTGTTCTTTGGGATCATCTTGGCTCATCAACCCTCCTGCCATGGGGGAATGGCTCTGCCTCTCCCAGCTGAGCTCAATCTCCTCCAAAGCCTGTCTGGGAGGTGTGAGAGCTGCTGTTGGGTTGTGCTGTCCCATTTTTGATGTCCTCAGGGTTTGGCTCTGTGTCTCAGGGGAGATCTGCTGGCTCCTGTCCATCACTGGGCCCTGATGGGCTGTGTTGCCTTCCCAGAGTTTGACATGGAAAGGGGAGCTGCTCCAGTCAGGAGAGGACCTCCTCTGCTTTGCCTGGCAGGAAGAGATGTGAGGTGGGAGCCGTAGCAATCAGTGTGGTGTCTTGGTTCCTGTCAGAGCAGCAGATTGGTGCTGGGGAGGGAAGTGCACCTGGTCCTGGTGACCATGGTACCCTTCACCTGTGTCTTTTGGGGTTGTCAGAGCTGCTGGCACTTAGGTGGCATCCCAAGACTGTCACTTTTGGCTGGCTGTCTTCCATGGACCAGCACTTTGAGCACCCCTCCAGCCTGGGCACAGCTGCCCCCTTCTCCCCATCTGTCTCTGAGCATTTTCTGCTCTCGTTCCTCTGGCCATTGGAATTCAAACAGCCCCAAAGCCCCTGGCTGTCTCACCCTGCTGCATTTCTCTGCTGTAGTGGCTGTTTTGGGACATCTCCGTGTCCTTGTGGACCCCAACACGTGATCAGCTGCATTGCAGGTAACACAGCCGTGGAGGGGTGGCCCTGTCAGTGGCAGAGGCAGGATGGTGTTGAGGTCTCCTGGCCTGTCTCTGGAGGATTAGTGCTGGAGGAGGTTAATCTGAACAAACCAGCCCTGTGAATTTTAAGTGGATTAGCTGAACTCTGCTCCTTCCCAAAGCAGACAGTGCCCTTTTGGGGCGCACGTGGAAGTGGATTAGGCAAAAATCTCCTTAAGGCTGCGTTAATTCTAGATAAGTGTAAGGAGATTAACGCCCTTCCACTTAAAAAAATTAATTGGAGTGAACTTTTCTCTGTGTCCCCAAGTAAACAAGACTCAGAGCTTTCCCCATCCAGCAGCTGGGCTGTGCCTTTCCCTTCTCTGCCCCCCCATCCCCTCAGTTGCGCAGGAGCTGCCATTGTGGTGGGGGAACCTGCTCCTCTCTGATTATCCTCAGGGGCCTCATTAGGCCATTGAACCCTTGTGTGAAGGTAGGGAGAGAGGACAGGAAAATTATGGTCACCATCAGTGCAATTATCAATGCTAATTAGTGCCAAGCAGGACTGACAGCAGGAGGTGCAGCCCATGGCAAGTGTTGTCTGAGGAGCCAGGTGAGCCTCACATCACATCCTTGTGGGGCTTCCATGGACAGGCAGATGTGGAACATGCACATATTGCTTGGTTTACTTATTTTTCCCCACCATGCTTTGGCTGAACTCTTCAGATTCCACAGTCTAAATATCTGGGAGCCAGCCAGAGGCTGCTGTGGCACTCAGGCTGGGGTTAGTGCCTGGGTGGCAGTGCCATGTCATGTCCCTGATGGGGATGGGGTTTTGGGAGGCCCCAGGGAAAAGGGGGTGAGGTGAGACTCCTTTTGCAGAGGGTCTGGAAATGGACTGGTGCTCAGGGACAGCTTTGGGTCACTCCCAGAGTTGCCTCCATCCTTCCCCATTCCCACCATTTTCCATGGCATCACACGGGCACAGCGGCTGCGTTTGCAGAGCCACCCATCCTTGATTATTTTGCATATTTGCAATTCTGCCCATTCCCAGGAGTGTGGAAAGGGAGAGGCCCGGGGGGTGACACGCTGCCTGCATCCCAGCCACTCTGTTCGACAGCTCCTTCCCTCTTGGAACGCCTTCTCACCGCACAGACGCGGCCCTTTCATTGCTATTTGTGTCACGCCAGCTCTCGGAGGCTGAGATCAAAGCCCTGCCCGCCTCGCAGGGGTTCCCACGCCGGGAGGAGGAGGAGGTGGGATGAAGGATGAGGAGGTGGCTGCATAGCTGGGGATGACCTGTGCTGCCCCCAGCCCCCCCACCCCAATCCTCATCCAGCTGTTCATGGCCTGTCCCTCGGGTCTTTTGAGATCCATCCTTTGGGATCAGCCCAAATCATCCTTGGTTGTCCCTGGATCATTTTTGCCCGACAAAGAGAAGGGCTGCAGCTGCTGTGGGAGAGCCGAGCCTGCAGCCACCACCACCCCCGGCAGGGCGCGGGTTCCCCAGGGCAAACAACCCCCAAAGCCTTGGGCAGCCCTGCTCTGCCGGGTGGTCGGGAAGGAGGGCTGAGAGCCGGGAATGCCGCGGGGGAAGGCGGTGACGGGGCCGGGAGCAGCGCCCGGGGCCGGAGCCGTGCTCGAGTCCGGCTTTAATGTGGCAGAATCCGGAGCCGATAGAAATCACCGCGACTCGCACCCGTCCCCCGGACCCGCCCGGCTCTAGTATCCTTACATCAGTCGTGTTTCTCTTACAGCTTTTTTCCCAGGTGTTTTGCTGTTCTAATCCCACTAACGTTAATGAGAGCTGTGAGACCAAACCTCCAAGCATGGCACCAAAAGTTGGCCCCCTGCGCCCAAGAAATAGCCAGCAATATCTTTTCCCCCAGCTCAAGTTCCCTTTTTAAAAAGATAATCTCAATTTCTCTTCCCTTTTCTCTGCCCCTTTTCCCACGAAACACTACATTACTAAATAAAACTTTCATTACTACCTGGGTTTGCTAAAGAAAAAAATTATTTCCATTCAGGAGAATGATGAATTTTAATAGGAGTGAAATGTCAGGCACAGCTGGGGTGGGTTTCTGAAAGCATTGGTATGTTTGGAGAGGCACAGAGATGCCCAGCAATAATTAGCCAGTGAGCCCCCTTTTTTTGTGACCCAGCAAAGGGACCCAGCAGTCAATTGCTTTGTTATTTAATGTGCTGCCTTTATGTTTCCAAGGTGCAATTGTATATTAAAAGCATCTTTGCCTCTCTAAGTGGCTAAATAATGGGATTTTGCTGCTGTGTGGTACTTGTTGGTTATAGGGTGTGGAGAAGGTGCTCCTAGGGCTGCTCCTCTGGTTCCCAGACCTTTTGGTTTCCCCCTGGCAGCAGAGAAAATGGGAATTTTTTCTTTTTGTGTTACATTGGAAAAAGCAATTTGATGGTGCCTGGTGGTTTGCTCCTGCTCTACACCCGTGGGGGCTCATTTTGCAGTGGGAGGGGGTGGAAAGGCATCTTGGCTGCGGGGGGACACAGATACCCTCCCACCCCCAAAATCGCGTCCCAGCCTCCGCTCCCTAAAGCAACTCAGCTTCACAAAGAATTCCATCTCTTTTCCCCCTGAAGAGAAATGGAGAGCTTTCAGTGAAATCATCACTTTTCTGACAGCATATTAATTAATCCCTGCTCTTTTCTTTTTTCTTTTTTTTTTTTTCTTTTTTTTTTTTTTTTTGAGAGGCTGGATGTGCTGTAAGAATCCTTTGGGTTTCTCTGGGCGCGGGGAAGGACGCGTGGCTCTCTGAGCTCTGGACCTGCCTATTCTCACCCTCTCCTCCTTCCTCTTGCCTTGCAGGGCGTCGAGTGCAGCATTGCAGCGGGGCAGCAGCGTCGGAGAGGGGGTCCCAGGGGCTGTTCCCAGCCCAGGATGCTCCGGGAGGTCCCGCAGCGCCCCGGTCCCCGTCCCCCCGAGCCGCGGCGTGTCCCGGGCCAGCCCTACCCTGTCCTGTACATAACCAGTGAGATGTCTGTAAAAGATTTCAATCCTTGGAATTTTTTTTTTTGCTCCCCTGTCCCCCTCCCCTTCTTCCCCAATTTGTTGATTGTGTTGAAATTGTCGGAGTTTGTAACAGTATCTTTCAGAGAATATTGTACTAAAGAGAAAATTGCACTCAATAAAAAGGATGAAATAAGCCTGGTCCCTCGCCTTCCCCTTCCCAGGGGCAGCCTTCGTGCTGCCGGCTTCTCTTCAGCTCGGAGCTGGGGGAGTGTTGCCATGAATATTCATTTGGGGAGCTGGCAGCGCTCCACCGCTCCTTGACTTTACCTCGAATGTTGATGTCTATCAGATTTGGCTCCCCGGTTTGTAAATGAAGTGACTTTATTCTCGGCGATCCCTATCGGAGCTTGCTCGCAAAGCAAAAAAGCCGGGAGAAGGAGTTTTCCTGGCGCGGCTGTTTGTGCGGAGGGAGCGCCTTTCAGAGCCCTGCTGGGCCATGGCTCAGGGAAGCTCTGCTGGAAGCGCTGCCTGGGATCAAAGTGCTGTCCCTGCTGGCTCCGAGCTTCCCGAGTCCTGCTGGAGCCTGTCCGTGCACCTCCTCCTGAACCTGCTTTCCTTAAGGATTATTGTAAATGATGGCTGGAAAATGGATTCTTCCTCGTGCATGGCTGCACTTGGGCATTTTATCCTGCTGGGATCAATCACACAACCCAGCCAGCTCTGTCACACTCTTGGGGTGGTCCTGTGCAGGCTCAGGAGTTGGACTCCATGATCCTTGTGGGTCTCTTCCACCTCAGGATATTGTGATTTTCTGATCCAGGTGATGCTGAGAGCAGCTGGTCCTGCTGGCACTGGGAACATCCTCCAGCTGACAACAGGGGCTGAAACAGGGGCTAAAGGTTTTGTAAATTAGAAATATGCAGCCACCAATGAGCTGGGATTTGGGGATTCAGAAATGGGAGCTGCCACTGAGAGCTCTGGAGGTGGGGTTAGGGGTTCCCATGGCTGGGGTTTTGGGGTGAACCCTGGGGAGGGAGGCAAGCAATGCTTCAGCTGTAGGTGGGGCTGGCAGAGCCCTGTGGTCCCTGGCATCCTATAATTGTCCCACCAGTGGTGATGATATGAGGTGTTCTCCTGGCTCCTGTCAGGAGATTTCCAAGTCCTTTCTGCTTCTCCAAGGCCATTATAGCTGGGATGTCTTTATTACAGGGATTTGTGAGTTCTGTGTGCTGGTGGGGATTACTCCAGGTCCCTGTGGGCAGGACTCCACTGCCCCAGACTCACATACCACAGTGACGTTTGCCTCACACTTTGCACAGGGATAGAACTGTAGTTTTGGGTATTTTGCATGTCTTTTTGCCAAGCCCATCCCGACAAATGAAAGCAGACTCTCTGCCATCTTTGGATATTCAAGATGCAAATAGGCGGCAGCTGATGGAGGGTAGAGTGAAGTTGTTTGTGTCCTTAATTGAGTAGGCACTTGATTTAATGGGCTTCTGGTGTGGTTTAAATGAGTGTTCATGTTTTGTTGATTCCTCTGGGATTTGTGATGCTGGGAGGATGTATCCCTCACACAGGTCAGTCTGAGGTTTTCCCCTTTAGTAACCAATAGACGTTTACAGCCAGTGCTTCATGTTCCCGAAGTAGTTTGCCTTGGGAGAGCGTTTTAACAGGGTCTGGGAGAGCCCTGCTGTCAGTGTGGTGGTTAATGGGGCTCTGAAGGACCCTGGGGAGCTGAAAGCCCCCTGGCAGAGCCTGGATATGGCCAGGCAGTCCCTGACATGCCCTCACTCCCTGATTCAGGTTTATGCAGCTGCAGGCTCTGGAAGCTGTGTTGGATTTCCCCCAGGGGATTACCAGTCACCATCTCCGCCTGCGTCCCAGCTGGAGCAAGATGTCATTTATGGGGCCACACAGCCTCCAAAGAAACTTTCCCTGAGCTTTCAATACAGACACAGGCGACTGTCACTGCCAGAACAGAGCCTAACCCTCAGAATGAAAAATCTTTCCTTCATGGCTCTCAGGTTTGAAAAATGGGAGCAGCGTGTTGGCTCCGATTGCCCCGCGGCAGCTCCCAGAAATCCCAATGCACCTGACGCTCCAGCACAGCAGAGTGATGCCAGCCTAACTCCTGCACTGGAATAAATCCTTATTTACCCCCCTGCAAGGAGAAAACTGAGCCAGGACTGTGCTCAGCTCCATGGGGTGCAATGAGGAGCTTCCCTGGGCACTCTGGTGAGAGACTCTTGCTCTTATTCCAATGCCCAGCTCTGGCCCAAGGACAGCCCTTCCCATGGGAAGAGAGTGGCTGGGAATGTATTGGCTGTGCAGAGATGTGGCAGGGAAGGAGGGAGAGGTCAGACACACATCCCCTGGCCTCTCCCATCTCCCCTCCCTCCCACACTTGGCAGTGAAAGACAAATAAAAGATGAGCCCAAGAGGACCATAGGCTAAATTGTAATTGGAGCAATATGGGCCGATGATAAAGTTCTGTGCCAACCCACATTAACTGGCAGCATCTGCTGGAATTATTGGAGATGCCTCATGGCCTATTAAGAGTGCTGGGATTTTCCTGGAGGACAAGCCAGGGAGGCTCAGCAGTGCTGGAGAGCCGGGAGGGCTCGGATGGAGCCGGTCTGAGGCTGCTGCAGTGTTGAAATCTCCTCCAGGCCCTCGGGAGAGGTTTTACGGGATGCTCTCAAGCAAGTTGTCTCCTGTTGCCAGCCAAGGGGCTCATTCCTGTTTCTGTGGTCGCCCCACATACCCCTCCTAAGTGACACCACATTCTCCCTCTGCTCCAGGGTGATGGGGACAGAGCAGGATTTACTCCAGGCAGTCCTTTTAGCTGGATTTCAGGTACTACCCTGATCCAACCTGCACAGCAGCCCCCTTTGCTGCCCCAAAGCCAGCAGCAGCACCCAGGGAGGGGATTCTGCCCCTTTGCTCTGAGGCCTCCAGCATAAGAAGGATGTGGAGCTGTTGGAATGAGTCCAGAGGAGGCCATGGAGAAACTCTCAAGTCACCCCAGCTTTGGGGACTATCTCTGCTGCTTGTGGACCCAGCTGGAGATGCTGCTGCCCCTCTAAGGAACAGGGGAAGTGGAAATCTCCCCAAAACTCCACATATCCAGGCTCAAGACCAGGCAGGCTCAGCAGTTGTGTACCCCTGCCCACATGCCCTTCAAGTCTCAGGCAGGGCTGGGAAGTGCATTCCCCACCCCTGCCGAGGGATGTGCTCCCTGCCTGGCCCTTTGCCACACCCGGAGCTGCTCCCCAGCCCTTCCTCCCCCGGTGCCACGGCAGCCCATGCATTATTTACCACCCTCTTCCTGCACGCCAAATTATTCATTTCCCTCGTGGGCCCTTTCCCTGGCTCTCTAATCAGAGTTTCTTAGCTCCTTATAAACACTAATGAATTTATTTCTCCGTGCCCTTATGAGGGAGATGGGGTATTTTATCTTCTTTATAGAAGCGAGCTCAAGTGTGGCTTTGGGGACTTCAAAGCATGTTGGCAGCCTGGGAGGCCTGCAGAGCTGGTGTTGCACAGCCAGGGGAGCCCTGGGAGGCCTGCAGAGCTGGGGTTCCACAGCCAGGGGAGCCCTGCAGAGCTGGGGGTTCACATCCAGGAGTGTTTAGCACCCAGCAGTGGCCACGGGCATCAGCTGGCTCTGGGTGTCCCAGCACGGAGGGTGGGGGGATGTCCAGCCTTGTGCTGGCCCCATGCTGGTGGTCCCTGCTCAGCCTTCATCCCAGCAGCTCCATCCTCCCAGGGAAGCCACCTTCCCTTCCCTCTTCAGTGTCTGTTTGGTCACTTGGCTCTGCAAACACTGGCTGGGTCCAATGTCACAGGTGGGTGGCCCTCCAGGAGACTGCGGTGTGTGTGCTCTGGGAAGGCAAACAGGCCCCAAATTGGAGTCCAGCTGGAGATTGTGCAGGGCTGGTTCTTGATGTGGCTCCTGGTTCGATCAGTGAGGCTCACCAGGCAGTGCCTTAAAACAAGAGTAACCAAGGGCAGCACAAAATCACTTCAGCTGCTTCATCACCACTGGGGGCTTTCCCCCAGGACAACTCAGGGGATGTTCAGGCTGGATATCAGGAAAAGGTTCTTCCCCCAGAGGGTGCTAGCACTGCCCAGGCTCCCCAGGGAATGGGCACAGCCCCAAGGCTGCCAGAGCTCCAGTAGAGTTTGGACAATGCTCTCAGGGATGCCCAGGGTGGGATTGTTGGGGTGTCTGTGCAGGACCAGGTGTTGCACTCTGATCCATGTGGGTCCTTTCCAACTCAGCCTATTCCATGATTCTGTGATTATAAGTCAGGGAGAAACTGGTGGATTTTGTGGAGCCTGCTGTCCCCAGTGTGAAGCTCAGGTGTGTCTGTAGCTGTAACAGCATCCCTGGGATTACCTGTGGGCCCACCAGGAGCTGCCCAAGGTGCAGGAGCCCCCTGTCCTCGCCTGATCCCCGTTCCCATTTGCTGCTGCAGACATTCTTTGACAAGCTTTGCTCCCCTGCAGTTGCACCAGGGACTCCAGGCATTTCCTTGCTGCTCTCTTGGACCTCTCTGCCCTGCAGAGTCCCTGGGACCTCCAGGCTCCCTGCCACCTGCCCAGCCATCCCTCGCTCTTCAGGTGGCCTCACTGTGCTGAGTCAGCAACTTTTTTCCATGTTCTGTCCCCGTTTCCTTCCTTTGCGTGTCCCCACAGCCTCTTCTGGACCCCTTTCCTTTAGGTTTGTTCCCCTGCCGAGCCCGGGCGGCCTTGCCGGGGCTGTGGGGGCAGCAGGGGAGGTGTCGGGCCTGCTCTGCCTTCAGGGAGGATTGGCAGCTCTGCCCTCAGGGGGAATTGGCTCGGTAAGGTAATTTCGGTGGGATGTGAGGCACAGCCGGGATGGGATGGGTTGGGCTGGCAGTGCCGAGTACTGCTCTGCTCCTTGAGCTGTGCTAATTACCCCCCAGCCTTAATTAATGAGCCCGGCCGGGCTGGCTGTGCCGTGTCACCCTTGGGGTGCCCAGAGGGACCGGTGCTCTCCCTGGACTATAGCATTCAGTGTGACCCCCCTGGCAGGGAGAAATGATGAGGAGGATTCCATTGATATCAGAAGACTAATAAATTACTTTATTATACTGTATTATTCCATACTGTATTACACTACATCTAAACTGAATGTGCACAAGCACCCAACTCAACTCCGCTGCACTGAATCTCGTGGCTGTCACCCAACAGTCCTGACACACACACACACACACACACACACACACACACACACACACACACTTAGTCCTGACAGGCCAAAGAAACAAAACACCACCACTTTGGGTAAACAATCTCCATGTAGCATTCTACTTTGGCACAACACAGGAGCAGAGAATGAGATAATTGTTTTGATAATTCTTTTCTCTGCTTCTCTCACTGCTTCTCTCAGGTTCAGAGAATGTGAATCCCACACCAGATCAGTGCCCGGGACTCCTGGCAGCTGGCAGAGGTGGCCACTGCTCCATCCCTGGGACACAGGGAGCCTCCCGAGGAGCAGAAACAGCCATTCCCTGTCCCTGTCAGCCTCATGAGGAGCAGAAAAAGCCATTCCCTGTCCCTGTCAGGGGAATGGACACACCTCTGCTACTGCACCCGGGTGTGGGTGCTGTCACTCCACACAGGTGCAGCTCCTCTGCAGGAGCACCAAATGCAGGGATGGAATAAATAGGGTTGGGAGAGCTGGGCAAGAGAGCTGGAGAGGGACTTTGGACAAGAGGGAGTGGTTGAGGTGAGATTTTGGGAAGAGATTCTTGGCTGTGAGGGTGGGGAGGCCCTGGCACAGGGTGCCCAGAGCAGCTGTGGCTGCCGCTGGATCCCTGGAAGTGTCCAAGGCCAGGATGGACAGGGCTTGGAGCAACCTGGGATAGTGGAAGGTGTCCCTGCTTGTGGTATGAGGTGGGGCTGGATGTGCTTTAAGCTCACTTCCAACCCAAACCATCCTGGATTTCTGTTTCTGTGCTGAGCCTTCAGTGTGCCAAACCAATCCAGATTCATCCAGCAGTGTGTGGAGATTTGTCCCTGTGGGTCTCTACAACCTGATAGGTGGGAAACCTTGCACTGCTCAGGCCAGGAGCCTGAACATCCTCCCTCCAGCCTCCTGGCTCCCCATAGAACTCAAACAAATATCCTTCTCCTTTCCAGGAGCTGTTCCCTGGGTGAGCTCAGTGCTGGCTCCGTGGCAGGGTGTGCACAGCTGTTTTGCCCACAGATCTCCTGGGATGCTCTGCAGCTCCACACTCCTCCCTCTCCCAGCAAGGCTGCCTGTGAGATGCTGCTCCTGTTTGAGCAGATGCTGGCACCGATAGCCCTGACAAGCAGCAATTATTGCACTGACAAAATAAAAGTTTTGAGTTGTTTTGCAAATATTTTTGAAGCCCTGATACAGCAGCAGAAGTAGGCGTAATTACACATAAAAGTGTATCTCCTTTAATTATCTACTCAGGTGAACCATAATTTGAGAGGAAATGCTTTAAATCTGTTCATTTCTAATAATAAAAAATGAGGTGGGAGAGTGTTATTTTAATGTAATTAAGAGCAGACATGGCTGGATGGATGGCTGAGAGAGCAGGATCTGTGCTGTGCCCTGGGGACCTTGGGCTCTGTCCCCTCCCCTGCCACCACACAAGCCCTGTCTCTGTGCTGGACAGTCCATTAACACCAGACTGGAATTAAGTGTTCACACATGGTGAAAGCACTGTTTTGTGTCAATACTGAGTAGTTTTGTCACCAGCCTTCCTGAGCCCAGCTTTGCCAGGCCCTGCTCTGTAAAACCTGGGACTGCTGGGGTGGGGACAGCCTGAGACTGATCTGCTCTTGCAGGCCACTCTCCAGCCATGCCTGGAGAACCTCTGGAGGCCAATGTGGGACAAGAGCTGTCTTGGGGAAGGAAATCATGGAATGGTTTGGGCTGGAAGGGGTCTCAGAGCTCATCCAGTCCCACCTTCCACTATCCCTGACTTGCTCCAAGCCCTGTCCAGACAATCTGAGCACCTCCAGGACTTGGGCACCTCTTGCTGAGGACCCAGCTGCCCACACCAGTGGTGGCATCTCTAGGCTGAGCCCTGCACTAAAACTGGTTCCAAGCCTCCAGTTCCTGCCGAGCATTAGCTGTAACTCTGATTTCCCCTCTTCCCTCCCTGAACTGCTGTCAGGAGAGGCACCTTAAAGTAAATTATTTCCATCCAGTCTGCAGCTTTCCAAGAGAAGACTGAGTGTTGAACTTTATTTCTCTTCTAATGGCTCCTCAGAGCCCCAGATAAGATCAAAGCCCGGCTGCTTTGGGTGTGTGCTCCACACACGTGGCACATCTCCTGTGGATGTGGTCAGAGGGATGGATCATCCATCTGCTGGGGAGGGGAGCTTGGGCACCAGGGGATGAGGTGACTTTTCCAGGAGTCTGCAGGCAGCCCATCCCAGGGGTGCTGCAGGTGTTTGTGTGAGGCACACATCTCCCTGCCTTTGTGTCTGTCTCCCAGGGATGTTCCCAGACAGTGGAGAGGGAAAGCCAGGCTGTTTTTCACTCCCTTTCCCGGGAATGCAGAGCCCTCCCTGCCTGCCTGTGCCGCTCCTGTTATCGTGAATGTCAAGCACTTTGCAAACAGAGGCATTAAATGTCAGATCCTGTCCCTTACAAGCCCTGCTTGTAATTTGAATGCTCAGACATGCTCCGTGCTCACCTCAATCCCCTTCCCTTCCCCTGATAAGTGGCATGCCTGGTGCCACAGCCTTGGGAGGCGAGGCCACCAAGCAGTGCTCTCTGCACCACTCTGGACCCTCATGCCAATGTCTTCATCCTTCCTACCTCATATTTAAAAACCCTTAGGATCAGATTTCCACCTGGCCCTCTCTTTGGGAATGGTAATGGGCATTTTGGGGGATTTTAGAGAGTTAGGGAATCCCCTGACTCTATCTCCCCATGCTGAACCCTTTAACAAGAGCCAATCTTCCCTTGCAGCTGTGCCCAGGTGCTTCTCTCCTCAAAAGTTCCTGGTTCCAGCTGAGGCAGACCTGCTCCAGGGTTTCTCACCTGGATTTGCCATTGCTCTCCTCTTGGGCAAATGAGGTGAGGCATCCTCCATTCCTCTGGTGAAGTTCAACAAGGCCAAGTGCAAGGTCCTGCACCTGGGCTGGGGCGCTCCCAGGCACAAACACAGGCTGGGTGGGGACAGGATGGAGGGCAGCCCGGAGGAAAAGGGCTCAGGGGTGTTGCTGGACAAGAGGGAAAGGCTTTAAACTGCCAGAGGAAGGTTTAGATGGGATATTAGGAAGATATTTTACCCTGTGAGGGTGGTGAGGTCCTGGTACAGACTGCCCAGAGCAGCTGTGGCTGTGGATTTGGAGCAACCTGGGATAGTGGAAGGTGTCCCTGCCCATGGCATGGGGTGGAACTGGGTGAGTTTTAAGGTCCCTTCTGACCCAAACCATTTTTTTATCTCTCACATCTCATGCTTCAAGGTATCTTAAGTCTTCTCTTCCCATTTTTCTGCTGTAATTTTGGGTAGCAGGGTGGCCCAGCAGCACACTGCTGGGAGTCCTTGGGGTGATACCCAGTCTTTCCCTTCCCTACATTACTGCCTTCTCCCTGGTGTGCACCCAGGCACTGAGCTGGTCCCTTTCCCACCCGTGGCAGTGGGAACAGCCACGGTGGCTGCCAGCTCTCTGGCTGTTTGTCCTTGATGAAAAGCTTTCCCCAGGAACAAAGGACGTGCCAGCTCCAAGTCACCAGAAACAGGGAGTGCTCAGCTCTCTTCCCTTTGGAGCCTTTGAGATAGAGTTTCTCATTTGCACTGTGGCATTGACACAGTAAAATAATGCAGAAATTGCACAGAATAAATTAAAGCAAACACTGCATGTGCCGCTGCCCAGAAATTTGGGACTTGCTGCATGGCTAACAAGGTGCATTTTAATAATTACAAATGAACCTGTGGCCAAGAGAGCCTTCACTGAGCACACCTGGAATGAATGCTGATGCTGCTGCTCCCTGCAGAATGCTGATAATCACATTTGCCAGTGCATTAGAGCTGATTTAGGGGTAAGCAATAGCTTCCATCTGAATTTGTTTTACAACCTATTGACTGTAGCAGGTACCTTTTTTTCCCATTGAAATAATTGTGAATATTTTACCGGGCCTTCACGCTGCATTTGTTCTTAGTGTTTGTTTGTTTGTTTTGTGTTTTGGTGGCTTTAAAAAAAATAATTATTTATTTATTGTGAATTGACAACAATTGTGTTCACCCTCCATCTAATCCAAGGAGCTCATGGTTATTTCCTCCCCTCTCCATCCTTTGTTGGAATAATTGTTCTTCCCACAGTGCTACTGCATGGTTTGTAAGCTTATTTCAGGCTCAGCTGTGGGGATTAGTGATAACACTGCCTATTGTAAGAAGGTTCATATTATTTAAAATTGGAACTAGAACAAAGGCAATTCAATCCCAGTTCCTTGCTGCCATTTACTGACGCTGTCCAGGAAGTGCCAGGTAGGAGCTGAGCCTCTGCCTGGGTGTAGGCTGGGGAAGGGAGGTGAATCTGTCTGGGCAGGCTGAGTTCAGCCTCAGAGCCTGGCCAGGAGCAGGGAATGGCTCATCCTTGGGTGCCCGTTCCCTGAGGTTGGTGTTAGTGCCTCCTTGAGCACTGCCCTTGGCCTGGAGATCTCCAAGCCGCTGCTGCAGCAGGGATGGGATCTGGTGTCGGGGTGGAAATGCTCAGGTTTTATTTTTTTCCCAGTACAACAGAGTCTTGGGGGCACTCCAGTAGGTCCACACAGGCAGCAGGGACTGGGGCAGGGGCTGCTCCCAGCTCTGGTGGTCAGGTCACACACACAGCACTGGCCTTTGGTCAAGTGACAGCAAAGAGCTTGAGCTGGCAGCTCCTTCCCTCTCTGCATGGCCAGCAGTGTGAGACCAGATCTCCAGCAGACAGCCTAGATCATCCCTCTATCCATCCATCCATCCATCCATCCCTCTCTCCATCCATCCCTATCTCTGTATGTACCTGCTTTAAGCCAGGTTAATGCCTGCAATGTTGTCTTAGCTGGAGTTTGTGTCCCCATTTTAGCACACACAGAGTTGGTGTCCTCGAGCACCATGAACCTCTTGTGAAGATTCTCCTGGGCTGGTGAGAGCAGAGGAGCTTGCGGCAGGGTGGAGAAAGCTGAGAGTGCAAGGAGGTCCCAGTGCTGGCACCATTGGACCTCTCCTTTGGGATTCTGCAGGCCTCTGCCACTGGAAATTGATGCCTTGGCTCTTTTGAGTTCACCTGGGGATTCCAGGGATGAAGGAAAGGCATAGCTGCCTCCCCTTCCATTGAGCTTTTGCAGCCATTGAGGTTCAATAGAACATTCTGAGCTGGAAGGGACCCACAGGGTTCATCAATCCAGCTCCTGGCCCTGCACAGACTCCCCAACAATCCCACTCTGGGCATCCCTGAGAGCATTGTCCAAACTGTCCTGGAGCTCTGGCAGCCTTGGGGCTGTGCCCATTCCCTGGGGAGCCTGGGCAGTGCCCCAGCACCCTGTGGAAGAAGAACTTTTTCCTGATATCCAAGCTAAACCTCCCTCCTCCCTCACTGACAAGACCCAAGGGAATGGCTGGAGGGATTTACTGCAATATTTCTGTCAGCAACATTGAACTCCCTGCTCAACTCTACCCCATCCCTGACCCCAAACCCCTGCACTGGGTACACCCTGAAGGGAATGCTGGCTTTCCTTCAGGCTGGGAGTGCTGGTGTGACCTGCTCTGGCCACCCCTTGAGCTTCCCATCCATTCATCCATCCTTCCATCCATCCCCCTCCCCTGCTTCCCCAGAGGAGGGGAGCGCGTGGGGTGTGGGAGTGCATGGGGGGCGGTGAGAAGCCCCAGACACACAAAAGCTGGAGGAACCACCAGCAGCTGTAACCCTGGCAACTGTGTCTCAGCATTTGAATGTAATTATACCTCGAACGTGATAAACACTCCCAAGGACTCCTTATGTGGAGATCATACTAAACAAGTCTTTGAAATTACCCTCATCAAATATTGATAGAGGGAGAGTTTAAAAAAAAAAAAAATTAAAAAAAGGGAAAAGGGAAAGAGAGAGAAAAGGCAAATTCTTGCTCTTGCCCGCGGGTTAATGAGGATCTGTTGGTTTATCACCACGGTGCAAACCCCGCCGAGAGCTCCAGAGCAAAGTTAAAAGTGGGGGCGGGAGGAGAAGAGAAATAAAACCATCAGGTGAGGCAGCTCTATTGATTGGCATTTTGTTTTATGTTTGGCACAGAGGAAAGCCATCCCAATAAACACCATTTATCTTGCCCAGCCCTGGCAGACAGGGTTTAAGTGCTCAGGAGCAGGAGTGGGTGGTGGAGAAGGGGCGTTTCTGAGGTCCCTCAGCATGGAGGGTTGTGCTGGCCAGCAGAGCACTGAGCATGGGCATCTCCTCCCACCTGCAGGGCTGGAAACAGCAGGCAGAGTGTTTTCCATAAGGAGAGCAGGTGGAAGTCCCAGGTGGTTTCCAGCAGCTGTGGATCAGGTGTGTAGGAACATCCCTGGAAGTGCTGGCCCAGTGTGGGATGCTCCTTGATGGTGCTCGTGTCCTACCAGCTCTGTCCTTGGAAAAATCCACCAGGGCCTTCCCTGGCTCTGGTGCTCTGCAAAGGGAGGGAGCTGGGCTGCAATTGTCCCCTCTTCTCAAGCCAGGTAGGGGCAAGAAATGCACTAAAAAATGAGCATGACATGAGCTGGGAGGGACTGCTGTGCTCAGCAGATGCCCTGTGCAGTGCTTGGAGGAGGTTTGGTGAGCAGAGCAGCTTCTTGTCTCCTGAATGATCTCCCAGCAACGTGTGGGGCTGGGGAGAACATGGGTGAAGAAACACCAGTGCTGCCCAGAAAAAGGGAGCAGCTCAAACTTCTTGGAGCAGAGGCTCTGGAGGTGTTTAGGAGGCGGAGGAGGAGAGATAAACAGCTCTTCATCAGGCTCTGCAGGCAATGAATGTCAAGGGGAACCAAGCTGCAGGGGGCCAATTTTGTGAATTGCTGGTTGTGAGGTACTTGGTGACTTTTTGAGTTAGCTTTTAACAGGGAGAAGAGGCAAACAGGGGGCCCTGGCTGCAGTTTGGTTGTTGCGAGTGTTGGTTGATTTGCCATAACCAAATCTCACCTGGACTCAGGGAGACCTGGAAGCAAAGGTGTGTCTTTCCCTGTGTGCTGGGGGTGGGGATGGTGGTGGTACTGATGTGCTTTCACCTGACTGAGGGTTTTATCACTTGGGAGAGGTTTGAGGAGAAAACCTGACCTCCAGAAATAGAGGCAGCTGCTGACATCCCCATGGGATCCCTGTGGGAGCAGTGGCCAGTGCTGTGGCCAGGGGGCACTGGGAGTGCGGCCAGAGGACAAACAGCATTTAACAGGAATGGGGGAGGCACGATGGGATCTCCGGCTTGGTGGAGAGCCACACACCCCTGCTGGAAAACCTCCCTTCCCCACTAAGCATCTCTGTTCCTGGCAGACCTGCACCTAAAACAGTCTCTCAGCACTCTCTGAAAGAACCTGGAAACATCTCCTGAGCAAGAAAACTCCAGCTTTCATCTCCAGCCACCCAGATCTGCAAAGTCAGCCTGATGCCAAGAGATGTGCCAGGAAAAGTGCCAGCCTGTGACCGAGCAGGACTGGCACATTGTTGAGATCCACCCAGTGTGTCCCCAGCCCTGTGCCAGCTTGCTCCTTGTGCTGGGAACAGTGGGCATGGCTGTGACACACAGACACAGAGCTCTCTCAAGCACTGCCAGCTGTTTTATGGGCTGCTTGGAAACAGCTGGAAAGCCCTGTAATGCTAGTGCTCAGTATTAGTTACTGCTGATGCAGCTGGGAGAGGAAATAAGGGGAATTGCAGCTCTCAAAGATGTTTTGGGCATCTCTGGTCCAACATCAGGGGTGGGATTGTGGAGCACAAGGCAGCTGTGGCTCAGCAGTGGGAAGCAGGTCTGCTGGACTCCTCCATGCTGGGGGATGATTGTGAACAACGTGGAGCATGTTGGAGGGAAAGAAGAGCTAGGATTCTAGGTTGTGATCTGAAATGTATTTCACAAACGAGTCAAAGAAAGCTGCACGAACCCCATGGCTGCTCTGCCTCCTGCTGAGCTGCTGGCTGGAGCTGTTTCCCACCCAAGATTGGGGTGGATCCTATCCAGTATGTGCTGGTTAGCTGGAACAGGGAACAGGGGTCTGGACAACATGTTGGATCTGAAGCCTTTGAGGGGGTTTCCAGATGGTGTCTGCATCCCTTGTTTATCAGGCTAAAAATAAAAACTTTAGAAAAATCTCAATCTTCCTTTCCCACTGAAAATTCCCTGTTCTGGAGCCTTTGGAAGGGATGGAGGTGGTTTTGTTCCTGCACAGCCCCCGGGAGATGCTCCTGCCATCAGCAGAAGGTGCCAAGGGCGGTGCAGATGCTTTGAGAGGGAGCTGCTGTGTGAGGGAGCTGTGAGAGGTGCAGATGTGGTCACACATCACCCGCGGTGTGTGCAGGGAGGAACTATCAGCTGAGGGCAAAAAAGGCACTCTGACCTTTTGGAAGAGCTGTCTGTGCGAGGTGGCTGGGGTGCAGTGAGCCATTTAACAGAGCAGCTGAATCCCTGGGCTGAGCCACGCAAGGACTACCCCGGCAGAGGAGCTGCTGCTCCCAAAAAGGCTCCCAGGGCTCATGCTCAGATGGTTCCTTTAAAGGTTAATTCTCACTGGCAGCATCTGGAAGAAAACTGGGAGTACTCAGAGGGAACTCAACCCACTCCAAAGGGTCTTCACGTTTGTGGTTCTTTTTGGCTTTGGTTTTTAAATGTTAAAATCTGTTCTTATTCATGTCTCAAGTTAAAAATAGAGAGAAAGCAAACGGAGAGAAAGGCGGCCCTCCCAGCTCGGCTCCCGGTGCAGCGGCACAAAGCCACAGCCGTGCCGGTGCCGGAGCGGCAGCGCGGTGGGCTGCGCTTCCCCCTGCTCCGAGGTGGCAGAATAAAGAGCTCCTGCAGTCACCTTTCTTTCCAAGAGTTGCATTGTTAAACCCTTCCGTGGGGAAATCCAGGCAGTGTAATTGCTCTGGTCTGACTGTGCCCGCTGAGCCGCCTGAATTAAGTGGGTGTTTTGGCATCCCGAGCCGAGCCTTGTGGGAAGTGACCTTCGCCTTCCGCCGCTGCTCCCTGCAACCTGCCGCTAATTAGGATGGAGAGAGCCCTCCTTTGTTTCCAAACAGTGGTTTACCTCTGTCTCGGCGTTCTGCCGGGAGCTGCCCGGTGTGACTCGGCGCATAATGAGCGCGGCGCAGCGCACGGCCGGCTCCGAGCGCGCCTCACCGCGCCGAGCGAGCGGCTCCCGGCCCATTCACCGCACAGCCTCTCATTAAACTGCGTCCCAATTAACATCTCAAACGACGCTTTGTATTAAAAAAAAAAAAAAATCAAAAGAAAGAAAAAAATAACCCCCACCATTTCCATGGCGCCTTTCATCCAGTATTTGCAAACTTGGGAGCGGCATCAATGCCCGCGGTGTCACGCGAGGGTCATCGCTGGAGATGTGTGGGGTTTGGAGAGGTGTCAGGGGTCCACACAAAGAATCACAGGGTGGTTTGGGTTGGAAGGACCTGAGAGATCATCCAGTTCCAGCCCCTGAGCCGTGGGCAGGGAGGTCTTGCACTAAGGATGGGCTTTGCCTGCTCTTGGGACAATTTTCCCAGTTCTGTAATGGTCTGAGAACTGCCTTGGCTCCAGGCCCTGCTAAAAGAGAAATGAGGAATTTCTGCCTTTTGGAAAGACTCTTATTTCCAATCTAATACAACAAGGACAAAGATGATGAAGTTTTCAATGGTAAAACTCAGCAACTCCCCTGCAGGAGAAACTGTAATATGGGACACTTAGAGAGTTTAAGGGAAATTTACTCGGAAAGAGGATTAGCTAAAATATGTTGAAGTTCTGTGTGAACACCCCCACTGAAATGTAATCCGGTTTATCGGCATTTGTGTTGGAAATGAGCTTGGTAAACCCAATTAGTGTCACTTCAGTTCTGAGTGAGAACAGTCTGCCGGGATTTCCTAACTTTAAAGCAATGTGCTTTAAATTCACACCTTTAACTTTACCCAGTGCTCCCCTTGAGCAGTTTGCCACATCTGCTGACAAGGGGACAAGGAACCAAACAGATTTATGGGCACGTGTGGAAAACCTCTGCAATACTCAGACCCCAATTCTTCTGAGACATCTTGGATCAAGGGGATCCAACCCAAAAACCATTGGCTTGGGTGAGCAGTGGAGATGTGTGTGCAGACAGCTTGGCTCCTGCACACAGGAGGCCACTAATGCTGTCAAAAAGCCATCTTCAAGCAGGGTCTGCTGCTGCTGCAGATCCCACAGATCCCATGGCAGGCTCCTGGAATGAGCAGCTCACCCTCAGACACTTGTGGAACCTGCTGGGCAGAGGGAAATGAACTGAACAGGGCAGGTGTTGCTCTAGGACTGGTCAGGGGCTGAGAGCATCCTTTGGTGGCAGGACCTGACCCCTCTGGGACACTTGTGTGGCAGGAACAGGAGGAATGTCCTTACACCAGAAGCAATGGGAAGAGCTGGGATGTGCCAGGCAGTGAGCAGGTGCAGAGACAGAGAGATCCACCCTGCAGGGCTTTGGGGTGAAAAATCCACATCAGCTCACCTCACACCATCCTGCCCAGGCTCAGGGATGGGGTCCTGCAGGGCTGCCTGGCTGCTGCGGGGCAGAGCAGCTGCTCTGCACGGAACAGGATCTGCACAGAGCAGGGTCCAGATCCCATCTGGCTCTGGCTGGGAGCTGGCTGTGCAGGACCAGACCTCAGCCACCCCTTGGGCAGCCCCAGCTGAGTCCCCTCCTGGCTGTTCGAGGTTCCCTCAGTCTCACCAGGGAGCCAGGGCGATGCCTCATCCTCCGAGAGTGCTCCCTGAGGATTACCTGGTGTGAGCTTTCTGGGAATTGCCACCCAGCGCGGGAAGAGCCTGGCAGGGCAGGGCTCAGGCTGCCCTCCTGCCATGTCCCTCTCTCCTCACCAGCTCTCCCTGTGTCCTCAGTGCTGCTCAGAGATGTCGGAGCTTGGATGGTAGCGCTGAGTTGGCAACTTTTAATATTGCTGAAACATAATCAGCTTTTGCTTCTACAGCAATTAGCATGTTATTACCCATAATGTTTTGCATGGCAATTTTGTTGTAAACATTTGTACTAATTCACCATAACCTAATTATTTTTATGACACATAATTATGAAATATTTTTGGAGGAGGAATGGCTTAATTTTCTATTTATACCATTATTTCCTGGAAGTGTCAGTTATTTTTACATCAGGAAACAGTGTCTCCCCCCTTCCCCAATTAGCCCTTTCTATTTACTGCCTCAGCTTGCCTGTAGAGGCAGTTGCTGGGACCACATTCTCCTGGAGCTGTGTGATGGATTCTAGGAGAGCCTAATTGAGCTGTAATTTGTGGGAGCGGGATGTGTAAGTGGAGGAAGGTAACAAGTGGATTTCTTTGCTGCTTGGTGGGTGGATGTGATGATTCCCAGCTACAGCACCTGCCAGAATGACCCTTCCCAAAGTGTTTAAGGAAAGAGTGACGTGAAGGTGAAGCTGTTGCCTTAGGACCAGGTTTTTCAGGAATGCCAGCGGAGGCAGGACTTCTTGAGGGAGATGCTCTTGAGTTTCATAGAACCATGGAATATCCTGAGCTGGAAGGGACCCACAAGGATCAAAGTCCAACTCCTGGCCCTGCCCAGGACACCCCAACAGTCCCACCCTGGGCATCCCTGAGAGCATTGTCCAAATGCTGCTGGAGCTCTGGCAGCCTTGGGGCTGTGCCCCTTCCCTGTGGAGCCCATCCAAACCCTGACCACCCTCTGGGGGAAGAACCTTTCCCTGCTATCCAGCCTAACCCTTCCCTGGCACAGGTTTGGACGTCACTGACCTACTGCTCAGATCTTGGCATCCATGGACCAGAACAACTGAGATACTCCCCAGCCCACTCTGTCTTCTGCCTGTTGTGATTGTGACAGTGTGAGCAAGGGCATGGGGGGTACCAGATGTGGTGGGGACACCTGAAGGGCCAGGAGAAACATCTGGGCTGTGCTGCAGGCTCCAGGGAAGCATCCCAGACCTGAGCTGGAGAGGGAAATACAACATGAATGTCTGGATGAGCCCAGCCTTTGGGAACACTGCAGGATGGTGGGAGAGGGGGAGCTGGATCCCTGCAGCCAACATTTAGTGGCAAGAGGCCTTCCTTAATCACATTCACGGAGGCACTGTGTAGAAAATTCTGAATTCAGGCTTCTCCTAACAAGTATGAAGCTTGGCAGGCTGAAAGGCTTGTATATCTTGTCTGATCTCCAGTCTGGAGAGGTCTCAAAACGGAGCCATGTGTAGTGCATTGACATCTTAAAAGAATTTCTTAAAAAAAAGAAAGAAAGAGGCATTTCTAGATGACTGTATGTCATATAAATGAGATTTATTTCAATGCCTGTCATGATAGTTGAGGCAGTAACAAATCCAGTAATTGCTGGTGCTCTGGTCGTGTATGCTCTGAATGTTTAACTCAGAGATACATTTTTGCAGCAAGTCTCAGGTTATTGAGTCAATCCCTTTCCCATTTTTCCTGTCTCCTGGCTGGTGAAGGTGGAGCTGCACGGTGTGTTAGGCACGTTGGGCAGGGGGAGTGTTGCACACAGGCTGCTGTCTCAGAACCTGCCCGTAATTACCTGTTAATTGTGTGTAACTGATGGGGACCGTGGAAATCGGGTTAAGAAAAACTCACTGGCATTTTAAAATCCTTCTCAGTGCTGGGTATTAGTGCACAGTCACACTTCAGGAAAAGCTTCGAGTAATCAGAGGTGCAGAGCTCAAATGATACAGTGGATTTTGGTACAGCAAGACCTGGGAACTGAAGGGGGTGGTTACGTGAGGAATTTTAGCAGCTCTTTGCTCTCCCTAAGTACCAACAGACTCCCTCAAAAGTGACTTGTCCAACAACCCTTCTTAAACGAGGTGGCTTTGTTCTTTGGTTATTCACTGCCTGTGAGAAAAGAGAAGGTGACTTGCCAAGTCCTTTCATCTCCAAACCCCAGTGTTATCCTTGATCTTTCCACAGAAGTAATGAACTGAGATAGTGTAAAGACTGTCTCATGAAATGTCTTGAAAATTAAGTGAACCCTGCTCTGGGTTATGATCCAGCTGATATTGCCAGATCCTTAGCAGAACTTGAATTTTTTGAGCTCAGCTGTCACTGTGACTTTTTTTTCCTTGGGGATTATGCATCAACAAGGTTGTTCTGGGCATCAACAAGGTTGTTTTGGGCATCAACAAGAGTTAAAAATGTGTTATAACTTGATATGGTGTTTGATGTCTATCAGCTGAACTCCCTTAAAGGCACCACCTTTAAGCATCCTGGGCAGGGATTTTGGGGTTGAGTCAAGGATATCTAGAAGGTCCCAAGGGACACTGATAATGCAGGGGACCTGTGAGAGGGGAGCTTAGAATGACATTTTTGCAGGGGACCTGTGAGAGTGGAGCATGACAAATGCAGCTCCAGTGGATGGAAATGAGTAATTTAAAATTTATTTTAATACTCTGGGAAATTGTGTCCTGGGTGGGAGCAAGCAGAGGACATTTCTGTATTTTCAAGGTATCTGGTAAAGATCAGACTGGTCTAATCTAATGCTGTGGAGGTCAGGAAATTGGAAGTAGGGGCTCATTGCACTGGAGAAGTTTCCCAGCTCATGACTGGAAATGACACAGTCAAGAGTCTCTGATATACTCCAGGAAATATCTGTTGGGTCATGGCACTGCTTTGTTTTTTGCAGGAACAGGTGAAATAAAAGCAATAAAAGGAGGCAAAGACAAAGGACACCTCTTCTGTGTCAGGAGTCTTATGAGAAATCCATCCCTTATCGCTGCCTGAGGTGTTATGAAGACTGAGTTAAATGTGTGTATGACCACATGAGCCAGATCATATTTGTAAGAGTAGACAGATTGATATCTAATCATAAAAAACACCCCAAAATATTCCACCTGCCTCACTGGAGAGCACATTCACCTCTGCTTCTGCGACCTGCTGAATATCTGTGAAATTAATCCTTTATTAACATATATTGGTGAGTGCCTTGGCAGGGGTGAGATGGGCAGCCTGCCCCAGGAGATGTTCTGGAAGCATCTGCCTGGGAGTGCTCATCAAAACAGGTTTTAAAATGGCTTTTAGTGGTCGTGCAAGTGTCAGAGGGTTTGTCCATGGAGCATCCAGCTGTG
The DNA here is from genome assembly GCF_027887145.1 of Ammospiza caudacuta. Lineage (NCBI taxonomy): Eukaryota > Metazoa > Chordata > Aves > Passeriformes > Passerellidae > Ammospiza > Ammospiza caudacuta. Next base: position 7,964,288 of record NC_080603.1, on the reverse strand, counting down.
TCAGCCCAGCAGTGAGGGAAACCATGTGCAGAGCTGACAGGTGCCTGCTCACCCCAAAGCCCAATCTGTGTGATCTCATAGCAGCCCTGAGCTGCTTTGGTTTTCCCAGAAATGGGATTTGTAGTGCTGGGATCTGGAGGGAGCCTTGCAGGAACTGACAGATGGGCTTGGAGAGACACGGGGAGGTGGCTGAGGCCTAAGTGTTCCAAATTTATGGTGGCCATAAAAACCTGTGGAAATGATGGATTCTGCTCATTGCTCACGCACACAGTGACAGGTTTTCGAATAAAGCAGTAACTGATAGCCCCTGGGCTGGGAATTGAATTTCTCCTTCCATGATGTCATCATGATGTCATACTTTATTGCCTGTAACTCTAAACCCCAAGGCTGTTGTCAGCATGCTGGGTTCACGTGTGTGACATCACATGGGGTTTCAGCTCCGGGCTCTGATGACGGCGCTCTTCTCACCGTGATTTAAAGAGCTTTCCTGTCCTGATGGAAAAGTTATGTCTTTCCTGGGGCATATCGTGTTCCAGGCCAAATGCTGTCCAGGCTGAGGAGGGAATGTCATTTGGAAAGGTCTTTGGAGGGCAGTGAGTGCAATTCTCAGTGCTGTATATTCAGAAAAATATGGATTTTGTGGCCTGGAGGACACTGTCACAGTGAGAATGATTGTTTGGGAATGAAAGGGTGACTGACACATGCAATCCTTGTGTCCTTTGCCTCCTCTCTCCCAAAGGAATATTAAACAGCCTTCCTCTAAGGACAAAGAAGAGGAAATATGGTCCCATGCATGGCCAGGGTGGTTAATGGATCCTCATGTTCTCCTTCAAACACACCTTGTGCTCAGAAGAGGAATTTGTGAATAACCTTCCCCAGGTGATAAGTGGTGCACCCCTTAGTTCTGATGACAGATGCATTTTCCTCCTGTCCCAGGAGAGTCTTGCCTCTTCCAACCCTTGGCTCTGGGACCCGGGGAAAGGTGCTCCCAAAGGCAGGAGGAGCACAGGCAGCAAAGCCAGGCCTGGGTGTTGGCCGCTTGGATTTAGGGAATGGTTCAGGCATGGTTACCATGGTGACACACGTGGGTTTTTGGAGGCACACAGTTTGTGGGGCTGAGCCTCATCCCCAGTGGGCACAGCTGTGAGCAGCAGGTGAGCAGCACTGACAGCAATGAGCCACGGAGTGCCCAGGGGCACTGAGCAACCACCAAAGGGAACAGAGGGCACACAGGGGCAGGGCAGCAACAGGAGGGGGTAAAAGGCTGGGCTAAAGAGCAAAGCGGGCCAGTGCTTGCAGCCTTCTGAGGTGATGTTACTGTGTATGGGTAGATGTCTGAAGCCTTCTGATGAGGTAAGGTGTTACTCTGTATGGGAGAATGCTTAAAGCTTTCTGAAGTTGTATGGTAATACGTTGTGTATGTGGTCATCTCAATTATGATATGTGCTGTGACAGGTTTTAACCATGGTGGAGGGAGAGGGTGTGGGAGGGAGCTGTAACTTTGTGTTCCCAATGGCTGTGCTTCACAGGAGAGCTCACCAGACCCTATTGTGGTCTGCCCATGGTGGAGAGCTCAGAGCATGTGTTCTACCAATATTCCTTCTATGCAATACCTATTTTCTCTCTTTGTTTTGGAGAGAACAGGCTCCAGGAGCAGGTCCCTTGTTTGAGCACACCCTTGTCCCCTCCAACCCTTTGAATTTGTATCGATAACCCCACTGTGCTTGTTGTTTTGTAGTGAAAGGTTTATTTTGTTGCTCCTGTTATGTCCCATCCTCCCTTCAGCCTCCTCCCCAGCTGGCTGAACTGAGCCTGGATTCCCTGGAACAGAAGGGTAGGCACAGGAGCAAAGTCTGTCTTTCTTTTGCAAAGCTTGTGGCAGCAGATTGCAGCGTTTGCTGTCAGTTCATTAATTACGAGGGCATTAACTTCCGAGGCTAGAAAACACTGGAAACACCAAGGTTGCTGCTTGGATGTTATAAATAACATGTTGGATATTTTGAATTGGTAGAGAGCTCAAAAGCTGCCAGGTTTTCCTGGGAATACCTGGAGTTCCTCTGTGATGGGGCTCAGAGTTACTGGAAGAGCCTGTGCTTAGCTGGCCAACACAACTTGTCCAGTATGGAAATATGAAGAGTCAGTGTGGGATCCATGGTGTGGGGATGACAGGTTAAGCTTGGCGTAATTCCTGCTGCCAGCTTACAGGAACAACCCTCCAGGAGTAAAGTGATATTATTGTTGGATTGTGTTGGATATGCTGCCCCAAAACTGCACCAGGACACCTTAGGAAGTTGACATCAAAGATCTCACTGATATTCAGAGTCTCTGCTGAGTGCCAGCTAATGCAGAAGGAGAAAATCAAAGCAAAGACATAGCAGTGACACTGATTTTTGGTTTTTTTTTTTTTTTTTTTTTTTAGTATCTAAATTTTTTTATTAAAAGTGCACCCCTGTGGCGCAGCTGGCTACTTGCTCAGTGCAACAGCACCAGAGAGGAAATTCCTTCTCAGCGCTCACAGGTGATCAGCTTACACATTGAAGCATGAAGTTTGATTACCCTTGTAACATTTTATTAGCTTGCATAGCTGCAAATGTTATTAATGCTCATAAAATTATCCAGTCCTTTAAAATGTCTGTTCCACTGGTGTGCGTCTCCATGACTTCCTGGGGTAGTGGATTCCAGGAGTGACTGTGCTGGGTCAAGTCATATTTTTCTTTTATTTATCTGCAATCTACAGCCCTTTTGTTTCATCAGGTGCCCCCAGTTTGCTTTTAAATTATGGGGAAGGCTAATGTAAGGCAGCAAACTGGTTTTGATGGCAAACTTGGCTCTTTTATGGACTTTATTTTTTTTTTAGCATACTGATATTTTCATGTATAGAATGTATTAATAAGTAATATATTTGTGTATATCTGTAGGTGCATGAACATACCTGGAAGTGTATGCAGCTATTTATGCATACACACATAAACTCATGTATTTATTATGTCACTTTAACATTTTTTGGGTGTCTTGGGTGCCAGTGGTTTGTTGCAGGGATCCCACCCCACTCTCTGTGTCTCTGAGGGATGTTCTGGGAGGCAGAGTAATAACAGGGAAGAAAAATGTGGCTCTGAGCCGTGTGTCAGCAGACTTCAGACACAATGGGGCCCGTGTTTCCAGACAACCCTTTTTAGCTAATTAGCTGAGTAAAAAATCTATTTCTCTTCTTAAATTCCCTGCCATCCATCCACCTAATAGAGTCAAGCAGCTCCATATTGTGGGGGTTATGCAATAAATCATCTATCTCCAGAATTTATCTCATCGCTCCCAGCCTGGGCTCTCCATCTCTCTGTCCACAGGACCTGCCTGGTAGCCCATTCTGGCTGCTCCCTTCTGCCAGTGACAGTAATGGAAAAGTGCTGGAGTTCTGCTCTGGGTGTCCCTTGGCTGTCCAGGGTGTCCCAGCAGCTCAGCCATGGCCACATCCCTGCTTGTCCATGGGATATCCTACAACAAATTCCCAGACAGCAGAGGCTCCTGGCGCTGTGTGGTCTGGGTGGCCTCCTCACCCTGGGCTTTGCAGCCCATGGAGGCTCTGAGCTGCTCTCCAGCATCACCTCTGGAGCCAGAATGGGTGAGGGATGGGATTTTGGGGAAATCAGGAAGAGCTGTCTTGGCTTCAGCATCACACAGGCAGGAGAATACATCTTCAAATTTTGGTTGTGTGGTCAATTGAGTAGGAACCTTTCCTCTGGAAAGGCATCTGAGTCTCATGAACCCATATGGCAGCAATTTTCACCTCAGGTCTGGATTTGGACATTGCAACTCCAGCCTGCGGCTGTTGGATTGTAGTGAGCAAGAGCAAAGAGCCACTAGCATTGTTTTGGGTAGCAATGCCTGGACTGGAGTCAAGTTGCTTTTTAACCTTCTTAGCAAACTGAATGGACTGAACTCTTTCAGGTTCTCACCTCAAGGCTGGTTTTTCACACCCAAAATTTATTATTGTAGCTATTGTCTGAACTTGCTGTTTCTGACAATACTTTTTTTTGGTAGGTGTGAATACAAAAGCTGGACACAATGTTCCTGCCAGCCCCAGCTAGTGATGTGAAACATGATTCCCTTTGTGCTCCACTGGGCAGGGGCTGTGGGTGGCTCAGCTGGGTGCTGGCAGCTCATGTTCAGCAAGGTGTCCACCCTGACCTTCCCTCGCTGAGCCCCCTCACATCCCACTGGAATGAGCTGCACTGGCAGGGACATTGCCTGTGGGTGGGCTGCCAGCTCCTTAGGGATGACAGACTTTGGGGTGGATAAAGGGTGAGCTGGTCATGGCTTTGCTGGGCTCTGCTTTTGTTTGCAAGCTCTTGAGATGTTTGAGGAATGTGGAGTTGGCTCCTCTGGCTGGAGGAGCAGTGCTGCCGCATTTTGTTTCATCTGTTTACAGCCCCATGTTGTATGAAGTGGTTGAGCCCTCATTAGTTTACCAAGAAAACACATTTCCTACAGCCTGACCTGTCCTTGGTTGGAGTTACTGTGCTGTTATCCTTTGCATTTCCTACAGATGCTCTCAGCCATTTTTCAGCACATCACTGAAAACACTGGAATGTGAGCCAGGAGTTGCCATGATCCTTCCCCTGGTTTGTGCATCCTTTTTCTGTCTTGCTTGTTTTAGTAAGAGAAATTAAATTGTTGAGCAATGATTTCTGAAACTGTTAAAAAACAGAACAAAACCCCAAGAAAATTCTGGAACAGAATGCTTTTGTTGGCGAGAGTGAAGGTTTGTAAATATTTATTCTTCATGAGGAAAAAATATCAGGCTGTTTGTGATGGAAAATACCCAGGCAATTCAAATTTAAAGTGACAGCCCCCATGCAGGAATCGGGAGCCTGCAGAAATGTCAGTAGGTCAGACCCAGTTGTTGTGTTGGCATCAAGCTCCTCCACCATCCAAATCCAGGAGAGTGCTTTCCACCCTGTGTTGTTGTTTGGAAAACAGTCACAAGTGTGTTTGTGTCTCTGTACCCCTCTCAGTGGATTATCCTGCCAGCACCCAACCTGTGCTGCAGACAGCTGCCATCCCAAAACCTGCCTTGGGATCATAGTTATGCTGAATATTCTGGAAAATTTATTCACTGAAAGGGTTGTCAGGCATTAGAAAAGGCTGCCCAGGGCAGTGGTGGAATTTCTGTTTCTGGAGGGATTTAACAGGCATGTGGATGTGGCACTTGGGGACATGGGTCAGTGCTGGCCTTGGCAGTGCTGGGGGAATAGTCAGATTCAATGGTCTTAAAGGGTTTTTCCAGCCTAAACCATCCTGTGGTTCTGTGTTGTTTGGATGCAAGGGGAAGATTTTGAGAACCTTCTTCTGAGAGGAGAACCTCTATAGCAACTGCATTCAGAGTATTCTGTAAGTAGAGTAAGGCATGGAGGAGGTTGTCCTGAGAAGGGCAAAATAAGCATGGATGTGGGACATGGGTAATTGGCCTGGTAGTGTTGGGGTAATGATGATCTTAGAGGGCTTTTCCAACCTCAAGGGCTCAGTGATTCTGACAATCTCCTTCTGCTAAGGTGTGATGTGAAGCCCCACGCTCAGCTGTGCTCTCCCTCTTGCTCTTGGCTCTGCTTTGCCATGCTTTGAAGCCAGGTGGAAGAGTGATCCCAAAATACCTTCCCTGGCCCCTGCCAAGGGTCCAAGAATTTAATGGGTTTGCTGAATGACCAGGTGCTCTCTAGACCTCCCTGGTGCAGATCACTGGCATTAAAAGGTAGATTTCTCTGGACAGACCCCCTGGAAGCAGCATGAGGCTTCCAGAATGTGCTGACTGCCTAAAAAGTCTGCTGAGGACTTGGCTTTCCAGGAGATTTGCTTCCTGCAAAGGAAGGAGGCTCCTATTGCACACTGGAGTTTTGCAAAGCCAGGGCTGTAAGCTGAAGTTGTGCTCAGGAAGTTTTTTTCCAAAGTGAATGAAATAAATAAATGAAACTGTGGGGAAGAAACTGAAGGCATGACAAGGCCTTTGTTCTGCTTTGTATTCTTGCCTAGGAATGCTCTGCTCAGCTGTGCATTAATCTCTGGTTTACTGTGCAGCCTTGGTGCTCACACTCCAAATCCTCAAAGGGGGTTTGTGCACAGGTATTCATGGAGGTCACTGCACCCTGGAGCTGCAGGGCACTAGGCCCTTTGTGTGAGCAATAATTCATGGCTGCTGCGGCACCTTGATTTCCCTGCCAGAGAGGGATGTGCCGTGCCTGGACAGAGAGAAGGAAAACTGGGAGCTGAACCCAGCAACAGCCCCTGCAACCAGAGCAGCTGGGATGAAACAGCTTCAGTGAGGAGCAGTGACAGCCACGAGGAGCCCAGAGCCTCCTTAACTGTGACCTTGTGATCCTGAGCCAAAGGTTGGGCAGGGGCAGAGCCTTTCAAACATCAGATCCTCTGCAGCAGCTGAGAATTGGGTGTGGGGCTGGTGGAGAGCTCTGCTGCTGATTTGGGCTGGGGATGTGATGAGCATTAGCAAGCTGCCTTCTTTCCTCTGTGCCTTGCCTCAGAGCTGCAGTGTTTGGCAGGAATTAAGGGTCTGGAAAGGGATGCTGTGCTTGCAGGCTCGGGTCAGGTAGCAGCAGGCCTGGAGGTGACAGGGTGGCTGTGCCAGCTGTTTGACAGTCCTGCCCAACATCCTGCAATTAGAGTTTCACAGAGCACATCCCTGTGCCCTGAGCTGTGATGTCTCCAAATTTCAGGCCCTGCTGTTTGGCCCTGTGCGTGTGCTCCATCTCATGGAAATGGACACCTAATGTAGGTGATTAAGCTGGAGTTTCCATGCTGATGGGTACATGTTCTGCCACAGCCACTCCATCTCTGCTGCTCTGGTGTCTTTGCTCACATCCCTGACTTTTGGATGGGTTGGGAAGAGCAGGGAATTTTTATCCTCTCCCATGCAGTTAATTAGGAAGCATTCCAGTTTGTGCCGTGTGGTGGGGAGCATATCCAGGCTGTTCAGCAATGCTAGGAGAGAACAGACCCTGCAGGGAAAGCAGGAATTCCTGACACCACTCCCTGATTTGGGATGAGCTCAAATTCACCATACTCTAACCTTTCAGTCTCGATTGCAGGCCCTCCTGTGATCATTGGCACCAGGGAACAGAAAAGAAAGAATCATCTGAGAGTGGAGGTATTGGTCTGTCCCTGGCCTGGCATTCCTGGTTGTGTGTTCCATGAAGGACTCAGAGCAGGATGGAGGATGCTGGATTCAGGGGGAAAAAAATTCCCAAATTCCTCACCAGCTCTGAGCGGCCTCCACACAACAGGGCAGCAGCAGCAGCTGTTGCTGGGAGCCATGGGGAAACAGGTCAGTTAGGTATGGCAGAGAGCAAACCTGTCCTTTGGGGTCAGGGGAGCTCTGTGGTGGGACTGGGCTGTGCCCTGGAGCTCTGGGAGAAGCTCCCACACTGAGAAGGTGCCCCTGCCCTGAGCATGCTGTGAGGGCAGCAGGTGTAGCACCTCCCATGGCCCAATGGGGATCCTTAGAGAGTCACAGAATCCTTTAGGCTGGAAAAGCCCTCTCAGGCCATTGAGTCCAACCATTAACCCAGCACTGCCAAGGCCACCCATGTCCTCAGGTGTCACACCCATGTGTCTGAAATCCCTCCAGGGATGGGGACTCCCCTGCTGCCTTGGCTGCCTGTGCCAGTGCTCAGCCTCCCTTTCTGTGAAGAAATTTTCCAGAATATCCAACCTAAACCTCCACTAGCACAGCTTGAGGCCATTTCTTCTTATCCTATTGGTTGTTGTTTGGGAGAAAAGATCAACCCTCAGCTGGCTACAACCTCCTTTAGGTGGTTCTGGAGAGCAATTATTCTGTGTTTTCTCACCAGCAGCTGCTGGGGCTTCACAAATGGGAAAGGGAGGTGGTCCCTGCACTTCAGGCTGGGCAGGATAATCTGTTTATGCTTGATTGACACTGGGAAAGCATCACTGAACCCCAGTGGAGTGGTGGCAGCTCATTAGGATTCAGGCTCAGTTGCTCTTCATCCTCTGGAAAATGCAGCACCTGGCAGGATCACTCACCTTAACCCTTGATGACAGAAAGAGATGGCCACCAGCTCCTGGTCACCAGTGGGGCATGTCACTGGGAATGACAAACTGGGGGGAAGGAGCACGGGGTGGGGAGAGGGGGACGGCACAGAGAGAAGAAACATCTGACTTGGCTGAGCTCAGGGAAAGCTGAAAGAGCAGCTGCTGTTGCATGAATAATTACTGTTGTCCATCCTCTTCTGGACAGGCAGACAAGAGACCCCTGCCCACCACAGCACTGGGGATGTGCTGCCTGGGGGCCAGGAGCTGTGGACATGGGGTGGTGTGGGGAGGAGAAACCTGCAAGCTGGGCCATTTGGGACACAAATGCCTGGTTGGGACAGCAGTGGGTGCTCTCTGAGGAGAACACACAGGAATGGTCTCTCTTACCATCCATTCCCGCTGTGCCAGAATCCCCAGTCACTGTAAGGGCTAGTAGAAAGTATCTCTGTCTTGTCCCTGTAATCTCTTTTTTTTTGTAATCTTTTTATTTTTTTTTAATCTCCAGTCCATGAATCTGTATAATCCCATTTGTTGCCTGCTGGCTCCATGCTTTGATGATGATTTCCCATTCCCCACATCCCAGCTGAGTTTGATGTCATGCCATCACCTTTGCACAAGGGTTTAGGAGCCTCCCTCTCCCAGCCTTCCCTGGTGAAGGAGATTGGGAAAGTTGGAAGTGTTGCAGGGTGGTCCCCACCATTTCATCATCACCTGCATCTTTGTGACAGATCACAAACTTCAGCTTCCTCCAGTTCAAACTGGGATGGCCATAACCTGGCACCTGGAGGGAGCAGCTCAATGTGGTGCTCTGCCACATCCCTGTGTGTGGGAACATCTCCTCTCTGTTCCCATCTCTTGGCAAGCTGAAACTCCTTGGCTGAGGCAAGGGCTGAGCTCCTGAAAATGAGAGTTTGTTCTTGCTGACATGACTTGTGGTCTTTGCTCCTGCCTGAATTAAGGGTGACCCCCTGACTCTGGGTGTCCTGCTCCCACCCAGGACTCAGTGGCTCTTCCAAGCTGGAGCTCCAGGCAGAGGGATGAGAGATGGTGTCTGCTGTTAATCTGTGTTGATAGGTAGGCTCTGAGTGGGTCACTCTCCTCTGGGTAGCCACTTCTTCACAGTCATTGACCTTTATTTGGTTTGCCTTATTTACTCAGGTGGTGAATTAGGTCACATTGAAGTGGCTCCTGCTAAACTGAGCAATGACCACTTAAATCTGGGGTGACCATGTCCACACAGAGGTTAATGCAGTTTAATCCAATCACTTTAAACCTGCCCTTGCTTTTGTGAGGAGGGATTTCCATCAACATCCCTGCTCAGGTCTGTCCCTTGGTGAGGCACAGGAGGAGCAGGCAGCTCCCAGTGGGCAGTGCTTGGAGAGGGGAGCTCAGCCCTGCTGCTCCTTTTTCCTCAGAGCAGGAGTTCTGGTTCTTGGCAGGGTGGATCTCTGCCTGTATGTTGATGTAGAATTCCAGCTGAGGGAAAATGAGTAATGCTTATTGCTGTCCTTAGGCTCCCTTTAGTCTCTGTTTTTTTTTACAGCTCTTGACATGCACAGGACAGAAGAGCAAGGTTCCCAAGAGGAGCAGAGTTAGCTAATGAAGTAAGAAACTTCCTGATCATTGGCAGGTGCTGGAGGGTTGTGCTAACACTGTAACTTCATCAGAGTTGGGCTGAGTAATATGAAATTATCAAAACAGGAATGGCAGAACATGGTCCTCTGGGACCTGGAGATGGTCCAGCTGCAGCAGCTCTGGCCATGACAATTTGGTACAGTTGGAGCAGAGATTTTTCTGGATTGTTCTCTTGCTTGGGATGGCTGGAGCTTCTGTCTAGGGCCAGTCCCCTTCTGCACCATCAGGACCTTTGCAATTGATGGGGAATGTATTAACTACCAGGAAAAAATTAACTCTATCCTAGTGAAAGCAGGACACCAGGGCTCCTTCTGTGTTTCAGTCCAGAGGATACCCCTTCCTCCCTGCTATCTCCCAGGGCTTTGGATGTCTAAAGACTGCAAAGTGTTTACATACTCCAGCATGGCTGGATGGAGAACTGCTCTCCATGTAGATCCCATCAGAGACCCTTCCTAAGCCTGCAGCAAAGGCTCAGTACCAAACTGTGGACAAACCCCATGCTCTTGGTCTCTGAATACTCCCCTGGCAGCAGGACTGCACCCATCATCCTGACATGGCATCCACCACCCATTCCTGCTCCACTGCCCGTGCACTGTTCAAACCCTGTGGCTCCCTTGTTTACCAGGTAGGAGCAGCAGTGGATTTGCCATGAGATCCATGAGCCAGGATCAGCTGGATGCACTGGCCTCTGACAGCAGCTATCCCAGTGCTTAGTATCACTGGCAGGATCTAATATTACTTAATTTTGCTGGGTGTGGGGAGGATCAGCTGCCCTGCAGATCTCAGCCTTGGAGGAGGCATTTACACTCTGATTTCATGGAGCCACAGAATGCCCTGAGCAGGAAGGGACCCACAGGAATCATCCAGTCCAGCTCCTGGCCTTGCCCAGGACACCCCAACAACCCCACCCTGGGTCTGAGAGTGTTGTCCAAGCTCTCCTGGAGCTCTGGCAGCCTTGGGGCTGTGCCCATTTCCTGGAGGGCCTCGGCAGTGCCAGCACCCTCTGGGGGAGGAACCTTCCCCTGATATCCAGCCTAAACTCCCCTGACACAGCTCCAGCCATTCCTGGGGTCCCATCCCTGGTCAGCAGAGGGAAGGGAAGCTGTAAGGTTGATGTTGTCCCTTCCATCCAGCTTGGTCACCCTGAGCCAGCTGGGACAGATGCTCTGGTCTGCCCCTGGGGAAGGCTCAGGATGTCAAGAGCTGCTCTGGGTGGCTCTGGCAACTTTTATCCTTGAAGTAGATCACTTTGAGTGTCTCCCCTCTGAGGAAGGGTGATTTTAACCCTTGTAGTCTATGAGAGGAAGGGAATGAAAACTGGAGTTGTTGTGTGGTGGCTGGGACCAGCAGGAAGTCACAGCTACCCCCCAGACCTGTAATACACAAACTTCCCTCAAACTGAGCACTTAATGTGCAAGCAAAGAGGTGACTGATAACAGAGATTACCCTAATGAATAAACAAATGTTTTAAAAGACCCGACTCCTCATGCAATGCGTTATTTTTAACTTAGTGGCAATTTGCATGTGAGTCAATTTGCATACATTAAATACATCTCCCCTCCTGCACCGAGCTCCCCCTCCCCTTCAGGACAGCACCTCATTATGGGGCAGCTGGGACTGGAGAGCTGGTGGCTCTGGAGGGGATATTAATTTGCCCAGTGCTTGCTGTGTAGGTTTTTATCACTTGCTGCACATTGGACCTGGTGTCTTTGAAGTCACCAGTGCCTTGGAGGGCCTTCTGCTTGAGGTGGTTGAAATGGAAAAAGAAAGGAAGGGGAGGGGGAACCACCAGGGGGAAAAAAAGGAGATTGTTCAGCTGGTGTTAACTTGACAGAAAATGAGCAATGCAGAAACCTCTCCCCTCTGCCAGAGAGTCTGGGTGTTGTGAGTGGGAATTGTTTGTTTCTTGTTGGAGGTGAAATTTGCCATCTTCCTGGGAGCCACAGAGAAGGAGGAATGGGCCAGGGAGAGCCCCAGGAGGAAGCCATGGGGAGGAGGCAGAGATGGTCTCACCAGGTGTGTGTTGTGGCTTTGGGGAGGATGTGGATGTTTGTGTGTGGCAGGACCCCCCTGCCATGGCATGTGGAGATCCCCATGGGAGATTGGGAGGTGGCAGATCTCTGCCTCCAGGAAAGGTTCAGGCTGGATGTTAGGAAAAACCTCTTCACTGAAAGAGCAGCCAGGCACTGGAACAAGGTCCCCAGGGAGCTGGTGGTGCCACCATTCCTGGAAGAATTGGAAAAATGAGATGTAGCACTTTGTGATGTGGCTTAGTGGGCAAAGAGGAATTCAGTCCAAAGCTGGACTTGATGGTCTTGTCTTTTCCAACCTGAATGATTCAATGATTCCATGCTGTGGGAGCTGCTGCCACCCCATGCCTCAGTTTCCTGATGAAACAGAGGATTAATGATGCCAACTGCTCTTAGAAGACTTCAGGGCATGCTCAGAGCATGTAGTGATGGAGAACTGGAGGGGGAACTTTTTTCCATGACCTGGGTGTCTGCTTGAGGGGTGTTGTGATGAAAACACACAGGTGTCATGACATCCCTGTGTCTTTGATAAACAGAGAAGTCACTTTGCTGCCCTAAGATCAGCTCACAGGATTTTGAAATGCTGCTGATGCAGTGGAAAAAGCTTTTGCTGTTGTACAGCAGAGCCCAGGGGGCTTTTTCACAGTTCCAAGTACTGACCAGAAACCCTGAAAATGTTTTGAGGAAGGAATGAAAATGAGAATTTCTTTCAATTAGTTCAGCATTTTTCAGGCAGTTCTGGTTGCAATCAAGAACATTGTACTGAGCTCAAGTGTTTCTTTGAAAGAGCTTTAAAAAAAAATCATCCAGGGAAATGAATAAAGGAAGTGACCCAAATCTAATCTAGACTGATAGGCTGCAGAAGACTTATCTTCAGCAAGTAACAAGGTCCCTTCTCTCTTCCCATGTAACAGGAGTCTTAGCCAAAGCTCCTGCAATGTGGCAGCTCAGGAATAAATGTCAGCAGCTCCTCCATGCAAGGAATATTTGGATGTCAGCAGCAAGAGGCAATGTTTCTGATAAACTGATGCAAATGGGATGCTGGGATCAGTGCTGGGAGGCTCTGATCTCATGCAATTTCCATGCTTTGAGGGTATCCAACCCCTGCAGAGCCAAGGGTCTTGGGCAGGTAATGGGCAGCCCACCCCATCCTCCCTGGGAAACCCTTCAGAGAATCACTGGTTTTGTCCACACAAGCACCAGCCAAGGGAATGAAGAGCATGGGCATGTAGGATTTGTTAATTAGAGAGGGTGGGGAAATCCATATCCTGCTGCTGCAGCCTTTGTGCTGTGTGTGCAGCAAAGGAGAGCTCCTGCCCTTCTGAGTGTGGGGCAGGGAGGTGACAAAGGTGAGTGAAACATCTTACCTTGCATAGTGATCATGGCTGGCCAGGAATAAGAAACACTTGGAGGAGGATCTGTTCTAGTCAAGCTGGCCATGGTGAGTCCAGTGCAGCATGTTTCCAGGTCCCTTGAACAAAAGGGAAGCCTCTAACTGAAGGAGAGGTGCCTGTGGAAAGGCTGATCTCCGCCTGGAGCTGCGCAGGACAGCTGCTCCCAGCCTGGGCCGCATTCCAGTGGGGCCTGATGGAGAGGGATGGATGCAGAGTTGGAAGGGTGTGGTTGGAGTGCTCTTTTGGGTATGTTGTGATGTGGGGTTGGCGGGGTGTGGTCAAGGGTGTTCTTTTGGGTGTGTTGGACTCTGGGCCCCTCGCTGTCTCCAGAGCGTCCTGTTGCCCTCCTGGAGGCCTCCACAGAGGGAAGCCACCTCCAGCCCTTGGTGAGCAGTCTGGGCTTGTCCCCGTTGGTCAGAACTAGCTCACCCTGCCTTCCTGAGCACTGCTTTGCAGAGGGGACATCACAAAACGTGTCCCCTGGAGGCCACCCTGCCATACAGGATGTCATCAGAGCTGCCGAGTGAAGTATCCGGCCCTGCTCCCTCCTGGCTGGCCCCGCTGCCGGGATTGTTTCCACGGCAAGAGAACAATACCTCTCCTTCCATCCAGGAAACATTTATTACATGATCCGTTTCAGATGTCTCTTTGGGAGGAGGGGAAAGCAGAGGAGAAATAGATCTCTTTTTTACGGCGGCACGGCAGGATCTATCCCGTCATGGATTAATTATCCCCGCACACAGGCAGGCTGGGGGGGGTTCGGAGCAAGAGCCAGGGTTGCCTTCCAAGAGGAGCAGACGTGGATATTTCTAGCCTCCTTTTTCACAAACTAAAAGGGGTAATTAATTAATCTGGGAAGCTTTCACGTTCATTATAATTCCCTCCCTCTCCTCGTTTTGTTTCTCCCCTTCGGTTGTATGAAACGTGGAGAAAGGTAAAGAGTTTAGGGGCCTATTATGCTGCTCCTTCCTGAGCCCCTGTCAATCTCCCTGCTTGCTTTCATACCTCTGCCTCCTTTTCTCTCCCTTTAAAGCCCTCAGAGGTCAGAAACATTTCCTGGTTTTCCTTTGCATGCCCTGAAGGAAACGATCTGGGCTGGATTATCTGCCGGAATAAACCAGCACTGATGTGCAGGCCCTGTCAGCAGAGTATTCCACACTTCTGGAAGCTCCTTCCATCCATCTCGTGGGCTAGGGAGGAGAACCATCCCTTGGGTCTGCTCCTCCTCAGCTGGGGAGGAAGGCACAGGATTAATGCTGCCAATACAAGCACTGCTTGGGTAAAGACAGAGGCTCCAAAGCCCAGGAGGTAAATGCTATTACGATGCCATTTCCCTGTCTTTTCCCGTTTTTTATTTCCACCCAGCCAAGCTGCAACTCAAGCAAGAGGCATAAATTCTGCTGTCCCTGGACGCCATCTGCTCACGGAGCTAAAGAGATATAAAGGATGTAGCCAGAGTGAGCCAGTCCATTATGGAGTGTTCAGGAGAGGCTGAGGCAGAGATGGAGCCAGGGATTAGAGGACATCCAGGAGCAATTGCAGCCCCTTTGAACTAAGCATGACTTCTTCAAGGCACCTAACAAAAACTAACTTCCAAAAATCTCATTTCAGGCTGTAGATCCCAATTATTTTAGCTCTAAGAGGCAAGAGATGGGCTGGTGGAAGGCATTTTCACATCCCCCAGGAGGTGAGGAGCCCTTGGCTGAAGGTCTGGGTGCTGGTGGAGGACTGGTGCTGTTCCATGCCTGGCTGACAACCCAGCTTTCTGTAAGAAAACTTTTGGACAGCTCTGCCTAGAGAAACTCTGTGGTTCTTGCAGCAAGGTTGCTGGTGCTTTGTGTCCCCTCAAGGCAAGGAAGGAACATGGATTTGCATCCAAAATTGAGCCCTGGCCATGGAGCTCTGAATGGAAACTCCAATGCATCACCTCATCTTTCCCCTTACCCAGTGCTGTGAACATTTGATGTGACTGGTATGAAGGTTAAAAAAACCAACACAACACCCAAAAATGCCCTTCCAGAGGCACCACCTGGTGCCCTTTTTGGTTTTTCTGGGTGCAAAAAGTGTCCCAGTGGTAGAGAAGGAATTTCCAGTGTCTCTGACAGCCTGTTTGATTCTCTTTGTCTGCTTGCCTGGTGTACTCATGTGTCATTTGCTGCTCTTGGCACTGAGTGGGAGTTTGTGGAATGAGAATATGAAATTCCTCCCTCTTCCACGATGGTACACAGCTTAGAAGGATGGGCTGTCCTGGCTGCATCCCTCCGAGTGGCAGAATAAACAATTGGGATATGAAGAGCTGCTGTCCAACTCAATGTTGTGCTCAAAGGCTCCTGGTTGACTGGAGAGCAGGAGAGGCTGTTCCAGTAATGGGTTGTCTGTTGTTCCTCTGCCCAAACCAGGTTTAATGAAGCATTTGTTCTTTTACTGCCCTCTCCTTAACTGGGTTTTTAAAGCTTTCCCTCAGAGCTGGGTGACAAAAGCAAAATTGTGTCCTGATGTGTTTGTTTGAATTCTTAAGTGAATTTGCTTGGGCGATATTCCCAACCTTTCCCTGGTGACTTTCCAAGAACAGTCAAGCAATGAGATTTTCACTGGCAGAAAACAAAACAAAACAAAAGCAAATTTCAAAGTCACATTTGCAGGTTTTTTAGCACTATTGATACCTGCAGTGCTAAAATATCCTGACATGGTCTTAAAACAGATTGGTGAAGATTTTGATGAATAATGAATTGTGATTTCTTTTTATTTGCCTTCTGGTTCTGGTTGAACTCTTCAAGCTCTTGAGTTACTCTTTGTAATCATGAGACCTGGAAACTGCTTTTCCCTAGGTCTGAAATGATGAGTCTTTGTAGCTGAGTTTGCTGAAATGCAGATGTTTGTTCCTCAGCATTTCTTCAAGTGTTGGTTCTGGTCCAGTTTGGACCAAAACTGGATGTTGTTATTATTATTATTATTTCCCCCCAAATCTTGCTATAAACAGGCAATCCTAGAACGAAACCTTAGCCAAGGTATGATGTTACATCCCTCCAACTCTGTGTAACCTTCATTTCTGTTAACTTGAGCTGTACTTGTGCAGGGTTTCCCAGGATCACAGACTGCAGTGGTTTGG
This sequence comes from Ammospiza caudacuta, assembly GCF_027887145.1. NCBI lineage: Eukaryota > Metazoa > Chordata > Aves > Passeriformes > Passerellidae > Ammospiza > Ammospiza caudacuta. Next base: position 7,948,065 of record NC_080603.1, on the reverse strand, counting down.
GTGGGAAGGGACTCAGGAAGTCTTTTGTCCAACATCTTGCACCAGGGCTAGTTTTGGGATCAGAGCAGGGTTTGAAAGCCTCCAAGGATGGAGTCTGCACAAGCTGTCAGGGCAACCTGTACCACATTTGCCCATCTGCTGTTATATCCAATGTTTATGCCTGCTTGTTTCTGCTTTGACCTGCTGTCTCCCATCTCCCTCTTGCTGGAAAACTCCTGGCTCCAGCTTCTTGCTAACTGCAGGTGGGAATTAGACTGTGAAGGGTCCCTAAGGCCCAGCTCCCTTGGCCTTCTTTTGGGGCAAAAAATGCCTGGGACACGCTTTTCTCTGTATCCCTTACACTGCCATGCTTGTCACAGAGCTCCCCCAGCTCAAAGAAGTCAACCAAGCCCCAATTTCCCAGTTTTCAGCTGGAGATGTGGAGCTGACAGGTGACTGACACCAGTGCAGGGCTGGAGCTGGGAGAACAACCCACAGGGATTTCTAAGAGCTGGATTTGCCAGGCAGCCTTTCCTCAGCTGCTGCAAGTCATTTGATTGTGGGGGGTTTCTGATGAAATGTGTCTGCTTCAATGGGTTATTGCTTCCCAGAAAAACTCAATTTCATTGGGAGACAACTGACCAGCTCCTTTCCTAATAAGCACCACCAAATCATTTGGTGTTATCAGCAACAGAATGAGAGCTGGCAAAAAATTTAATTTCAAATGCAGAAATAGCTAATATTGGGGGAAAACCTAACTTTTCTGCTCCACTGGGGACTAGTGCAGTGCCAGGGGATTCACTAAATAGCACAGTTCATATTTTAAATATTTGCTAAGTGAATGTAGAGGCAATTGTTTGGGGAAGTATTTGTCAAATAAACTCAAACAACAAATGCATTTGAGGAAATTGGATTTGTCCACCTGATATTGCAGGAACAGGAGAAGAGGTTAAATTCATCAGATAAACTGTTCAGCTGAACTGTTTGTTCTCCTCTATCCACCCTCCAATCATTATTTTAGAGAGACTACAACTGTTGTAGGCACTGTGCAGAAAATTTATAGGAAACAGATCTCTGGCTGCTGAGGCTCAGAGCCTCAGTGATGGACGTGGCAGATAGGGGAAGATTTAGCATCCAGCACTCTGGGGAAGGAGGAGAGCCCCTCTCTGTTGCCCAGAGAGGTGAATTCTCTCCCTGCACCCACACCAGCCACTCACTAGGTTTGTTTTGTTTCATCCAGCTGCAATGTGGGGGTGGGAGCTGCTGCTGGGATCATCAACCTTCATCTGTTCCATCCTCAGCCACAAAACAGCAGCTGGGAAGGCAGGTCAGGACTTCTGGGGTGTGAGCACAGCCTGGGAAATGTGGGGCACCAGTAGTTGGTACAAACTCCATCTCCTGGCTCCCTCCCAGCACCTAAAATGAGGAGGCAATTGCTCCAGGGCCTCCCAGCCGTGGTGATTTATGGCTGAGGGGGAAATGGGTTCTGGGCAGGTGCTGCCCATCTCCACCAGTTATATATGGCAAACCCTTGGCCAGGTGCTTAAAGCAGGATGGGGAGATGTGGCTCACTTTATTTTGCAGGCAGGGACTGTAGAAATCAATTTTATAGCTGCCCTGGCTTCTAGGAGTGCTGAGCTCAGAGAGCAGGAAGGGGCTCCTCAGGGTTAACTGCTGGGATTTGAGGATGTGAGCAGAGCACAAGGGCTGGACACAGTCCCTGCAGCACTCTGGAGTAGTTGTTGAGAGAAGCAAGAAGGAAAATAAGAAGGAATTTGATTTCCAGGAGAGCAAATACAGGGAAGTTACTCAAAGATAAATTCAGAAAAGCAAATGGAGTGAGGCTGCTGTTGTCAGAGCCCAGACTAGTTCCCAAATGGCTTGGGAAGCTTGAGATCAAGGCAGGAGGTGACTGTAGTTTGGAGATGCAAGATGTAAGGTCAGGAACCAAATCTCTGAGCTGCAGAAAAATGAAGCTGTTTTTGAGGCTTGAAGAAAGGTGGAGAAGTGATGGCAGTGAGAGGGGAAGGAGCTCAGCTGCAGGGGAAGCAGCACAGTAGGCAGGGCGAGAGAATTGTTCCCTTTGGAGGGGTCTCAGCTGAGCTCCCAAGGCCTGCCTGGGTAATCTTTATTCTCTGAGACCTGTATCTCTACAGTGAGGCTAAAATAATGTGGTTTTTCTTTGTTCTTCCTGTGCACACAAAATTTCTCTCTGGGGCTGTCAACCGAGTGTCTTCCAGGCCTGGAAAAATTCATGCTTTTAAAACCTCTCAGGCTTTCACAGTGGAAATAAGCCTGGCTTAGAAATATCTGGTAAAAATACAAAGTGCTAACTGTGGGTTAGAAAGTGCAGGTCTCCTCTCTCTTTTTGTTCCTTGGTATTTGGTTTTCACCTGGATTTAGCTGGATGTAACTGGGGTATGTTCACCTTAGAGGGTGGTGAGCACCATGGGATGGACTCCAGGGACACCACAGGCTGTTATCTCTGGGTGTTTCTCTCCATGGCCTGTGTGCTGGGTTTGATCTAAAAGTGTCCCATGCTTTTAGCTTGGTTTTCAGTCTTGTTGCAGCTTTCCCCAGGTGAATCTAGGTGTTGTTCCAGCTCCCAGCTCCTGGTGTATGTGGAGTGCTGAGGGTCAGCTCAACCATGTGCAGGCTCCCCTGGGATACTTCCTCAGACTAAACCTGGCCTGGAATCTCCTGGGTTGTGCCTGGCTGCCCCCACTCACTGTTCCTCTTCTGGGTTTGTGCTAAAATCCCTGGCAATGCTCAGTGCCCTGGAGCAGTGGTGGCTGCAAGGGACAGAATATTCCAGTTGGAAGGGACCTATGATGTTTATGCTGTCCAACCTCCTGCCCACTTCAGGGCTCACCAAAAGTTACAGCCAGGCTGGACAGGCCTTGGAACAACCTGGTCTAGTGGAAGGTGTCCCTGCCCGTGGCAGGGAGTGGAACAAGATGACTTTTAAGGTCCTTTCCAACCCAAACCTTCCTGGGATTTGGTTAAGGGCATTGGCCAAATGTGTCTTAAACATTGACAGGCTTGAGAGATTAACTACCCTGTTCCAGGGATTGAACATGTTTTTGGTTAAAAAAATGCTTCCTGATGTCCAGCCTAAACCTTCCCTGGTGCAGCTTTGAACCATTCCCACTCAAGGGAGTACTTGCTTTGATTGTGGATGATTTAGTTTCATCCCCTGGGCTCCCTGACCTGTCTTCCTGAGAGCAGAGCAATCTGGCTGTGCCATTGCAGAGCTGTCATTGGCATCTCCAGAAAACCACATCTTCTGGAAATCCCTGGCTGGGGGTTTGTGCCAGGGGCTGGTTTACTTTAGCAGCTGGCAGTGGGATCCACAGAAGGATCCTCTTGGAGTGGGAAGTGCTTGAATGCAGGACTCTGCCTCCTGGCTGCTTGAGCTGGGCCATGACAGAGCATTGGGGTGGTGGTGGGGAAGTTTGGGAATGGCTTTGTATGGGACTGGGCACACAGGCTCCTGGTCAGTGGTGGGCTGTGCTCAGAAGCTCTGTGGGATCAGGATTTGGCTCTGTTAGGAGAGTAGGAAGGATTTGCTTCCCTCACTCTGAAAATTCAGGTTAGTGGGCTTGGCTGCTTTCTCTCTGTTCAGCTTCAGTGGAGGGATTAAATTTCCGAGGAACTGAACTCGCAGAAGCTGAGCCTTGGATTTGGTTAAAAAAAACTCGACCAGAAACCTCAAGCATGAATTTCTTGTTTCCCAATTCCCATTGTCATTCCATGAGGGGCACCCCAAGAGGTGCAAGCAGCCCAGCTCTGCCGCCTTGGCTCTGCACAGGGGGCAGGAGCGACTCCCGGAGGGGAAATCCTCCCTGGCAGTGACTGCGATCCAAACCCAGCCCACCTGTCGGGCTGTGTGCTGCAGTGATGCACAGCAGATGTGTGTTTGGGCAGGTGTGGGGTGGGATGGCTGCCAGCCCTGCTGCACGTGTTCCCAGGATGGAGAGACCCTCCAAAGATAAGTCTGCAGTTCCGATGAGGGGATATTGAGTTTCGTGCTGCAGGGCACCGCTGTCGGCTTTGTAACGCAGCTGCTCCTGAAGTCATCTCCTCCTTCCAGACAGCTCTGCAAAAAGGCAAATCCGGCCTTTTCCTCTCTTTTTTTGTGCCTTACCTGTTTTCCTTCTGGGGCTGGCAGCCTCGATGAGGAGCTTTGTCTGGGTGACATGTCAGCTGATGGCAAGTTTCCTCTGTGCTGGGAAGTTTTCCATATCCAATTTCCATTCTCCATTTCTCCATTCAGTTTCTCTCTGTCACTGCTGGTGGAGGTGTGCTCCAGGTCTGCAGCAGTCTCTGAGAAGGTTTGGTTGTCCTCCTTGCCCTGTGTGTTTTGCTCCCTCTCCAGGCTTATCTGAAGGGAAAAACCCTCAACATATCTAACTCTGCACCCAGAGGCCCAGCTCTGGTGTTTGGAAAAACCCCCTGGTCCCCAAGCAGGCACGTGCAAGGTGTGACTTACCCTGTCACTTCCCCTGTGTGGCAGGGCCACCCCCCCATACAGGGGTGACAGAGGGTCTCGCCTGCATGGCCTCATGGGACCTGCTCATTTTTTTGCTGTTTAACTTGCTCTTGTGCAAAACAGTTTTAGCAGGGCTCTGCTGAGCACAGGAAGAGCCAGGAGCTGATCTGTGGGGGCATGATTCACATCTCCAGTGTGCAAATTCCCCTCGGGTCTCCTGATGGCCTGGGTTTGAAGCCAAGAGATGAGGGAGGAGGATGGAGCCTGGTCTCTGTGCTGGCAGCATCTCCTTTGACACCTGCACTGAAATCCTGTCCCAGCTGTCTCACAGCACTTCAGTCCCTGGCCCAGCTCTCTCAAAGGCAGCACTAATCAGCCTTTAAATGCTGGGGACAGTAGGAGAATTATCTCCATGTTTTACAGCTCTCCAGTGAGCTGCTGGGCTCTGGGAAGGACTCAGGGAGCTGGGAACTCTGCTTGGCCACAGGTCACATCCCTGGGCCTGCCCCAGATTCCTGCCCAGTGCCAGGGCAGGGATGCTGAGTGCTCTCCAAGCCCAGGTTGGGGTGTACAGCCCTTGCTGAGTAGCCACAAAAGAGTGTGGGGGCTGCCTGTTGGAATAAAAGGGCAGGGAAGTCACCTTGCAGGAGCAGCCTGGGGAAGCAGCTGGGTCCCCACATCCCTGAGGACACTGAGCCTTTGTGGAATGGCCCTGCTGCTCCCTCTGCACACATACTGTACACTGCTGATTTATTTAGAACTCATTTTGTGCTAAAAACATCAAGAACAAAAGAAGAGCCACTCAAACACAGAGAAGCCAACCCTCCCTGGACTTGCAAGTGACACACTGAAGCTTCTGGAAATGTGTGTTTGATGGCAATCATAGGATAGCTGGAGTGGGAAGGGACCTTAAAAATCATCTGGTTTCAACTCCCCTGCAGGGGTAGGGTTGGCTGGGCAAGGACAACTTTCATTAGATGAGATTGCTCAAAGTCCCACCCATCCTGGCCTTGAATCCTTCCCCTTGTACTGTCAGGTTCTTTCCACAAGTGTTTTCTCCCCATTTAACTATGTGGGCAAAGTCAGGGTTGATTTTTCTGCAGTGGCTGGGACCTCATCTGAGAGCCCCTGCTGCCCCACAGAGTCTCCAGCAGAGCAGGAAACAAATCAGGGCTGTCACTTTCCCCGTGTCCCTGGGGACTGTACTGGCCTTTTGGTTTTTGGTTGATGTATTGAGGATGGAAACCAGACCAAGATGTGAGCCAAAGCTGTCTGTCCTGGGATGTACACAGGGAGCTCTGAGCTCCCTGTCTTGGCTTTTCCCAAAGTGCCATGAGCCTGTTCAGCCTGGTTGCATCCCCTCCTTGCCCCATCCCAAAGGGAAAGAGCTCACTGGGATGCTTGGGCAAGGGAGAGGTTTCCAATGCCACTTGTTATGGACTGCAGTGGGATTTGCTGGGTGAGAGAGCATTTAAACAATTCTTTCCCTGGCCCAACCTTTCTGCCTGCAGACTGAGTGGATTTTTCCTTACTGAGCTTGGCTGTGAGTGTGGATCTGATGAGATTGCTCAGGGCTGTATTCACATTTCCTGCTGGCCATGCTAGGCAGTCTGGGAGATCCAGGACATGGGGAACACTGTGCTGGGTAGAAACCTGCTTCCCTGCCTGACCAGCAGCTTCAGCTTGGGTTGTTTTCCATGACATCCTTCTGAAAAATGCTTTTCTTTAGAAGAAAGAGGTTGCCTTTCTCCCCTTTTTTTCAAAAGGGAAAGAATTTCCTTTAAAACCAAAAGCAAGAAACAGAAAATTGGAAGATTTTTCATAAAGTTTAGCTGTTGTCAAGACCTCATTTTCCTTTGAGAAGTGACGAGAGGAAACAAGGGAGAAGCCTCTAACTCATGTCAGGTACCTGTGTGCACGAGCATGATTTGTGTGCTCTTTCCTTTTGCTTCCTTCTTCCCCTGCCACGTTCCCTCTGACAGAATATCCCTTCCAGGGCCTTCTGCTTTGAATGCTCTTAAAATTGATTTCTCTGTAGCACTGCCTGTTGGCTCATTGTACTCCAAGCTCTGTCTCACTCAGCTGAAGATCCCTGGACCTCTGTGTGGACTCCTGCCATCCCAGGACCCCTTGTACGGCCAGTGATGCCCACAGGGCTGAGCTGATCCTGCTCCTGCTGGCTGTGCCTCCCTTGACACAAATCTTCATTTACAGAGGGATTTTCTTGGCTTCTCTCTCACCATTCCTGGCTCCCCCGTTCATATCCGAAGCGGTGGTTTAGCAGAACTTGTTTTGACAAAAGCAAAAGGATATTCACAGCCAATTAAAAATATGGTAATGGAAAGATGGGGAAGAAACATGGTGCTTCCTCTGCTTGAGGGGGCTGGTGGGAGCTGTCACTGTGCTTAGAGGGATTAGCAGTGTGTGCTGCAGGTCCATGTCAGATTGAATGCTAAGCTCCCAGGCTACAACCGTGCTCCTGGGAGCAGGGGAAAAAATTCATTCATTGCTGTGGGGATGGAAGGATTGCTTCAGTAATTTGCTCATTGTCTTGTGCTCTCTCTCATAAGGGCACACAGGCACATATGTATTCACAACATTCACTTTGAGTGTCTCATGCTGCAGATGATAGAAATTTTGGGTTGTTGGGGTAACTTTCCCTGCCTGAGATGCCTTGTGGTGGAAAAGACAGACCAGGTGAAGAAGGCTAGAGGTGTTGGAAGATTTGGACTTGCATCTCCTATCCCTCTTAGGACCTGTACTTTTATGTGCGTTTCTCTCTGGGCTGTGCCATGGGTGTCTTGAATGCTCATCATCCTCTTCCTTTTTGGGTGCCTAAGGTTGTGTGAGCATCCCAGGCTGGCAGTGAGGGCAGGTCAGAGTTTGTGCTCCTGTTCACTGCCCCTGAGGAGCTCCATATGCAGTTCCTTCTGTGCTGTGGGGGTAGGTGGTGGCTGAGGTTGTGTAAATCCAGCAAGGAGTAAAAATGGATGTGTTGGAAATCTATTGCACAGTTTGCTTTCAGCTGTGTGCAGGGTGTGCCAGGAGTCTGTGTCCTGGGTTTCTGCAGTGGATCAGCAGGCACAGCTGACAAGTGATGGATCACCTTTGAGGTGACACCTCAGGCTGTTTTCAGAGATGTCATTCAGCAGAATCTGAGCATATGGAACAGAAGATGTGTCAGGAAACTGGAGCCACATCCATCCTCTTGCTCCAGGAGTGATGGAGAGACAGACAGGCTCTCTGATCTCTGCCTTTTTCCCTTTGCTCCCTTTGTGCTCCTCATCTGCTGCTATTTTGTCACCCCTTTTGGTTTCTCTCTCCTCAAGGGGTAGAAGTCCCTGGATTAAGCTGGAGTTGTCAGCACTGTGGGAGGTATCCTGCTTGATAGACATGATGAAAACAGGTCAAAGGTGCCTGGCAGTCATTGTGGTCCCACTTCCAGCTCTGGTCTGCTTTCTGAGAAGCCCCCATGCTCCTGATCCCACCCCCACATTGTGACTGGGAAAGTGTGAGGGGAGAATCTTCCTTAATCCCTGTTTGTGAGGTCCCAGCATCTCCTCTAAGACAAGCTGCTCCCCCAGGAGCGAAATCTGTGCAGGTTGATGTGCAGAAGAGTAAGAGCTGAGCTGCTTTCTGGCAGGCAGCTGGAGCAGCCTGCAAAGGGTTACCTCAGACAGCAAGAAAAGCCAGACTTTACAGCACGGCTGTGTTTTTTTAACAGGCAGCCCAGACTTGTAATATCAGCACTTACTGAATTAATTTACTGTGTAGCACCAGTAAAGCTCTAAGTTCTTTCAGTGAATTCTAGTTTTGAGAAAAATCAAGAAAGCAATTACTTGGTTTGGTCATTAATTACTCACTACTGGACATTTTGGAAGGCGTTGTGTGAAAAACCCGAGGCAGCCATTAAGAGCAGCTCTAATGCTATTGATCTATTTGTATTTATCGTGGAACTTCTCTGCTTTTATGATGTTTTATTGAGCTGGGGGATGCAGGTGTGTGCAGCCAGGGAGTGGGAGCTGCTCTTTCCCAAGCTGGGGTTGCCCTCTTGGTGGGGACTGGTGGCTGCTCAGAGCATTCCTTGGGGGGAAGCCCCTCAGGATGGTGGGCTCTGGGAATTGTGACCATTGCACACCCTGGACTGTGCTTGGCATGAGGGGGATCCCTGTGTAGGGCCATGCTGTTAATAAGGTGAATCCACCATGAGGGGAAGGGACAATTGGAGCCATGCACGGGGACTTGCCTGTGGACGTGCAGAAGGGCAGTGACAAAAGATGTCCAGACAGAACCACAGAATCACTGAGGTTGGAAAACACCTCCAGGATCATTGAGCTCAACCTTTGATCTCCACCTTGTCACCAGCTCAGAGCACTGAGTGCCATGTCCAGACATTCCTTGGACACCTCCAAGGACAGGGAGTCCAAGCTTCCCTGGGCAGCCCCTGCCAATGCTTGACCACCCTTTCCACGGAGCAATTCCTCCTGATGTCCAGCCTGAGCCTTCCCTGGCACAGCTTGAGGCCATTCCCTCTCATCCTGTCCCTGTTCCCTGGGAGCAGAGCCTGACCCCTGCCCTGGCTGCACCCTCCTGTCAGGGACTTGTGGAGAACCCCTGGCACCCAGATCGGCTCTGTTCTTGAAAGGTCACCTCTGTCTTAAATCTTTCACTGGCACTTCCCCTTCCTGCAAACAGCCCCTTCCCTCCATTTACGCCTCTCTTCTTGTGGTTCAATATCACCATGACCATTTACTGACATGAAGCCTTTGGAATTAGACATAATCTGCAGAAAAATGTTTCCTACCAAGAAATTAGGGGCTGGGAATGGCAGGCAGAGCTCTCCTTGGCAGGGGTACATGCTGCTTTGCTTCCTTCCTCTCCAGCCTCTGGGATAATCCTTTCCTATTCCCTCCGAGCGGAACGGCCCAGCTGCCACCCTGGAATGCAGTGACACGGAGCTGAGGTTAATCCTGCTGCCAGGTGACAAAGGTGCAAGCCCCCAGCAGCAGGAGCATTTTCTGGTGAGCTGGAAATGCAGCAGGGAGCGGTGACAGCTCCTGGAAAAGGGCAGGGTTGTCATTTGCCTTCCCGGGGGTTTCTCAAGGTGGACCAGGGTGTCCCAAGGTTGGTGTTGGTGGAATCAGGATTTGTTCTGGCTTCATTCCCAGTAGTGAAAGGTGCAGTTTTCCCATGTACAAACTGAGATAGAAAATGCCACTGTGCCATTATTCTATTTCCCCCCCTGTACCTTGAGGAACTGGAAAAAGCAACACACATTTAACAGTGCCAAGGGGATGTGGCTGTTCTGCCTGTGCCTCCTGGCCTTTCTCCTTCTCCCATCACATTTGGCATGCAAAATTGAATCATACCCTTCTCACCCGCTTCCCACTGGGGGAAAGGTGGCCTTTAAATCATAATATGATTGCAGACAATGTTGCAGAAGGGGAAAATGAGATGAACTTTAAACTCCCCTTTGCTTTACAAATTTGTTCACGTCTTCCCTCACAGCTGCTTAGTCATGCCCATTAGATTTACCATTTTCTGGGAAGGAAAAAGGGAAGTGAATTTTATTATCTATTCAGCATCTGACTTGGTGCCTCTCTCGCCTCTTTTGTCTGGTTTAATCAGAAATTTGCAGAGGTTTTGATTGGGCTTCTTTGATCAGAGCACAGAATCCCCCAGGTAAGGGATCATTAGTTCTCATTAGCAGAAGAAACATTTTTCTGTGACGCTGCACATCCTTGTCCAGCTAATTGAAGAGTCATCACAGTGACTTTCCTGCCCCATTAGTTTTCATGGATACCTCAGATGCCTCCAACAACTGACCAGGTTGAAAAGGAGGGGGCTGGAAAACAGCCCACAGAAAGACGTTGAATTAATTAGGAGCTGCTAGAAGAAACACTTTGCATCTTTCTGTGCAACTTCAGTGCTACTGGATGGAATTAAGAAAATGAAATGAAGAACTTGGCAAGTTTTATAAGGAGGCTGGGTTGGTATTTGCATATCAAAAGTAGCCAGAATTTTTGGAACAGTAGCACACATTTTGAAAGGGATTTTGGTCTTTGTGTTTGAAGAGTTAAATCAGTTTTGGGCTATTAAAAACTGCAGAAGGAGCCGTGATTTGCATATATGCTGTCGGTAGGAATCTTATCCTTCAGCCTGGCACATCCCCAAATTGGACACTGGACAAGATGTCCATGTGCCTGCTCCTGCCTGTCAGCTCCCCTGGTCCTGCATTTGTGGTGGCAGGGCGGAGGAAATGGGGAGGAACGGGGAGCATTTAGTGGGAAGGAGGAACATCTCTGCAGTGGGCTGGCAGCCAGCAGGGCTGCACCAGCCTTGCCTTGCTCAGAGCAGGGCACAGGGCTGGAGCCCAGCCCTGGCACTCCTGCAGCCATATCAGTTCATGGCACAGCTCGGGGCTGGAAAATCTGCACCACTGTGGGATGTGATAGCGCTGTGCCCTGGGATGGAAGGTGCTGGAAGAGGCAGTGCTGCTTCCTGAAGTGTGGAAGGTGAGAGAAGAGCCTGACACCTGAGGGCTCCTGCCTGGTGGTGTCAGAATGGGACCCACCCATTCACAGTGAAGGTAAGAGATCTGTGTGGGGCAGGAGGCTTTTCCTTCTTTATGTACTTCCTCTTTTCCTTTGCAGCAGAAGTCTCTGGATGCTGGGACAGATAAGCAGGAGATGCAGTCAGTTTTGTTCAGCTGGAAACCATTCCTGAGGTGCTGCGTACCTACAACAAGATGTGGTCACTCAGGTGTCATTGGTTTTCCATGGGAGGTATTTGCCAGGAGCTTGTTGGATAGGCCAGGGAGAAGCATCAGGCCCTCCTGACCTTAAAATCAAGAGGTGACCTCAGCAATGGGTCCCTTAGCATGTGTTTTGTCCCAGACCCTGATCCAGTCAACACTGGGGACTGGATTTTCAAGCTGTGCCCAATGTCAGTGTCCCAGCCTGAGCCTGGTGTGCTCTGGCCATTCCTGCCTTGTTCCCAGAATTCCAGAGTGGTTTAGGTTGGAATGGAGCTTAAAGATCATTCAGTCCACCCCTGCCATGGCCAGGGACATCACCACCAGAGCAGGTTGCTCAGGGCCTCGTCCAACCAGGCTTTGAACGCTTCCAGGGGTGAGTTATCAGTGGGCTGATGTTCCTCAGTCTCTGTCCTGGGGATGTGTGATCCTCCTGCAGTGTCAAGCACAGGTGGCTTTTGGCAGTGGAACGGTGCTGAATAAGCACTCACTCCTATTTATCATCCCATTTTCCATGTCTGGTGGGAGAAGAAGGTGAGGAGGAGGGAAAGGCCCTCCTGAGCCATAGCTCAGCACAGAGAGACTCTGGCACAGCAGCCAGGCACGCACATCCCCCAGCCTCCCAACCCCGTTATTGTATTACAGCTGACATTCCTTCCTTCCACTAATACGTTATTTTTGGTCTGACAGCTTTATGAAGGAGAAAAGAGAAATAGAGAGAGAGAGAAACACGTACCTGGACAGACACAGACAGTATTCATTCCTTATCAGCAAGGAATGGGTTTGCTTTAGACACCAGAGATCTGCTGATTGAAACATCTTGCTGTCTCCAGCAGCTCACGCTCTGTCATGGAAGGCAGATTCCCAGAGCCTGCAGGTTCCAGTGAAAGGGGCAGGATGAGGTGGGGAGGGTTGGTCTTCCGGGGATTGTGTCTTCCTGGCTTGAGATAGTCCCTGAACTCCACTGGGATGTCTAATTAGTGGGACAAATCAGTCTGCTCTCTGTGTTGGGATGTTGCCAACTGTGTTGGATGGGGTTGATTCCCTTTAGTGCCTGGTTCTTATGTTGGGAAGGCTCTCCAGACAGGTATGGCTCAGGGAGAGATGTCCTGTCCATGCTGGCAGAGGAGTAATGACATCCCCATGGAATCCTGATGCTGCTTCACTTTGGAGAGAGAGAGGGGGGAACTGAAAAAATGTGTGGGGGAAATGCCACTGGTCATTGTGCTTCAGCCAAAGGCCAGTGGGCAGAAGGAAATGTGTGTGGGAAGTGGGAGAGGCAGGAACAAAACCTAAAAAGTTGAGGGCTGTGATTATGGAAGTGGAAAAAAAGGAATGTGAAACAATCTGGGTTTTACTCGAGCTGGATGTTTGCTGGCAAAACCTGAAAGGGAAAAGAAAAAAAAAAACCTGTGAATGAAAGTGAGGGAAGAAATGTTCCAATATGAAAATAATGCTGAGGTTTGCTCTGCATCCCATGATTCATCAGGTGACCTGGAAAATTCACAGTGTTCACTCTCGTTGCAGGAGAGGTGGTTGGAGGCTACCAGTCATGGAAGGGCCAGCGTGGACAGCAGGTCACTCCTGGGGCACATGGATCCTGGGTGGTTGGCTGGGTAGGGATTAGCTGGAAAAAGAAGCAAAAGGCCAACCAATACATCCACATGCTTCTTTGCCTTTGGCCCATACCTTGTTCCCAGGATGCTTGACCTCCCTGGACACCCTCTGCAGCAAGATCTGCATCAGGTACTGTGTGCTGTCCCCAAAACAGCCCCCTTTGCTCACTGTGTGCTGGCTGCCAGGAGAAACAGCTCCAACCTCTCCATTCCCACATTGCAGCAAAGCCATTCCATTCCCAAGCATGATGGGAGAAAGGGCGATCAAACAGAGCAATTAATTCAACAAACAGTACAATTAAGCTGCAATCCCAGTGTAGTTTCCACCCTGAAACAGAATAAACAGCCTTCCCAGCACGGATAAATAAACTCACAGATGGAGGCTTTTGTGAGTGGTGGAGTTTTCCCTCCGCAGCCCTTCTTGAGAGCACATAAAAACCTCGGAGTACATAAATCTCTGGCTCTCCATTCTGCTGGTTTGGGAGGAAGGAATGGTGCTCCTGCTGTGGGGCAGATGTGTGCTGGCTCAGGAGCCAGGGAAGGGAGCTGCTGGCTCACAGAGGCTGCAGCAGTGCCTCCTCCACGTCCCCAAGGCCAGCCCTTGTCACGGGCCTGACACCAAACTCGCGGTGTGGAAAGCTGTGGAGGAGGAGGGTGGCCTGCTTCACACTTGGCTGGACTCACTTGTTGCTTCAGGAACTGATGGAAAATCCCCTTTTTTTGAGCAGGGTTTCAAAACAGACTGAGCTGGCAGTGGAAAAAATCCTCTGCAGAGCCCTTGGGTACAGAGAGCAGAACAGAGGCCTTTACCCAAGGAAAAGGGAGGTAAATATTTCCAGGGATGATGCTGACTGCATGGAGGTGGTGGGATCTAGGCTGGCTGCTCTGACCCTTTCCAAAATCAGCTGGAGACTGTTCTGGGAAAGGCTTTTCCATTACTAGCTGATCTCCATCCTGAGTTATTGGAGCTGGTGAAATGTTACCTCCCTTGAGGGCTGGCTGACTGCAGGAACATCAGAGCAGCATGGGGAAGGAGGATGTGGGAGTTGGAGCTGGGCTTGTGTGGGAAGAGCAGCTGGAGTGGAGGTGTTCTGCTGGCATCAGGGATGGAAAGGATGGAAAGGGCGGGCTCAGGTTATACTGCAGCTTGCACGGGATTTGGGGTCCTTTCTTTGAGAAGCAGCCAAGTCGGAAGCAGGAGGGAATTGTGCAGTTTAAGAGGTGTGAAAAGCCTCTGTGATGTGACCCTGTGGATGTTGTGGGCAGAGAAAGGAAAGCATTTTTTTCCAAGAAAAGCTTACGTGGTGCTGTATGACCACGGTGCTGCTGGGGGAGGCTGGCTGGAGGCCAGGGAAGAGATGGGTGCTCCAGGTGACTGTTACTCTGTGGCCTCCCCTCTGCTCAGCCCTGTGAGCAGGCATGGTGGGGAGCTGTGGAAAGTGTGTGGAGGTCACTCACCCAGCTAAACTCCCCCCAGAAAGAGATGAAGATGAATTATTTCCTTTTTCATGTGAGATGCTTGTGTTCCTCCTCTTTCCCTTCTCTCCTGCCTCGTGGATGGATTGCTCAGGATCTCTTGAGCACCCAAAAGCTTTGATGTAACATTCAGGATCCCCAGGTGGTGAACCTGGCTGCTGTGCTAGTGGTCAAAGGAGCTGGGGAAACCATTTCCAGCCTCAGATTGGGTAAATCCGAACAGCGGGAAGGATTGTGCTGCAGTGGTTCAAGCTTAGGGATGTTCTGTGCGTGGCACAGGGAGTTCAGCACCTGGAGTTTGGGGCAGAAGACACCTGGGTCAGCAGGCAGGTTTCTAGTGCTGTGAAAGCTGTACAGAAACGCTGTGTTTGACTCTGATGTTTGCAGCAAGGAGGCCCTTTTGTACTGAAAGCCACGTTCCTGCATCTTTGTGGAGTTGCTTCAAATACACCTGGTGGGCCCAACCCCAAATACTTCAGGTAAACTCTTTAAACTCAAGCCCTCTGACTTGGACAGGGCTCTCAGCAACCTGCTCTAGTGAGAGGAGTCCCTGTCCAGGACAGGGGTTGGAATGAGATGGTTTTTAAGGTTTCTTCTAACCCACTGTGTGACTCTGTGGTAGGGCTGTGTGTGCTGTCACCTGGCCAGAGCTTCCCAGAGATGTTTTCTTGGATCGTTGTTGTCTTTCTGGGACTTACCCTGCTGTGGCTTCACTTTCACTGTTGCCTTGGTGTTGCTGTTACCTGTTAACCAGCAGATCTGATGGCTGCAGAGCAGACTTTGAGGCTCCATGTACCCTGGGCTGGGTTTGGACTTGGAAGAAGGAGGAAAACATTCCTTTTGTCCTGACCGGTGACATGACATCATGAGATCAGAGCTCTTCCACTTCCAAAGAGGAAACAGCTGCCATTGTGCTCATTCTCCAAGAGCTCCCAGGACTGGCCACCCTCCAGCTTCCTGCAGAAACACCCTTCTGCTTGCAGGGAGCCAGAGGTGAGCCAGCTGCTGTGACCCTGCCCTGTCCCCAGCCCAGCTGTGGTGCTGACACAGCCAAATCCCAGGAAGCAGGACAGGACACTCAGTATCACCAGGCCAGGGTGCAAACCACAGCTGGCTTGGGCAGCTCAGCAAGGGAATGGCCACGTCAGGTTTTGGTGGCAGATGTTTGCCTGCGCTCCGAGCTGCCCACAAAAAGGTCATTGTGGCTGTGGTTCTGTGGTGCTGAGCTAAGGAGTTCCACTCAGGAGCAAAATACTTGGCTTGGAGCTCCTCTAGTTTTCCTGCATGACTTCTGGTCATCTCAGATGAGCTCAGATCTGCTGGTGAGAAGTCATATTGTGAGTACTAACTTCATTCCACTTCTCATCAGAAATCTCCCTAAACTGCAGCTCTTGATTTTTTTTTTTCAAGGCAAGGGTCTTACTCAGTGGGAATGCTCTCCAGGCAGAGAGGCTCTCCCAGAGTGCAGGCAAACAGGCACCAACCTGTTCCTCACTGGCCTGGGCTCATTCCTTGCCATGTGGCAGGAAGGGGATGCCACTGCTGCTGCCCAGCTCTGTCCTGGTGGGCCTCGAACTGAGGGGGAACCTGGCAGCAGCCAAGGGCCTGCCTGAGAAAGAAACTGTTCTGGCATTGTGTGACAGTGGTTTGGCTGCTCCTTTGGCAGCCTCTGGTGAGTCTTAAAAGCTGTAATTGCTCTTGGAATGTCCTGGGCAGGGCCAGGAGTTGGACTCTGCTCCTTGTGGGTCCCTTCCCGCTCAGGTTCTTCTGTGACCCTTGGCAAGGCTTTAGCATTTAAGGGATGGGTACTGGTGTCCTGGATGATGTCTGGACAGAAATCCTGCTGGATATGGCATTTAGCATTAAGGGATGGGTACCAGTGTCCTGGATGATGTGTGGACAGAAATCCTGCTGGATCTGGCACAGGTCTGCCCCTGAATCACCTTGGTGTCCCAAGGAGGCTTCACCTGTGTTTGTCAGCACCATCTCCTTGAGCTGAGCCAGGCTGGAGGCAGGGCAGGGATCTGGCTCTGCCTGCTCTGGCCCAGCCTGGAGCAGGATCCCTCAGCACAAATCCAGGGTGTTGCTTTGCCCCTCTTTGACAAGTCAGCCGTGGCTTCTGTTGTCATTTACAGATCTGGGGCCCTCTCAGTCACTGCTGTCACTGCTCCATGACAAAGTGTGTTTCCCTTGCTGGCGTCCCTTTGCAGAGATCTCTCAGACAGAATGTTTGTACTCATTGACATGGAACAAGCTCAATGGGAATGGAATCATTTATAGAAGTCACGAGAGCCTTTGGATATTGGCGCTTCATTTCCTGCCACGTTCACCGAGTCGCAATTAACACCGACCTGAAATATTGCACAGGGCTATTTGTCCTGTCTGTCCTCTTTCATCCCTCACTTCCTTTCTTCCTTCCTCATTTCCTTCCCTTCTGAGCTGGACATATGTCTCCATTTTCACCTGTTTTTTTCCTCTCTTCACTCATTTTGTTCTCAGTTTCATTCTCTTCCCTTGTTTGTGCTTTCTTTTTTGCCTCTTTGCTTCCCTTATCTCTTGTATTCTTGTCTTCCCCTTGCTTTATTCTCCTTCTATATTTAAACCCAGGCAAAAAGCAAATTATTTATGAAGGGCTGTAATTTATGATGCATTCTTAATGTCTTGGAAGACACAGATAATTTATTTAATGAGTAAAGACACAATAATTCACAGATGATGATTCCAGTCAGAAAATTAGTTTCATTAATTTGCTGTAAATTCGCTGCCTTGATTTAGTGCACAAGGAGTTTGTGAAACCTCAGGAAAATCTTTGTCATGGTGGTTTTTTTTTTGTTATTACTGGACCAGGGTGGAAGTGTGCTGGCTTTCACACCCCTTGTGCCCTCCCAACAGTGAGCAGAGATAGCTGAAACATTTATTTTTCACTGTATACGTGTGTAAGAGGCTGAAGACGAACAGGGATGGAGGTGGAATTCCCATTCCAGGAGGTGATAAAACAGGCAGCAGTCTCAAAATGTTTGTTTTGCAAAGCCACATGCTGTTCCCCAAGCTTTTGCCTGGGAAGTTCAGCTCTATGAGAGAAAAAAAAAAGTCAGTTTGCTTTCTTTAATAGAGTATAAAAGGTACTTTTTCAAATAAATTTCAGCACAGACAATTTTACAGGAGATTCTTGCTGATAACTGCAGTCTATATAAATATTATAGGAAACCTATAGAAGTGATTCATGGTGTACTATTGATCTAATCTGATTTAACTAAGTGTTTGCATCATGCCTTATTAATCACAAATAATGGGGCTCCAAGGACACCTTGCAGAATCAGGGCTTTGCTCTCTACAGCTCTCAGTGTCCACAGATCCTGGCTGCATCCTGCTGGGACTGCTGTAGCCCGTGGAGATTCCTCAGGGATGGGTTCCATACAGTGTTTCATGGTTTTATTTTAAAACAGGTCTGCCAATAGTGCTCTAACCCACCTTTTTAGGGTTCAGTCTATTTGATGTCAGGTTATGAAAGCTCCCAGACTTTACTGGAAGGAAAGCTTGCAGCGTGGATCAGTGTTTGTTCTGTGTGTCCTGCCGAGCTGTGAGCACACAAACCACAGGAATTCCGTGTGCTGGGAGCCCACCAGGGAGATGATCTGCTCTCCCTGGAGCAATTGGGCAGGGGCCTGATGTGGTAGAAGGGGAAGAATGTGTGCTAGTCCCCTCAGCAAGGTCAGATCAACCAACCCCTCCCACCAAGAGCTGCCTGAAGATTAACGAGAGTCAGCAGCGAGTTATCATCAGCTGTACATCCATAAATTGACCTGGCTGGGTGGGATTCATACCACGGTACTGAAGCAGCTGGAGCACGTGCTCTACGAAGGCCTTGGGAGGCTGGGGAGCTCCCAGCTGACTGGAAGCCAGCCAGAATTATTCCAATTTACAAGGAGGGCATGAGGGAAAATCCAGGCATCTACAGCCCTGTTAGCCTAAGCTCAGTGCCTGGGAAAAATAAGATGGAGAGGATCACACTGGGCACTATTAAAGTCATTTAAAGGACAATGAAATCATTAGGTGCACGCAGCGTGGATTCACATTCCTGCCCAGCTCTGGTCAATATTTTTATCAGTGATCTAAGTACAGCAGCTGAATGCACTGTGAGTGAGTTTGCTGATGATAATAAACTGGCAGGTGCTGTAGACTGTTGTGAGGGACAAGAGAACTGAAAATTCTGACAAGAAACTGGGAGGGGAATGGCTGGGAACAGCCCTGCAGGAAGGTTTGGGGGTGTGTGGCAGCAGCTCCACAGGAGCCACGAGGGCAAACCACATCCTGGGCAGGGAAAACACAAATGGCCAAAAAAGGTGGGTGTCCCTCTGTGCTTGGAGCTGGTGCTCGAGTGCCGTACCCACTTCTGGACTCCACCATTGGAGTGGATGTCCAGGGACGTGAATATGGGTGGTCAAGCACTGGAACAACCTCTCTGTGTTTGGCAGAACTTTCCTGGAGAGGTGCCTACTGCTCCAAGCCTGTCAGTGGCTAAGGGACATTTGGGCAATGGCCTTAATAACACATTTTAAGTGTTGGCCAGCCCTGAAGTGGCTCTAGGACAAGGTGATGGTTGTGGGTTCCTTCCAGCTGAGCTGTTCTTAGTTCCACCTCAGTGGCTGCAGAAAGAAGAGTCTGCTAAGGATGGGGTTTTGCTGGGGGATAATTCTGCTGGCACTGCTGGTAGTGCAAGGAGCAGAAATCTGAGCTCAGGGTGCATTCTGTTTCCTCATTATAGGTGGAAGTAAGCTGTTTGTGTTTGCTCACTATAAGTGGGAGTAAGCTGTTTCTGGGATTCATGTTTTGGGTGTCCGATCTCTGTGGACTCTCAGATTCCCCAGACAAGCTGCGTCTGCTATGTGCACTCATTGGCTTCCCAGATAATTCCCTTTACATGTATTTCCTTTGATTTTGCCTTGTGTCTTGTGTATTTTACCACAGCTGGGTTGATATAAGCAGGTTTTGAAAGGATGTTTTAGAATGTTATAAATTGGCATCAGAATGGGTGATCCTGCCCCTCTCTGCTTGCTATCTACAAAATCCTGTACCAAGGGTTGCTGTGCTTGGCTTGTGTCAGGTGGAAATGTCCCTTTCTGCTGGGGTAGTAAAGTGAAAGCCTCCAGGAATCTGGGAAAATGCTTGAAAAGTGTGTGTGTGGGTGGATGTGTGTCAAAAATTTGATTAAAAGTCTAAAATCTTTTGAAAAGTAAGTGATGTAGGGTGAGACTTGATTGAGCCACTCTTCCAGTTCCTCTGAGGAGCACAATCAGTGGGAGCACTCAGCAGGAGCTGATGGAGAGGAGCAGAGGATGATTCCTTTCAAGACAAGGTCCTGGAGGTCTGTCACTAATTTTCTGCCTGTTCTTGTGCTTTTTGAGCTTGTGAACACGCCTTTCTTGCCTGTATCATGCAAGCCAGACCCTTGCTCTTCACGAGGGTGGCTTCTCATGGGTTCTTGTGCCATGCAAGCCATGGCAGCAGTCGTGGAGCTGTTCAGCTGTGGTGGTGTTCACAGGGGTCCCAGGATGAGGGAAGAGATGAGGATCTGACTCCATGTTCCAGAAGGCTGATTTATTATTTTATGATATTTATTATATTAAAAGAAAATTATATACTAAAACTCTACTAAAAGAATAGAAGAAAGGATTTCATCAGAAGGCTTGAAAAGAATGGAAATGGAATGGAATGATAATAAAAATCTTGTGACTGACCAGAGAGCCTGAGACAACTGAACTGTAATTGGCCATTAATTAAAAACAACCACATGAGACCAATCACAGATGCACCTGTTGCATTCCACAGCAGCAGATAATTATTGTTTACATTTCATTTCTGAGGCCTCTCAGCTTCTCAGGAGAAAATATTTTAGCAAAAGGATTTTTCATAAAATATGTCTGTGACATTCAGCAGAGGCTCTGCTGGAGTGAGGGATGTGCAGGTCAAGGAATTTGTTACCCAGCACTGTCTCAGGCTTGAACTTTTTTTTGGTGGAAGTTTGAGCCCCAGTGGTTCAGTTTTGGCCTGGCAGAGCCTTGCCTAACTTGCAGTTGTTGCTCAGGAGTGTGTGCACCTGTGGTTGACCCTGTTGTGCTCAGGAGCAGCCTGGTGTGAGCAGAGAGCTGGATGAATGTCCATGGCCCAGCCTTGCCTGGTCCTTGGGAACAGGAGCCTTCACATCCTCACAGGTCCTCACCCCACCACCTCACAGCTTGAGGTTGTTTTGCAGAGTAATCTTCCCATCCTTTCCAGACCTGCTCTCTTTGGGAGCAGATGGGGCTTCCCTGTGCCAGAGGACCCCTGTGTGGAAGGGCTGTGCATTCTGGAGCCTGCTGTGAGGAATGGGATGCAAGAAACTGCTCTGCATTTCCACTGCATGGCTCTTGAAGCCAAACCTGCCCTCTGTAAGGGACCTGTGTGCTGGATTAGGGATTTGCTTGCTTGAAATTCCAGCCTTGCCTAGGGCAGGGCTAAGTGGTGGCAGCTAATGGTGGAGGCCACCATTGTCTGGTGATGGCTGTAGGTTCAAAACCTGCTCACAGCCCAGGAGAGAATAATGTTCATGCCCTTGGCTCTGCTGCTGGTCATGGATCACTCACCCTTCCTTCCTAACAGCCAACACAACGTAAGTAAACTGCTTTGTTTGCTAGAGGAGCAGGAACAAGATCTTGGCAAAGCTTGTGCTGCATGGGATGAGCCCTCCCCAGGTGCTGTCTCAAGCATGCACTGAGTGTTCCAAACCTCTGCTTGGAGTCTGACACGTGAGGAATGACTACCCCAGACTAAAACCTCTCCTCTTCCCCAGCAGTGCTGGAGCAGCTGAGCCAACACAGGAGCAGCTGCTCTCACCTTCCTTGGCCCTTCTCCTCCCTGGGATGTCCCCTCCATCCCTGAACATCTCTGAGCCTCTAAAGTGGTGCCAGCTTTCCCCTCAGGGCCAAACAGCCTTTGCCTCTGGCCAGGGGTGTCCAGCTGAGGGGACAGTCCCTGGCAAATGAGGCAGAGTGGAAATTTTCCAGAGCAGAAATCTATTTTGATTTAGGTTTCTGCAAATCACGGAGGCTGTCACTGCCCACCCTGCTGCAGGGGCAGGGCACAGCCAGCCACGGTGTCCATGTCCTCTGTTCAGCCCTCATCACTCTGGGTCCTCCATGTGGGACTTGGATACCTGGAGCTGGCTAACAGGTACCAGAGGGGTCAGCAGAGGTGCTGGGTTTGGGTTTTCTCTGGAAAAGGGGGAAAAGGGGATGAAGTCCTTTCCCCCTGCACCTGCCAGCAATGTGGGCTGCTTGCTGCAGCCAAAAGCAGCAGGTTTTGTCTGACTTCTGCCTAATGTCACATTCCACTGCTCTTGCCTAGACACGGGCTCTATCCCTTACCCTGAGCTGATAACAGGGAGCTGTTTCACTCCTAGAGCAGTGCTTGTCCTTCACTTTGTTTTATACTGTTCTTGGTTTAATTTGGGTTCTGGAATAAAGCCACTGTTTTCTTAACACCAGGACAGCTCTGCCCCTTCCCTGAGCATCTCTTTGTCCCCTGTCCCTGTGTGCCACTCTGGTGTCCCAGGAGCTGTTTTTGCTGAGCTGCCTGCAAGGGCCCACGGGCTATCCCCGAAGAATCGCAGTGATTACTTATTTTTTAAATTAATTTTTTTTTTTCCTTCAGCTATTTTAGAATCTCCTTTCTCAAGGTGGCACAGCATGGGCTTTGATGGTTGTGCCAGTGTCCTCAGTACTTCCCTGGGGTTCTTGCATTTGGAGCCTTTTCCCCTCTTCCCCAGAGATCCTGCTGCAGCTGCCTCCCTGCAGGAGCATCCTGTCACACCAGCCAGGTACAGTGGCATTTTCTCTTGGGTGGCTTTTGCTTTTCCCACTGGCATAGCAGGAACTGCCAAGAAGGCGCAGGAATTTCTTTTTTAATTAAAATAAATCCCTGTAGCTGCTGGGATCTGCTGCTCCTCCTGGGAACTGGAGTCTCTTGCCTGGAAGAAGGGCCCACCACCTCCCAAAGCCATGGGGCTGCACTGGGAGCTGGACACAGAGTCCTGCCTGGGGCTGTCCTTGTCCCAGATGGAGCAGATGATCAGCCAGACCCCTGGGGAAGGGCCTGGCTTGCCTGGATCCCAGGTGGAGAGGAAATAGCAGCCCCCTGGAGCTGCTCAGGCTCCCTGCTGAACGCGAGTTCGCGTCCTGAGACCTTTTCCAAAGCATGAAGAGGAAAATCTGCCTGGGGCCGTGGGGAAGCAGTGAGTCCACAAAGCAATCTGGCTGTGTTAATCTCTCACAGCACAGCATAATCGAGCTCAGCCCCAGCAAAGTGCTGGGCAAATATTGGTGTCTTTTTTTTTAAACTTGTTACAGAAGCTGGAGCTTATCACACCCTCAGAGCTGCAGTGCCTGCTCCTGTGGGACAGCTGGCAGGAGCCTGGCTTTCTTCCTGAGGACACAATGCCTCTGGTAAGTGGGAATGCCCAGTGTTAGTTGAATTTTGTACTCTTTTCCCTGCTATTATTGGATTTCCCTGTTAAACCTGTCCTGGTTAGCTGCTCCCCACACCTTCCACCCATAAAAATCCCTGTGCAGGGACTTGCAGGGGTCACAGCAGGGCTGCTCTCTGCAAACACCAGGCTCTGGCACCTGCCAGGCTGTTCCTTCCCCTTGTGCTGCTCCCTGTGCAGTGAGGGGAAAATGGAAACAGCTTCTCTCATGGCAGCTTTGTGACCTGGGAGCTCATAAAAGCAAGAGCACTTTTAATTATGAGCTTGCTCTGATTATGCCCAGGCTTTGTTTCCTCCCACGGAGCGGGCCAACCCTCTGAGGTCAGGATGAACTTTGGATACAGAACTTCTGGCGCTCTCAGTCAGGAAAGCTGGAGAGTTTTCCCCTCCTGAAGCCAGGCACCTGCAGTGTGTGATGTATGGCTCCCTCAAGGCCAGTTCTCCTGGCCATAACGCTGCTGAAAGCAGAACAAACACATTTGTTCCTGGACACAAAATGGCCTTTCTGCTCCCCCTGGCTCTGCGGTGCCCTGGTTCTCCTCCCAGCTGGGAGATGGAAGGGACTGAGGGAGCCTTTTGGTAAAGCTTCTCATCCTAGGCTTGGATTGAGATTTCTGTAGCTGGACTCTCTCCTTACACTCTGAACTTGACCTGACTTGAAAATGAGCTCTGAGCCCTCCTTGGAAAGGGAAAGGAGGGCATGAAAAGAGAGGTTGGAGCTGGAGACCCCTTTCTGTTCCCCTCTCCTGCCGACTCTGTGTGGAAAATGACAGCTCAGGTGCCAGGCCCCTTGGAAAAAGGGAAAAATTGATTTTATTCTGTCTTGGAGCAGGATTATTGTGGAATCTTCCAGGGTACTGCATCTCTGTCTGGGCACTGTTGCCCTCTGTTTGCTGGGTGCCAGTACAGCTGTAACGGTTATGGCCAATTAATTAGAACCACTTCCCCTTGTTTTCCCCTTATAAATCACTTCCTCTTTAGTCAGCCTGCAGAGAAAACAAGGGGAGAGTGAGACAAGTCTGAAGTAAAATATGAAGCTCCCTTTTATTCCATATTTCAGACAAAGGCAGGCTGTGGGACAGGCAGGGAATGGGCTTTCTGAGCTCTGTGAATTCACGCTCTCTTTATGAGCCTCTTCAGTGCATGAAGTGAAGTTTTTAATGGCTGTGGCTGCTCACTTTGAATGGCTGTGAAGTCTGGGTCACAGCAGAGCAGTGTAAATTCCCTTCCTCCTGGCTGCCATTGGAATTAGCTTTTTCCAAAGTGCAAAGCCTGATGAGGGTGGGTCAGCTCGGAGCTGGGCCATGATGAGGATCTTAATCGGGGGAATTCAGCCTCAGTTTTCACTCTGATTGTGAAGGAAGAGCAGGGTGCTGCTTTTATGTGTGTTTGGCTTTGTTTAAAGGCTTTCAAAGGTAACTACCTTTGGCCAGCTCTCCCACTGTCTGGAGGTGTCACCTCCATTCTCCATGGAAAATGGACCAGGCTTGGTGTAGCTGAAGCTGGGTGGGATAATCTGGGCTTTTGTCCTTAGCTGCTTGAAAGGTTTGTGTGATCTTGGCTTGGGCTCTTTTTCTGTCCCACCTGAGGGGTCTCATCCATGGATCTATCCCTGTTAAAAGTCCTAGGAATTAATGTGATTTTGTCTGTAAAGATTTCAGGGTGAGATGGGTGCGGATTTCCCTCACAGGCAACCTGGTGGGTGGATGTGATCCACAACACTGAGTGGGCAAAGGGTAAAGAACCAGCCCAACTCTGCTTTCCAAATATCTGTGGATGGGTCAGTTCAGAGTGCTTGTTCAGCACTGCCTCGAGGTGTGCAATGGTCCCACAGGCTCCTGATCCCACCCAGGCACTGACACACTGTCCTTGTGGGATGTCCTTGGTCAGTGTGGGATGCAAGCGCTGGGAAAAGGGGAAGGGGCCTCAAGTTGTTCCATGGGAGGTTCAGGCTGGATATCGAGGAAATTTCTTCCCTGAAAGGGTGGCCAGGCACTGGAACAGGCTGCCTGGAGATGTTCAGAAATGAAGCAGATGTGGCACTTGGAAATATGGGCATGGTGGGATTCAGCTGAAAGGTGGTCTTGATGATCTTGAAGGTTTTTCCAGTCTTAACAATTCAATGATTTTCTGGCCAGAGCTTATCCCAGCTCTTTCCCACTGCAGCTGTCCTGCTTTGTTTTCCAGGAGTTGTTCTTTCCAGCCTTTGTTGGCTTCCCAAACACCTTTGCAAGCCTCCTCCAGCTGTGGCTGAGCAGTGCAGCCATTCCTACTTTCCAAACCTTTCATCAAGGTGGAAGTCTGGGCACTGTGTGAACTACACTGTTTCTCTTTTATCCCAAATTGAGAAACTTTAAACAAAATAGCCCCTTGGCATTGTTCCTAGGAAACCACGCAGCAGGCAGTTGGAAATAATCATACAGATAATTTACTTGAACACTGCCCATAGGCACATTTTAGTCTTCTCCTCTATTTCTAAGGAAATTGGAAAGAGGGGCAGTGTTACTGTCTTTTGAGAAATAATAGAGGCCCAGGGTTGCACAGGCAGCAATTCTGGAATTTCTTTTGTAGCATTAAGGGAAAATTTATTAAAAAAAAAGAACAACCCAAACGTTAACCTGCAAGTAGAGGTAAGCAAGTGAACTCTGTTCTTTTTTCAGATAGAAAAAAGTTCATTCACAAGTTTTTTCTTTTATATAAATATCCAGAGGCTATTTTGAGTGCTAGTGAGAGATTTTATTAGGCTCTTGTTTTGAAGAGGGATTAACAAAAGTTTGGGAGGGAAGTAGATTTTGGCTGACATGGTTATGTTGTTGCAATCTTCCCCCCCTTCCAAAGTTTTCATCTTCCAAAACTACAGATTTTAATTAAAAAAAAAGGGGGGAAAAATTCTCGGCCTTTCAGCTCTGCAGCACATACAGACAAATAAATTAAAAAGTGGGAGAAGTGGAACTAACCCAATAATCCGTGAAAACCTAATTTCCCTCACAAGCGTCGCTGACGCAAACGTCTCCCCTCTCCCTTCCCCTTCTCCAGTTCAGGGGCAGTGATTGGAGAAATTGGCTAACAAGATCAGAAATTTAATTACCGTTCTGCCTCCCCTTCCCAAGAAATTGGATGTCACACTTCCTTGTAGCCTGTTTTGAAGACGTGCTGGGGCTGCTGTTCACATGACTTGAACCTGACTCCCTACCCTCTCCCTCCACTTTTCTCCCCCCATTCCACATGGGAATATCCATCCAGTGCAGCTAATCCTTGGATTAGCTGGGATGTGAGAGGCCATGGGTGCACTGAAGGCTTTGCCAGGCCTAAATGGAGCCACTTTGGGTTCCTGATGTTGGCGGGAGCATCAGAGGGGAGAGAGCAGGAGGTGGGATGTGCCATGGAGAAACATCTCCAGGTGCTTCCCATGTCTCCTTCTCATGCTGGAACAGGCAAAAGGATGGACAGGGTCAGAGCTGGCTCTGGGTTTGCTCTAGTATTTCTCCTCTGGTTTGATGCCTGGGTCACAGCACAAAGAAGAGATTTTCTGTCTGTTCAAGATTTACACCCCCAGTTTTCCCCCTGTTTCTCCCAGGCTGAAGCTTTTGCGGGGTTCCTGTGGATGCTGAGGAGCACAGCCTGTCCCTGCCTGCCTGTGGTGAGGGCAGAGATGAATGAGGAGCAGAAGAGAGGAAACGTGGCTCACTTTGTAGTGTCACTTCTATCACCGGCAGGGATCTGGGATGTGTGATTAGCTGAAAAGGAGGCTGTTCTACATAACACAGGCCTGCTGTCCCCAGCACAGCAGGCCGGGTGACCCAGCCTTTGGTCTCCTGGCTGGCAATGTCACCGCAGTCCCCTGGCAGCACAGCAGCCTCGCTGGAGACAGATGCTCTGTTTATTTTTCCATTTGTATTCCCAGCGTGTCCCACACCCCGTGCTAACTGTAAGCCTGGCTTAGAAATTCCCTGCAAGCACCTTATCAGATAATGAATAATGATTTATTGAACATATGGGTAAACAGCACAGATAAGATATAAATACACTTCGGAAGAGCAGTTGCATTTGTAAGGATCTGTACCAAACCCGCCCCGTGGATTCCAGCTCTGCTTCCAGCTGCCACAAAGGCATCTCCTGCTTGGGCTGCTGTGCATCCCTGCAGCTCCCCGTGCCTGGGGGAAAAACAAAGGGCAAGGGGTGAGGGCAAAGTCACCTGCCAGGAGATGCTCACGGGGGTGTGGGCATTAATTCACTCTGGCTGTAGGAGCCAGGCTGAAGCGCAAGCAGGCTGCAGTACTTGAGCCAAAATTTGAATTTTGATTTGATTTTAAACAAGATTGAAGATTTGTTCACCCACTCGAAACAAAGCAAGGCTGTGGAAACAGTGTTGCTCACACAGCTAAACCAGGATGAAGACAGGAGGCACGGCTGCTCTGTGAACAAGGGCTGGGACCCCAAACCTATGGAAGGGGTGGTGTTGGCTTCTGGAAAATGGGTTCCTGGCACTGAACCCTCCCAGGTGCACAAACCAGCCTGCTGGTGTGCTTGGCCATGCTCTACCTCCCTGCCAATGGATTCTGTACAGCATGCAAAGGGCAAAATCAGCTCTGTTAGCTGATGGGTACCTGATTTTTGTGCTGTGGCTGCCTCTGGAGGGAGATGGAAGGCAGTATCCAGCTCTAAACTCAGGGATATGATATGAATGTGGTGACAAATGCTGTTTGTGCTGCCCTGGGGTGGAAAGATTCACTTACCTTCCCTTTTGGAGTAACTCATTTCCAGCAAACACCATCTCAGAGGCCATCCTCAGTGAAATGAATAGCTGCCTTCGTTGAGTCTCCCACAGCTTTGCTGCTGAGTTTGCTGGTGTAGAGCCCCTTGGAGGTCCAGCACTGCTGTTCCCAGGGTTGTCCAGGAGTTGTGGTGACTCTCCACCCCTGCTCATCCTCTGTGCATCATCTCCCATGTGGCACCCACTGCCTCAGGTGATGTCTCCCACCTGCCAGGTGTGTGCAGCTCCTCTTTGCAGCAGAGTGGGGTGAGCTGTCAGTTTGGCCTCTGGATTTATTCTCCCTGCTGCCCTTGAGAGCCACTCCTCCACTCTGTGGCCAGGGGACCTGCCATCAGCCAGCCAGTGTTATTTGCAGCCCTTCCAAGGTCGTGGATAAATGATAGCTGTGCTTTTCTCTCTGTTTAATCATCAGTCACCAAAGGCAGGGATGTTCAGATCCTTTAAAGCAAAGTCAAACCTTGCTGGGTGGGCTGGTAGCATGTGAAGGGCTGTGAAAGACCTGGCTAACCCTGAGATGTTTGAACCCAGCCTGGCATTTTGGAGGTTGTGATGTCCCCCTGGACAAGCAGAGAGAGACAACTCTGGATTGTTTGAGCTAAAATGGGATAATCCTGTGAGATGCAGAGGGGGCACAGTTCAAGAATCCTCTGAGATCTTTTGGGTGCAGGAGGTTGGTGCAATTGATGAGTGTGGGAATACTGTTAGTTTGGGTATTCCATCTTTGGTCCTGCCGCCTGTGAGCACAAAGATGTTTTTCTTTTCTAATGCTCTACAGTAGTGGTTAGGGCATTGCTTTCCTCGAGGCTTTTGTGGGGACTTGGGTTATCATTTTCTTTTTTTGATCTTGAGATTTTTCAGTGATTCAACATTCCTCTGACTCCCTCCTGTCTGTGCTCCTCACTCTCTTGCTTTATCCCAGCAGGCCTGGCTCACCATCACATGCCCTTTGGGCTAAAAGGTAAATGACAAAATCCCAGGGACGGGAGCCTGATAAAGCTTTGTGATCCAATCTGTTGGTGACTACAGCCATGGAGAGAATGTGATTTGCATACATTTCCTACACAGAATTCCTCTGGAGCTATTGGGAGTCACCATAGCTAACACAGGCTCTGAGCTGTGGGGTTTATGTGCATGCAGGAACGACCCCCATTTGCTTTCTTGGAAAGAGATTTACTGGAGCGTTTTTTGTCTTATTGTCCACCCCCCTCCTCCTTTCCCTGCCCTTGGGAGGATTTTGTGCTGCTGTGCAGACTCTTTGATCTGAGTTAATTCTTTGACGAAGCTTCACGAGCCAATGGGAAAACAGAGCAGTGCTCTGGGGAGAATCCTTCCTGCTCAAAGAGAAAAAGGTGGGAATCATGCTGGCTGGGTGAGCTGGTGCAAGGCAAAGAGCCTCCCTTGCTGCTCCTGGGGCTGTACTTCAGTGCTGGACACCAGGATGGGGAATCTGCTCTGAGCTGGGGGGAAATGTGGAAAAGGATGGGTGGATGGATGGAAGGATGGATGGATGAGGGGAATCAGGGTGAATAATCATCAAATAGATCACAGGGAGCTGCCTGGTGGAGGGACATGGGCCCCATTGGCTTTCTTGCTCCAGGAAGAGGTTTAGGGATCACTGGTGGGGGACAACCCCGTGGCCTCGGGGAGTGCGGCCCTTGTTGTGTCTGAACCACAGGCAGGGCTGCTGTTAGAGGCATGTCTGGAAGTTTCTAAGCCCAGGTCTTCTTTCCCAAGGCTTGTTGGCTTTCCCATACAAATCAGGGTGGATGTAGCCATGGATTCAGCTCCTGTAGCTGATCCTCACCTTGGAGAAGCAGGCGCCAAACGAGCAATGCGTGCCAGGGAGCGCCGGGAACCACGGGACCAGCTCCCGTGGGAAAGTCACCCAGCTGCCTCTCCTTGGCCTGGGTGTCTCCTCCTTCCCTTCCTGTGCCTGCTGCCCTGTTAATTGATTACTGCCCTGCTCAGCCCTTGCTTGCGGAGCTGAATGTGCCGAGTTAAAGCGCGAGAGCGGAGAAAGGCAGCAGCGATTCCGAGCGCTGGGCTCGCATCTGAAAGATTACAGCACAATCTAATGAGCTCATTAATTTCATTTCATTAACCAAACACTGCTTGTGGAGAATGGCAAATATTTAAAGAAGCGCAGCAGGGTCAGAAACACATTTAATTAATGTTGTCACGTGGTGCTGAGAACGGGAGGGGGGAATAAATCCCGATGCCATACATTAACATCCATGGTGACTTCTCTTTTATATTTAATGTGCTGCTCGGGTGAAAGGCCTGCCTGGCTCCTGTGAGCACAGTGCCTGAGCAGCTGAGTGTGTTTCCCCTTCCTCCCAGGGCCCATGGAAGCCAGGCAGTGCCATTATCCTGTTTAGAAAGGAACACTGTGGACAAGAGGGGGCTCCATCATGGGATCCACAGGGGTGATGCTGGTTTCCCTGTGGTCCTTCTCCTTGCTAGGCCATGCCTGCTGTGATTATCACCCTAAACTGGTGGTACCCCAAGCTCATCAGCTTCCTGTTCAGCCAGCTGGGCACTGTGGATGCCTCAGTGGGAGGGAAATCCAAAGTGCACAAAAATGATAGGGAACAGAGGGTTGGATCCTCTCTCAACCCCTTTGAAGTTTGGCGCACATGGCTGTTTGTAGGATCAGATATCAGTCACAGAGGTTACAAAGTGGGTTCTTATCCCCTTCTTCCCTGTCTCTAAGGGAATTTGGATCTGGGTTTTTTTGGCACAAACTGTCTGCATATTTATTAATCTGTTGTGGAGGTGGGCTTTGCTAAAATCTCATTTTGATGTGGGGGAGGACATCTCATTTGTGGCTCTTCCGTTAGGGCTGCTGTGAGGCATCCGAGGAAAACTACAGATTGCTTTTCTGATTGTCCTGGTACACTCTGCTTCTTTGGGAAAATTGAATTAGGATGGATACCTGGATTGCACCTGAAGGTCTTGGGTTTCTCACTGGCAAGTTATTTCTGTGGTTCCAGTTCAAGGAGCATCCCAGCTAAAACAATCTTGGAGGGAGTGGAGCTGGATTTTTATGCTGGAGTCTGGCAGCGCTCTGGTGTTTCTGACTGTACTTTGTGACATATTGGGTACTGATGGCTCTGCCCAAATGGCCCTGCTGCTGAGAGGGCCAGGAGGTGGCCCTGATTAAGGGTAAGTGGTCAGCTGAGCTTGCCTGGGGTCTTAGTAGGGCCAAGAATGTGGCACCACAAAAATCTGCTTGGCCGAGGAATTGTAAAACCAAACCTGCCCTGGGGGAGCCCTTCACCCTGCCAGCAAACCTCACCCTTCACCCATCCCTTTGCAAGCCTCTCCTCAGAGCAGAGCTGTGTCTGTGTGGGCAGGACCACCTCTCCCTTGTGATGAAAGCAAGTGCCCTGAGCTTGGCACTATTCCTCCGTGACAATTCCAGCAAGCACTGGTAATGCATTAGTGATGGTGAGGGAGCTTCAAGCAGGGGTGCAGCCTGGCTGGACAGGCGGGCAGCAGGTAGGGCTGGGGGGGCCCTCATTAATTCCATGGCTGGAGGAAGCTGCTGGGCTCAAAGGCTGAGCATAAATTGTCCATGATTTAGTCCTTCAGTGACAGCTTTCTCCTCAGAGTCTGGTGCTTCCACAGACATTTCCAAGCAGTAGGTGAAGGCAAAGAGCAGGAGGAGCTGGTGTCCTTTGGCTCTGCTCTGTGGCAGCTCTCCCATTAGCCCATCGCTCAGCCCTCGCCTTGTCATTACTTGATTCCTCTTTATTGCAATAAAATGAAGCTGTGCTTCAAGCTCCTGAGTTCATCCTCCAGCACACAGCACTAACCAGGGTGGCTCGAGGCCAGGTGCTTCCAGCAGGCTCAGCTCTGGGAAAAACCTGCTCCTGGGATGGAGGGGTGGCTGGCTGCCTGGGGCTGAGACGCCTCTGCATCACTCTGGAAGCACTCATGGCTGTGTGTGCCAGCAGAATGAGGGATTTGTCCCCCTGTGCTGGGGACGCAGCAGTGCAGGTGGCCCAGAATGAGGGATTTGTCCCCCTGTGCTGGGGACACAGCAGTGGAGGTGACCAACAAAGAGAGATTTGTCCCCCTGTGCTGGGGACACAGTAGTGTAGATGGCCCAGAAGGAGGGATTTGTACCCCTGTGCTGGGGACACAGCAATGAAGGTGGCCCAGAATGAGGGATTTGTACCCCTGTGCTGGTGGGCCCAGTGGAATCCCTTAGGGAATGCCAATGTTGGCTGCTGTTACTGCTGTCTATGGAAGACCCACAGTGCCCATTGCTGCAATAAGGCTGGAGAGAGGCAGAAACACCTGATGTGAATTCCTGGTGGTTGTTTTGTTCCATCCTTTCAGGTCACCCCAAGGGAGAGCAGTGGAGGAGTGCAGCCTGTGTCCTTGGCTGGCAGCTGATGGCCCAGGGAGCCCTGGGGCCCGTGCCAGATGGGTGTGATTGGTGCCTGGGGGGCAAAGAGGGACAATTTCCATGGTGAGTGGGTTGGAATGTCCTTCCCACTCCTGACATATGGCTCTTGGGCAGGCCCAGCCTGTGCTTTGCGCTTGGGTGGCTGGTCCCAATATCCAGCTCAGCATGGGAAGAGGCAAAATCCCTTTCTTTTCCTTGGGAAGAGCATTAGTCCAGTGTGACCTGGGGAAAGGTTCCTGCAGGCCCAGCCATAGCACAATGGTGTTTACCTGGGCTGAAGTCCAGGGCTGGAGCAGGAGGTGAGAACTGTGGGGAACCTGGCAGGACTCAGCCAGGTTTGGGCAGCCTTGCCAAGCCTTGGAGCTGGGAGGCTGGAAGTGTTTCTGTGCTCTTGGTGGCACTCATCACCCTGTCCCAGGAGGATCTGTCTTTGTCCTGGCCTTGAAGCTGTGAGCAAGACACCCACTGCATCCTGCTGAACCTCTTCTCATGCCCAGGAAGAAAACCCCTTCTCCTGCCTGGAATCATTGGGAAAAGACTTCAGGTGGCTGAGGAAGGAGCTGTGCCCTTCAGCCCCTCTAGAGTTGGGCTTTGGTGCTCTGCCCTTTGCAGGGATCAAAGCAGAGCTTCCCTGTGGCTTCCCAGCTCCTGGAAAAGCCAGGTCACACCAGGGATGTGACAGATTGGCTGCTGACCTGGAAGGATGTCAAATGGAAGGATTTAGCTTCTGGAGGGGGCTTGTCCAAGGAACTCATGGGTGCACAACCAAAAAAAGCTTTCCAAATACCAATGCTGTCTGTTCTGCTGCTCCTCAGAGGTAGGAACTGGAGTGGAAGAGCACCAGATGACAAAATGCTCCCTAAACCATGACTGTTTCCCAGAATTCCCATTCCCAGCCTCTTTGAGGAAGTGTTTGACCATCTTTAAAGATGATTTCTAGTTCACTGGTGCTATCTGAACAGAAATTCTTGTCCTATGCTCTGAGATTTGGCCCATGACCAGAAGTTTGCTTACTCCTTTTATACTCCAGATCCTTGAATCCCTGACAACTGGTCAGCTCAGGGAAGTGGAAAAACCTTTTCTTTTAAACCTTTCCAGCAATATTGACAAATCAAAATGGTCATGAGGTTGTGGAAAAAACAGTTTTACCAGTAGGAAACCAAAAGGTAGAATGTCAAACCAAAAATGTGAAATTTGACAGAACTTAAAACAATATTTTTATGTAGTTATTATTTTTGTCTTTTCAGGGTGAGAGAGATTTCCTGCTCAGGAGCTGAAAGACAAAGATTTTTTTTCCCAGCTCCAGTAGTGGCACCTTCTGCTGTCAGAATTGATGGTTCAGATTATCAAGATACTTCAGGCTTCAATACTTATGCTCCCTTAATTGAGGTATTACAGATACTATGGATTTTTTTTTAGTACATCCTTTGCTTTTTGTTGTTTTCCATGGTTCAGTAGTTGCTTCTGTGGGTGAACTTAGAGTTCTACCCAGAAGGTAAACAGAAATCCTTAAATAAATTTAAAAAAAATGAAAGAAAGGGAGTCTAAATATAAATCTGTCAAAAACAGACTCTTCTTGCTCTGCAGCAGCATTGAAGGGAAACAATTGATTGCCAGGATCTGCATCCAGAGAGGAAAGCTGGGGGGAAAATCCTCCTCGTGGCTGTCAGGGTGGGATCCTGCAGCCCTGGGCTGGGTGTCCATCAGGGGTGAGGAGACAGATCCATGGAATGTGGAGAGAAACCACGTGGGGGAAGTTATGACTCAGCTGGACTCTTGAACAAAAATCCAACAAAGTTCCATGGATTTCACCCCTGGGGGGAAAAGGAAAAAGGAATGTTCTTTTTTGCTGCTGGGCCAAGTCTTTACTTGTCCTCCAAGTCAGATAAGTGGAAGATGCCCTCAGAAGATCCAGTTTCTCTGCACCTAAGGACACAGACAGCTTTTGGAATTCTTATCCTTGCTGAAAGTCATGGAAACTGGATTTCCAGCAAAAGCTTGGTTCACTTTTGGTGGTGACTCAGTCCACAAAGCACCGTGCTTCCTTTCTCCAACTCTTCCCTTGCAAGTCTTCCCTTGCTTTCTCTTCTCTGTAGGCTCTCTGGAAGTCATTCCAATCCATGGAATGTTGGGCTGTGGCTGAAGTATTTAAATCTTTTTTACCAAGGAAGGAAAAAAAACAAAATTCTTTTTGTTTCCTAAGGAAAAGTTGAGACAAAAAATGGTTTTCATTAGAAATCCCCACGGGGAAGGAACAGCAGACAGAATCATCTTCTCTGACTAACACTTGTTTCAAAAACTGAGGCAGAGTGAATCTTTTATAAGCTGTTTTAGAGGAGGGATTGTAAACAGAGTTGTCCATGAAAATGGAGAATGTCTTGCACATCCTAAAAAGTGTCTGGCTGTTGTTGAGCAGGAGCTGCTCCCGCTCCACCTCCTCTGATTAAACACCAACACACTGTGTTTAAGCAAAGCCTCCAGGCAGCTTTCCATATTCATAAGACAAGGGCTTTACCAGGGAAGGTGGCTTTTTGGGGGAATGTCAATATGAATATTACAGTCTCTCTGCTCTTTGTATTGTCCCCTAAATTGTCAGAGTGAAATTGTAGGAGATAATGTACAATTATGCTGTCACTAAAGTGTGTGGAGCTGTTTGCAGGAGCTTTGGAGAGAGATCCTTCCAGGAAAGGCAAGGCTGCCTGCTCCCACCTCTGCTGGGCTTCAGAGATGGGCTGAAAGCTGCATTTCACTCTGTGTGTGTGGGATACTGTCTGAGCCTCAGGAGGGATGTCTTCTCCTTGTCCTCCTCAGCCATGGAAGCATGGCAGATGTTGGGAATGGAGCTTCCAGGGGAGCAAGAAGAGGAGATGTTAATAACTTTCAGGTATGACTCAGGATGGCTCAGAGACATTTTGGGCCATCCTCAGGACATGGAAACACATCTCTTGCTCCTCTAGCTGATATGGATTGGTTTTGTGTGGGTGGAGAGCTTGGGGAACCCATCTTGCTTGGTTCCTCCTTGCACAAAGACCAGATTTGGGGGGCAGTTTTGGGTGAAGGAGGGCTTGGGAGTGAGGGTTTGCACACTGCTGAGGTTTTGGAGAGGGAACCTTTCCCCTATCATCTGCTGTATTTCTTGGTTTAAGTCACTGGTACGTTCTGTGGAGGACTCTGTGGTGACAAAGTGGAGGTGAGGCTGTGACATTTTGCAGCCCTGGGGACAGGCTCCTCTTTGCCTCTTTTGTTTTTGTGAGCGATGTCCCCACTTAGAGGCAAATATTATTTTTTATTCTCTTTATTATTAATCTCCCCCATGTAATATTCATTATTAATTTCCCCCATGTAATATTTAAACATGCTCAATATTTAAATCCCATGCTCTGGAATGGCCAGAGCTGGGGGAGCTGCTGAGCCTGGAACAGCACTGAAGAGAGAGGGAGAACGTGGTGGTTTAACTGCCCCGCTGGTGCTGGGATGGATCAGCCTCCTCCTTGTCACTGGGAATTGTAAGAGTCAATTCAATTGGGAATTGTAAGAGTCAATTCCACTGGAATTTTAAGGGTCTGTCCCCTGAGCTGTTCCAGCTGGATCAGGGGTGGTTCTGGGGTGGCATTCATTTAGGATCCCTATGGAGGTGCCATAGGTGTCACTTGCAGGGACTGCTGACCCACAAGGTCTCTTTCACCTCTTTAGTCCCCTGCTCTGAGAAGATTAAACCCACTTATGACTGACAGGCCCATTTGTATAACAGCACAGAGCCAGGCCAGCGCCTGCTGGTGTTAGGATCACACGAGTTTGGGGTAAAGCCCCTTCTCAGCTGTGCCAGAGGGTTGGGAGGACCTTGCAGAGAGGGGCTCCTCTGCCCCATGCCAGCCTGTCTGGAGCTCAGTTGAACCTTGTTTTCTCCTTCTCCCAGGGCAGGGAGATGATTTGCTCACTTGTGAGGGTCTGGGGGGAAGGCTGGGCTCCAAACCCTGGCTCCTGGTGAGCCAAGATGAAGGAGCATGGAAGAGTGGTGGATAAGAAAAGCCTCCTGTTGCCAAGCAGAGCAGTTTTATTGCAAGTCTTAACGGTATTTATTGAGCTTTCCAAGAGCCCCAGAGCCAGATTTCATGTAGTTCAGCTGTCACTGAAAGGCAAATGTACAGTTCTGGCCCTCCTGGCCTTGTTGACATCCTGGAAAATGAGATTCCTGAGCGGCAAAGAGCCAGCAGGCAAATACCCCTCCCCAAAGTGTGCTGTCTCCAGACCCCAGAGCAAAACCTGGCACTTGGGAAGCTGTGCTTGGGTCCATTGGCACTGATCATCTCTCCAAATTCTTCCTTGCTTGTTCAGGCTGTGTCTGAGACCCACAAGGCTTGGCCTGAAAATCTCTTATTCAATGGCATTGATCTCGTGGCAGCGAGCTGTTTCATTTAATTGTTCTCTCTTTGTTTCCCTGGGAGTTTTCACTCCTCCTCTGACACCAAAGCCTGTCCTGGCTGGTCAGAGTGTCCCTAGGTGGGGTCTGCTGGATGTGGCTGGGGAACATCTCCTGGAAGGGCAATGAGGAGAGGAGGATCCCTCTATTAGCCCTGTGGGCTGTTCCGCAGAGCAGATTTTGTGCTGACAGGAGAAGAATATGGGACTGTAAGTTGGGGATGTGGGACAAGGGGATGTCCAGGGAGCAGGCACAGTGAGTCTGACACCACTGCTGGACATCACTAGAAGCCTTTGCCTGAGAAATAGTGTCTGTTTTGTTTGGTTTGGTTTTTTTTTGTGTGTGTGTGTTTTTTTTTTTGTTGGTTTTTTTTTTGGTTGGTGTGGTTTTATTTTATTTTTTATTTTATTCTTTTTTACCCCGTTCCCATTAAGCTAATTAAATCAGGGGTTACCATTGCATCCGGGGAAGCAGAAGTGTCAGACTGCCATCCCTGGGTGGGGTTCCTTGTACCTCCCTTCCTCCCCCAAATGCCACCTCTGAGCAGGCATCCGGCCTCGCTGTTCTTTCTGTTTAATTGATGAATAAATAATTGCAGCGGCGGGGAATAAATCAGGCGGCTGTGGCTGCGCTGCCGCTCGGAGCGGGCTCCTTCCGTCCCTGCATCCCGCCCCAGCAGCATCCCTGCCTCTCCCCTTCCCTGCCGCTCCATTGTCCGCCCCAGCAGCCTCCAGCCTGACCTGCCTCCTCCTTCCATGCCCTGCTGGGGGATGCTGTCCCGGGCCACACGAGGGAAAGCATTCCCGGGGCTGTACAAGGCTCCCCGAGGGAGGGCGGGCAGTGGGAGAGGCACAGGGGGCATTTGCGGGGCTGGGAACACAAATCCTATGAGGAATGTTTGGAGGAACTGGGGTTATTTAACCTGGAGAAGAGGAGGCTCAGAGGTGCCCTTATTGCTCTCTTAGAGGTGACCTTAGTGCTCTCTACAACTCCCTGGAGGGAGGCTGTAATCAGGTGGGGTCAGTCTCTGACAGAACCAGAGGGCACAGTCCCAAGCTTCATCAAGGAAGGTACATGTTGGATATCAGGAAAAAAATTTTCACCAAAACAATAATAAAGTACTGGAATGCTCTTCCCAGGGAGGTGGCAGAATCACCATTTCTGGATGTGTTTAAAGCCTGGACATGGCACTTGGTGCTATTGTCTAGTTGAGGTGTTAGGGTATGGGTTGGACTCGATGATCTTAGAGGTCTCCTCCAACCTCATCATTCTTTACAGACTCTTTGAAGGTAGGTTTCTCTGGGATGGTTTTGTGGTTTTCCTTTCAATGCTGTGGGATTGAAAGATGCTGGGGTGGGCGTGTGGAGGGATGCTCTGTAGAGTTTGGAGCAATCAGGTGTAGGTTTATGGTGCTTTTTCCCTCAGAGCCAACAGGTATTGGTGAGGAAAGATTTCCTGGTTCATATCAGTTAAAATCAGAGGCCAGGTGTGTTGTCCTGGGCACGCTGTGGTGTGGAGATGCTTTTTTGAATGCAGATAGCACTGCTGACAGCATGGGTTCTCACAGAAAGGAACAAAACCTTTTTCTGAGCCATCTGCAGAGGTGAGAGGGTGGATCTGAGCATATCAGGAGCAGCCTGGGATGCTGGAGGCTCCCTCAGGGATTTGTTGTGTTTCTCAGCCTGCTGTTGATCTCTATTTTACTCCAAGCAGAGCTCCTCAGTGCCCAGCATCCCTCACACAGTGCCTCAGAAAGTGTGGAACAAGCTGCCAGCAGGGCCAGCCCAGGTGTTAATCCTTTGCCAGCATGTGACCATTCAGTGCAGGTGCCACTTCTTTATGCATGAGACTTGTCAGACACCTCTGACATCGGTCTCAGAGCAGCTGGGAGGGGTGTGAGGCTGTCCCTCCCACACCTTTCCACTGGCAGGTCCCCATCCCAGCTGCTCTCCCAGCTCCTGCTCTGTCCTGCACCATCCCATGTGTGCTGCCATGGGCTGCTCATCCTTTAAATGCCTCTTCTGCAGCTGTTGGATGGGAGCCAGAGCAGGAGAGGGGGGTGGCTGCTCCCTGTGGAATGGAGGCAAAAGGGAATTTGTGTGTCTGCAGCTTCCCAGGGTGTCCCTGCTAGGGCTGGGGTCATTTTGGGGTTACTGTAGCACCAAATGCATGGCAGAAATAAATAGGATTGGGAGATTTGTCCAAGAGAGCTGAAGAGGGACTTTTGGCTGGGATGTGAAGTGACAGGTCAAGGGGGATGGCTCAGTGCTGAAAAGGGCAGGGTTAGATGGGATATTGACAAGGAATTGTTCCCTTTGTGGGTGGGGATGCCCTGGCATAGGTTGGCCAGAGAAGCTGTAGCTGCCCCTGGATCCCTGAAGTGTCCAAGACTGGGTTGGATGGGGCATGGAGCAACCTGGGATAGTGGAAGGCCCTTAAGGTCCCTTCCAACCCAAACCATTTTCAAATTCTATGATCTGGGAGTTGAAAAGGGATTGTGATAGTGTAAGGCCATGTGGCACTGGGCCAGTTGTGTGCTGCTGGCTGCCCTTCCTAGGGACCAGCCAGGCCCCCGTGGAACATCCTTCAATGGGCTGGTGACTGCTCCAAGTGCTAGGAATGTGTGGAAGAGAGCCAGGAGAAGAGCCCTGGTGCAGGCGAGAAGGCACATGGAAACCTTTGCACCAATGCTGATCCACCCCAGCTGAGGAACACTCAGGTATTGGAGGAGAGGTCAAAAAACCATTATTGCTGTGGGAACATCTCTGCTCATGAGCACTCAGGAGCCAATCCCAGCCAGGAGCTGGTCTCCCTGAAACTTGGGCATGCTCCTGCAGCTGGAGCCACCTGCCAGGCTGGAATGGCAGGCTGGGGGTTGTGTGATCTGACAGTGGGTTTGTGGCTCCAGCCCTCCTGGGACCTCAGCTGAGCAGCTCCTTGCAACCTCTCCCAGGAGAAGGAGAGAAATACTTGTCTCTAATCTCTGTTCCTACTCCAGGGCTTTGCATCTAATTTTGCAGTTCTGTACAAGATTTGATAATGCTAGATGGTGTTCTCTGGGAGTTGCATCTAAATCTAGAAACACTCTGTGAACACACTCGGCGTACATTTCTTTCTTTTAATTATTTTTTTTTTTTTAACCCTGAGCCAATCAGCTTTGGGTGAAGTTCTGGGCCACATTAGACTTGAGCTTCAGGAAACAGAAGAAATGCATGATGTCATCAATTGTGTGCCATCACATGCTCTTGAAATGCCATCAGACTTGCTAAATATTCAGAGTATATTTTCTGTCTCAACAGACTGTGTTGGCTGAAACTGCTTATGCAAATGAAAAGCTGTACCTCTTCAATAGATTGTTAGAAGCTGATCTTGAATAATTGGGGTTGAACGGAGCAGTAGGTGGGAGAAGTCAGCAGAAGCAATAATTAATCAAGCGGCTTCTTGTCTGGGCTGGCTGTGGATCCCAGAAAACCCTCTGTGAAGACAGGACAGGCTCCGTGGACCCTGATGTTCCTCCCCAACCATTGCAAATGCCTTGCAGGAGCCCCAGTTATGCAAAATCCCTTTTTTAGGTTTTGCCCAGCAACTCCCAAGGGAAGGCTGTTAGAAAGTCTCAGCATGTGTTTCTAAACTCCAGCTTATATTAATTCCCAGCTGCTTTGTTCATCTGCTGGAATGGCTCTTTTCTCCCTGGTTTTCCTCCCTCCCCTTTTCCTTCTCCAGCCCTCCATGTATTTCCAGACCCCAGCCGTGTCTCTTCTTGGTTTTTGTTTTGCTGGACTAAGTGGGCTGAGCTCTTTTCATCTCCCCTCAAAAGGCATAGCTGTTTCTTGTATCACCCTCTATTTTTGCAGGTCTTTTTGATCTGGAGTGGACCCAGTCTCCCAAATCAGAGCTTTGAAAGATGACAGCTCCCTTTCCATGGACGTTGGATGCTGGGATGGGGGCTGTGAGAGCAAGGAGCCCACATCCCACCCACAAGCCCGAGAGGGAAGCACAGCAATGCCAGAAACAAGAAGCAAGGAACTCATTTCACACTCATTTCTTCCCCGATAAAGGAAGAATTTTTCCTGTTGTAAAATGGGATATATTAAAAAAAAAAAGTAGAATTGATTCATCTGGGTGACTTGTAAGAGTTAATCGATAAAATAACAGTTTCCACCTTTTTATGAGAAATTAGCTGATTAGAAACTTTGATTAATGGGATGATTTTTCATGAGTGTAATTAAAGCACTGCATGGCTTCTCGTGTAATTGATATTTAATGCCTACATGGAAAGCTGCTTTTCTATAAGGAACAGTGTTGGGTTGTAATTTTTTTTCAATTAAGTACCTATGGGTGGAGTAGAGGCCAAGGGGCTCATCAACAATGGTGAAGGAGGGAGAAGAGGATGGGATGTGACTGGTCAGGACAATTTTCAGAGAAATGGGAAAATTTCCATGTTTCAAAACCATGCATGGAATAAGACAGATGGAGTCTATAAGGAGGAGAGATGGTGGGTTTTCTTCTGAGAGCAGAGGTCTGATGAGTCTAATCCTCAAAGAACCAACAGAAAATCCAGAAACAGCACCACAACTTCTCTTGGGGGATGATAGGAGAGCAGG
Organism: Ammospiza caudacuta; assembly: GCF_027887145.1. Lineage (NCBI taxonomy): Eukaryota > Metazoa > Chordata > Aves > Passeriformes > Passerellidae > Ammospiza > Ammospiza caudacuta. The sequence continues at coordinate 7,907,012 of NC_080603.1, read as the reverse complement.
GAGTAATTCCTCTGACACTTAGTGAGAAGTTGAAGCAAACTTGGTAAAAGTATGGAGGTGCTTCTGCTGTTGTTCTGCTCCAGGCCTGGCACTGAGGAGCCTCCTCAGCCAGGGATGGTGGTACCTTTGTGCCTGCTTGTCTGGGAGGAACTTCCCTTGTGGGCTTTGTCTGTGAGACCTTGGACCCTTTCCCAGCAGAGACAGGGAAGCCTTGGCAAAGCTGGATGGTTTTTCTGGAAAAACAGAAAAATGGGAAAGAGTATCTGTCTTGTGTTCCCAGTGCATCAGAATCCATAATTTCTGCGGTCTTCCCTTGAGGTCTCTTAACTCTCCAGATAAAATAACGTGTTGGATTCACAGAATGTCACAGTGGGTCCTGTGGTCCCAGAATATCCTCAGTGTGGAGACTCCCCACCCTTTCTGGACAATCTGTTCACTCCTCAGTCACTTCTTCCTCCTCTTTATCTGAAACTTCCTGGCCATCAGTTTGTGCTTATTGCTTGTGTCCCAGTCCCTTTGCCTTGTGCTTTCTCTGGCAATGCTTGTGCCCTATGCTCATGTGAAAAACACCTGGTCCAAAATATGAGACAGGCTCTGTGCCAATTTTAGCAGTTTTTTTGGCAACAATGAAGGATGTGAAGAGGTATGATGGAGGTACAGAGCATTGCCAAGTGTCGCACAATTTTGGGCTGTAGCTTGTACTGAGTTGTTTGATCTTGGATTACTGGTACATTCCAGTACCTGAAGGAACTGACAAGAAAAATGGAGAGAGACTGTTTACAAGAGTCTGGAGTACTAGGACATGGGGAATGGCTTCCCACTGCCAGAGAGGAGGTTTAGACTGGGTGTTGGGAAGGAATTCGTCCCTGTGAAGGTGGTGAGGCCCTGGTCCAGAGAAACTGTGGCTGCTCCATCCCTGGAAGTGTCCAAGGCCAGGCTGGACAGGGCTTGGAGCAACCTGGGATGGTGGAAGGTCCCTTCCAATCCAGGCCATTCCATGATTCTCTGATATCCTGTATGCATCTTCTCCACTAAAGAGAAGATGTTTGGCCCTGCCCACCACGTCCTCTGTTCCTTTTAATCGGCAGCATTAATCCAGCTTTCCTTCCCCGGCAGAGGTTTGCAGCCCTCACTGCAGGGAAGCTGTGAGGGGTCACACCAGTGGATGAGCCTGAGGCTCACTCCCCTGGAAAAGCAGCTCCAAATCTCCTCCCAGCCCAGATTTTGTCTGTGTGCTGGGCAGCAGCTGGGCTGTGAGATGGGGAACCTGCCACTGCTGCCTTATGAACATTTTGTTTTCCTTTTCCTTGGAGTGGGAGTAGTTGGAAGGTGGAGAGATGGTGCTAAATTGTGTTTCTTGCACGTCTGTTGAATTACAACATGTCTGAGTGACCTCCCCGAAGAGTCAGACAAGCCTTGGCACAACATCATAACTCTCAGGCACTCAGAAATGCACACAAACACTCTGGTTCCTCGGCAGGAGCTCCAGACCCCACATGCTGGGTGATGGATGCTGCTGGGGGGCCCAGCAGCTGCCCACATCCACGGGAGAAGGCCTCTCCTCTTTTGTCCCCGAGCAAAATGTTAATGAATTCCTCTGGAATGGCAGAGGAATCAGCGGTGGGTTTTAGAGCTGATAGCCCTGATTGCTTCTGAGAGAGATTCTCTGGAATTCCTTGATGGCCCAGGCCAATCTGCAGCCTCTTTTTGCCTTGCAGTCAGCCAAACAGCAAGAAAGCTTCAGCACAGAGAGTTTGCTCGTCATTTTTATTCTGAAACAATGGAATGCGTGGGATATGCCAAATCTGCTCAGTTAGGATTCCATTAAATCCTCTTTTTTTTCCTTTTTATTTTAAGATGAGCGTGCATACAAATCTTTATTTTGTCTAATTGTAAACCAGAAATGTTTTTACTCTGGCTTCAGATGACATTCTTTAAAAAGTAAACTCCGTCAAACAAATACTTTTATCCAGAAGCATCATCTCTGAGCGCTGACTTCTTGTTTTGGTGGAAAATATTTCCTTGTCTCACTGCAAGCTTGGAAATGGCAGAATTTCTGAGGGTTGTGGTGTATGATTCAAATCCCAAAATGTCTGTTTCTGGGAAAGGGTGGAGCCTCCTGGTATTCCTGCAGCTCTTTCCATGGGCAAAATGGGGAGGGAAGTTTTACATGGTGATTGTGTTGTGCTGTTAACCCTGGTGTGAACACAGGGAAAGACCCCAGGGAGGAACAGTCCCTTTGGACTGGAATTGGGTCTCATCTAAGAGTATGAATTAAAATTGTGGCAAATTTAGTCTGGACATAACTGCAATTATTTGGTACCATTCACTATCCCTCCCTGGCTGGCATGGCTACAAGAGCTCACTGTCACTGGCAGAGAGGCCTCTTCCACATCCCCGAGTTTGCTCCTTAATCTTATTTGGATGGCTGGCAGATGGACAGGCTGTCACTGCCTCTCCCTGTGTGGCTGACATTGGAAGAGTCTCAGTGCTCCTCACTGGAGTTTGTGCTCAGACCAGAGCAGGCTCTGAAATGGGTCGGAATCCCACAGTTTGTTTGCCAGAGCTTGCCTTGGGAGGGCTGTTTGGCAAGGGAGAAACTTGGCTGAAATGGGCACGAGTTGTGTGGAAATGTCACTGGTGAAGGAGGCAGTGGCAGGGTGTGTGTAGCTGCCAGGATTTGGGTACAGCTCTGTCTGAGCTGTGCTGCGGCGGGAGAAACCCTCGCTGTGGGAAGCGTTCCTGGGATGAGGCCCTGCCAGTTATCCATCAACTGCTGATGAGAAACAGCTTCAGTCATCTCCCTAAAATAATTCCTGAGGGCTGTGTCTCCCACAGAAACTGGGGATGGTGCAGGCAGACTGTGCCTCACCAGATGTGGGATGAGGAGGCTGAGCTGGCTGTCTCAGCTGCTGCTCCTCTTATTTATTGATGTGGTGTCCTTGGGAATGTGGCTCTCCTTGGGAATGTGGCTCTCCTTGCTGCTGCAGGACAGGGACTCATTAAAGTCGTTTGAAGGAGAGCAGAAGAAACTGGAGAGCTCATGGAGCTGGGCTCAGGATTGATCTCCAAGATGTGGTTTGCAATCCTAGCAGTGAGCTCCCGTCTCTGTTTGCTTACCTTGATCACAGTCTTCCAGGGTTTTTCCCTCATTTTTGGGTTCAGTCCATGGACAGGAACATTCTGATCCAAAGCCCAGATGTTGGAGAGCAAACAGTGTTGCAGTGAGATGGCCCAGAGGGCTCATGCAGGTACTTGAATTACTGCTCTGTGATTAATTGTCATGAGTCCCCCTGTGCATCTTTCCCTATTTCCATGGCCAGGTTATTCCATAGGAGATTGTTTGGCTCCGTTGGCTTGCACGTGGTCGTGGCTGAGCTGTGGGTGCCTTTGATCCACTAAAACCTCTGTGTGTTTGCTCTGCTGCCATTTTTTGAGGGCCAGATCAGAACAGTTTGGGCACATCTGGAGTTTTCCTTGGGGGAATGTGGCAGGGACAGGATGGGCTGCCTGGCTCCACACTTCCAGCACAGCCACACTCCTGCTTTGGCAACTAGCAGGGAATTTCTCACTGATCACAACACAACAAGAGGGTAGAATAAATTAATTGTAAAGATTTTTTAAAAATCCAATTAGTTTTCATTTTCCAAAGTGCCCATTTTCTTAACTATTCCTCCAAATTATAATCTCCTTGGATTTCTTCTGTGTCCTCGATGCTGCTGTTGTTGTTCTGTGGATTCCACGTCACTCAGCAAATGTCTCCCCTCTCCTTCCAGCCAACTTGCACAATACATTACAATTACACAATTATGCTGTTGTAATCAAATAATTAAGTTGCACATTAAACACGCATTAGAGCTCACAAAGGAAGGAGCTTCAGACATGGGCATGAAATAGGAGGGAGCGAGCCAGGCAGAATTGGTGCTAATTGCATCTTGCTTTCAATGACTCAGGGACTCCAGGTTTTTGGTCTCAGGTGGCAAAATGGCAGTGGACTGAGGCTGCTGAGGTTTAAATAAGCAGGAAGGTTAAGTGAGTGACTTCCCTGTGGAGAGAAGCAAGACTCGGTGACCAAACACACCCAAAAAGAAAAAGGGAATAATTTGGAAGCGTGTTGGGCTCCACTCTATTGAAATCCACTTTAACTGAAGCTCCAGATCAGCTCTCTCAGGAAAAGGAGGACACCTGTCCCTTCTCACCAGGGTGGGACTCAGCTGGTCTGGCAGGAGAAGGCTGTGAAGTCTTTGGGATGTTGTTATTTTAGCTGTGGGGTTGGGCTGTCTTTGGGATGTTATTTTAGCTGTGGTAGGAGAGAGGTGATTGAGTTGGTGGATAAGTCATAGATGTGGGTGTTTTGTCCTATTTTTTTTTTGTTGTTGATAGTGGAAAAATAGCACCCAAGAAACCCAGATCAGTGTTCTGGCCTCATCCTGACCCTAATTTCATCCCACTCAGAGCCTTGTGGCAGGGGACAGTTGGGATTCTCCATTTAGAATAGATCCAAGAGACAAAGGCTGTGGTGCCACTGCTCCTGAATCAAACCCTCCAGGACGAGGTCTAGAACAAAAGAGAGCCCTGAGATGGTCATGCTATGACTAGACAGCAGAAATCTGCTTTTCCACACAGATTTGGGTGAATTTTTCAAAGGATTCTGTGTGAGTATTGGACAAAACCCCTCTTTTGATGTCTGCCATAGCTGGGAAGTGGCAGAAGGAGCTGAGGTGACACAGTTCCTTTCCCACCAGGTTTCAGAAGTGGGGTGGAGAACAGCCTGTAGACTTCAGCTGTAGATATTTTGCCCCTTTTAGGGAAACTAGAGATCAAATCTTAGCAGAAATTACAGGCATGGAGGAAGGACTCTGGAGAATGAGAGCAAATGTGTGCCTAGTTTGATATGCCAAGTTAAAGGCATCTGCGTGGTCTTTGCAAGTAGGATCACAGTCCCTTCCTAAAAATTTCGGTAATTAAGCTTCTAAGGATTTCATTTTTAATGGGAACTTAATTATTGAAATTAAAAGCCAATGTTTGTGCTCAGTAATTGCACAGAGGGGAGAAAGAACATTCTCTGCTTCAGGAATCAGCAGTGGAAGGGGAAGAGCGTTAATAAATCAGGAACCAGCAAGTTGCAGCAGCCTGGAAGGTTAAGACTTAAGGGATGATGTGTCTTTGGCCTCTCAGGAAACCCATGTGGCTGAGGGCAGCAGCAGCCAGTGGAGAAGTGAGGAGATCAGCTGAGGTCCATCAGGCCACTTGTCACTCTCTGGTACCGCTCCCATCGCGCTGCACCAGCCTTTGGGGTGTGTGCAGAGCTTTCCTGGCATTCCCACCTTGTTGTGTCCTGTTGCCTGTTCTGGAGTCCTGCTGGAGTCCTGTGGTCCCTCTCCTTGCTCAGAGCCATTGTTGTGACCCCACGCAACCTGTGCCTATCCCAGTTTTTCACATGGAAAAAGGTCACGGCAGCATCTCTGCTCTGGGGCTTGGGAAGGGCAGAGGGAGATGTGGTGCAGGAACACAAAAACTCTAGCCACATTTCAGCATCACTCCCAAAAAATGAGAAATAAACCCAGTCCTGCAGAATCTTTGCAAATCCCTATTTTAAGCACACGTATTCATGCTGAAATTAAAAGAAAAAAAATAAATCGCTGAGCTTTAGAAAAAAAGCTCTTTGATTTATTAATTCTGATTGACTGGGTTCCTGGAGCATGTACAGACTTCACACAATGCAAATGGTGCTGATTAGATAAGATGGTGTTTAAAAAGAAAAAAGCCCAGCCATAGAAAGAAGATGCAATTAGATTAGCAGATCCAAGGCTGTAAGTGCAGATCGAATGGGCTATAAACAATTTAAGGCTTGGGAGAAGGCCAGTGTTGCTGAGTGTTCATTTATAGTCCAGTCTGCTGGCTCTCTAATCCAAGAGGAGAAAGCAGGAAGAAGAGGAACAAATTCTGGGAAAGGTGATTTTTCACACTGAGACCTTATCAGGTCATCTTAAAAGACTTCTGAGCATCTCTGCATCTACCTAATATTGTATCTATGCTTTAAAAAAATAGATATATCTGTATATAATCACTGAAACCCCAGAGCTGTGTGTTCATTCAGCCCTTCTACCCCTCTTGGCTGTTTGTGTGTGCATCTGTCTTGTCTAAATCTTATTTTCGTGTCCGCATCCAGGTCAATTGCAGGAGATCCCCAAGTGAACCACCAAGGCACCTCTTGCTCTTACACCTTGAATTTGCTTTAAAAACAACACTCCAAATCACTCCTCATTGGGGTTTTCTTTTGCATGCAGTCAATGGAGTCTCCTTAAGAATTTCTGAGAGTTTTTCTGGATGCATGAATTCATGGCTTGGGTCCTTTGAGCTTTGCATGCTGGAGAGGGATGCTGGAGGCTCATGTGAGTATTCCTGTTTTCCTACAGCAGTGCTTCTGGGAGTCGAGTGTTTATGTAACTCCTGTTAAAGAAAAAAGGGATTCTCAGCAGGCAGGAAGAAGAAAAGCCTGGGAGCTGAAGTTGGATGTACTCTGAGGTTATGAAATCAGACCAAGTGGCCATCCCTGGGCCTTTTGGATAGTGAGTGATGGGACTGAATTCCCACGGGGTGACTGTGGATATGTCCATGGGGGCAGATCTTCGTGTCCCAGCTGTCTGAAATATTCATAAACTTCCTTTCAGGGAGAAAAATCCCCAGCAAACAGTAAATAGTTGTCTGATACATGGAACCAGGGACACTCACTTTCTTCTGGGGACGGATTTTGCCTTTTGTTTAACAACACCTACAAATCTGAAATACCAGAACCCTTTGCAGAGGGAAATTTCTGGTTGCCTGAATGGTCTTGATCCCCTCTGTAAATCTGTGTGGAGAGGCATTTTTCTCACTGTTCTTTATTTCCTACCCTGATTTCTAACCTGTCTTCTCATTTGTTTTATGTCCCTGTCCTTCACTGCAGGATGGCATCATCTCCTCATACAGCAGGGTCTGCCAATTCTGTTATTTTCTCTTTACTTCTTTTTCCAGCTCGTTAATGAAGAGGTGACAACAGATGGGTCTGGGAGTGATCTCTGCTGAGCCCACCAGGCACATCTCCCTTTCCTGACATGCTGCTGTTTGTCACCTTGCCTGCTTTATGGTTCCTCTCTCCCTTCCTGAGGCACATGCCTTTTCTCATGTCCAAGTCGATTTGAGCAGAGCATCAGAGTGATCTTTCCTGGGATGCTGGCTCAAATGTGTTTGTAAAGCTGAAATACAGTTTTCTGCTTCACTTGCATGGCAGAATGGAGCACGTTGGACTAGGTAAGGTCTGAAAAATCATTGTTCTGGTTATTTCAGGCCACGTTTGTTGTTGAGGATGGCTCAGCCTTGGGAACCCTCGCTGGAGGTGTCCCCCATCCTGGTGGTCTCTGCTCTCAGCAGGGGCATTGGCTGCAGCTCTTGGCCACAAGCAGCTGGTGAGGTTTGACAGGGACACCAGCCTTGCTACTCAGTGTCTCCCTTGCAGGGAGAGGCAGGCAAAGAACCTCTGTGTCCTACAGACACAAGCTACAGCAGGGAGGAACTGAAGGTCTTGGAGCAAACAAAGCTAAGAGGAAATGTTCTATCACAGTTGAGAACTTCACCCCTGGAGGGCCTGGTCTGTGACCCCTCCTTGCCTTGGGATGTGGCTGCTACCAGCAAGGTGAGAACATGGCAATAAATTTCATATGACAGGTCTCAAATAGAAATGTGGCTTAGCTTTCCACCCCTCCCTTGGCTGGGACAAAGCTTGGGCACGGGCAGGAAGCCTTTGTCTGTCCCTCCTTGGAGCCAGCAGGATATCCCAGAGTGGCTGTGCTCTGGAACAGCCTCTGCTTGCACTCTGGCAGAGCCAGGATTTACCTCATGGCATCTGATGATTTTCCCTCCCCCCTAATTGGTTCCATTAATTTATTGTGGACAGGAGCTTGTTCTGCCAAGTGCTAATTGCAAAGGTTATTGTTTCTGCCCTTTTCAGAGCACAGCAGGAAACCCCTCAATTCCATCACATGAAAAACAAGACAAAAAATGCCAGAAGTTTCTGTGCTGGATGTGTATCCATCATCCCATGTGCTGTTTGTGCCACAGAGGAGCATCAGCTGCCATTTCCTTCCCTTTGCAGGGTCACTCTCCTGTCTGTGGCATGGGGGCTTGGTTCCTCCTCACCATGATGAAACGTGCCCTGGATCCCAGATGTCCTTCATCCTCTGACCTGTTTGGGCCTGGATTGGGATGTAGGATGTGTGCATTCCAAAGGCTGGAAGCTGATGAAATGCTGGCATTCCCTGTGTGGGAATTCTTCCTGTCCTTGAGCACGTCTAGATGGCACGAGGTGGTGGCACCTTGTCCCCCACCATGGTTTCTGGTGGTGTCTGATGCTGCCTTCTCTACCCCTTGGGGGAATCAGTGTTGTTCCCAGGTTATCTGAGCTGGCTATAGCCCCTCCTTCCCCTGGTGAAGGGAGCCACGCACCCTGGAATCTGGAAGGGTTTTCCTGGCTACACAAGCTGGGCACCTTGGGTGAAGCGGGATGTCTCAAAGCTTTTTTCTAGCACAGGAAAGGAGGAACAGTTACTGCTCCTAACTAGAGTTATTTATCTGCTGCCAGGGCTTCAGCATCTGCCTGGATTAATCTGGATTTCGTGGTGGGCAGCAGCCATTCAGCTCAAGTGCCTGGCATTACAGTCCTGGTGGATTTTGGAGGTGAAAAGCCCAGAGTCTTTCACGGGGGTTTCTGCCAAGCTGTAAAGCTCATCCTGGTTCTCCACGCTGCTGGAAAACCTGGTGGAGCTCTTCCTCCTTGGTGAGGCCATAGGTGTTCCTGCCATGCCCTGTGAGCATCCTTTCCCTGTGCTTTCCACAGCCTGTGTCCCCTGGGGCTCTGTATTTGCTCTCCCAGGCTTTGTTCCCACCACAGGGTTTACTCTGGCTCGTTTCCCCTTTATCTCATGTCATGGCTGCTGTTTGTTTTTGTTCAGCAGCTCAGAAGCTTTTGGAAGTGAGTGTTTATAAACAGAGGGATGTTTGGGATTACATTTGGATCCAGTAGCAGGCTCCAGGGGCATTTTGTACAGATTATGGGGATGACTTCGTGCTGTTTCTTCCCTGCCCTCTGGCCCAGTATCCTTCTCATGCAGTCTTTTCCACAAAGCTCAGGCTTTGCCCTCCTCTTATTCTCTCTCTGGTCTCACTCCCAGCAGGTGCCCAAGGTGAGCCATCCCTCACTGGGCAGATATGCACAGACTAACAGATTAATGACACATATTTCATTCTGTTCCAGCCTAGTCCAATGAAACATGATAAATGTTTTATTCCAAGTTTTACCAGCATTCTGTTTCCTCTATCCAGAAAGTCTGGCTGGCACCTGTGGGCAGCACTCGCATTTGAAAGAAGCACCGTTACAATCTAGATTTCAGGGAAGGAGTGCATATATCAAATTTAAAGGCGCTTTTGAGCTTAAGATATAAAGGCAAATTACATTTTATAGTGTGACTTTAATAGCTGAGGAGCTGTGCAGGCAGTGAGGTGGCTGGTGGCAGCTCAGGCAGTATGTGGGACACCGTGCCAGCCATATGTGTCGCCATATCTCACACGCAGCCTTGCAAGTCATTGCTTTTTATTGAAGGCAGGAACTTGCCAGGATGTCAAGGCTGTCTTCTGCACTTTTGAAGAAGTGCCATGCTGTCTGTAATCCCCAAAGGCTGGTGACAGGAGGGCAGCAGGCACAGCCCCACCAGGTATCTCCTGTTCTCTGGGCCCCCTGTGGGGGGGACCGAGGCTGGGCTCCACTTCAGCACCTGCCCTTTTCTCTCCATAATGAAGAGTCACTTTTTATTCCTGTGTGCCAGGCTTCTTTCCTTCTGCCTTCATCCTCATGCTTTCCATCTGTCCTTCTGCCTAGCCATCCTTCCTCACAAATTCACAAATCTTTCCTTCCCAAATTTTGGCTGAGCCTCCCTCTCTTTGTGTTGGGTGCTTTGTGAAGGCTCTTGCTAATACCTGGCCAGGATGAAAGCCTGACCTCTTGCAGGACCAAATGAGGCAGCATTTTTTCACATTGTTGGCCAGAGGATGGACTTCATGGATGTGTATCTCCCAGATATCCCAGGGCTTTTCCTGGGGCTCAGTATGTGTGCTCTGAAAGCTGCTTGTAGGAGAAAAGACAGCTCCATGTGGTGCATTAAATGGGTGTTGTTTCACATGCCTCAAACTGAGGAAGATTTCTGGTAGTGAAAAAGTCCAATCACAAAGGAATCTTTCTTGGTTATTCAATTTGTGCAGTATCTTGTTAGAGGGGAAAACCAACTGTTATCTGCCCAGGAAAGGTTAATATAATAATAAGCAGATACTGACTTCTATTGAGATGAACATGATGATTTATTGACCCGAGAGGCAAATATGCAGTGAAGCAAAGCCAGGGTCAATATTCACCAGGAGGAGAATAAATTCTTGCATTTTCTAGAATGGTGAGACCACACACATTGGTGTCACCAAAACACATTGGTGTTCGTAGTTGCTTTTTCAGTGAGACAAGTAAATATGGTAGGCTTCCAACAGGTACTTCACCTTGTTTCTTTAGAGAAAATGTCAATTTATAAATGCTCCCTTTCGATGTTTTTGTCCTTGAAAACACTTCATGAAGTATTTAAAAGTATTTTCGTAAAAACCAACCAAACAATAAAAGCAACTCCCAAGGGTCACAGTAGTTTTGGATTGCCAGATGTATTTCTTGAATAAATGATATAATTTTATTTCATTTTATTTTGCTTTATTAGAGAAAAGCTCGGCTTTCAGCTTCTAAGCCTGGCAGCTTCCAGCCTGATCAGAGATGTTTCTGCACACGTTTTCATTTCGATTGCAAGCCCGTTTGTCATTTCTGAAATGCCTCAACTCAGAAATGTCAAGCATCTCTTGTAGTCAGCATGGAGAAAGGCGGCTCAGAATGCTGGCACCTGCTGCAGGGAGCAGCATCCTGCTGCCATGGGCCACACAGCCATGGGTGTGGGGGATTTTTTGGGAGCAGGGAGGTGCAGCACGTGGGGAATAACTGGTGCTTGGTTGGGCTGTGGTGGGTATCACCCTCCACAAGAAGTGTTTGATGGAGTTTTCTCCTCTTCCAGAGCTGTTGGTGCCCAAAACCTGATCCTGGGAGCTGGTCCCTGTCAGCTGCTCCTGCTGGGTGAGAAACACAAATCCCTGTGTTGTAGCACGCCAAGGGGATGGGCATGGCAGGAATTGTAAACACACCCGGTGGGAAGAGGGAGAGGAATTGCACTTTTCCAACTTGAACAAAGTGACATGAACTGGGATATTATTTTAGAAAGTTTATCTCTTTTGTATCTATGGTGACAAGATCTTTATCGGGGTAAGACAGACTCCCGGGCTGTCTGCTCCTTGTTATCTCAGGGTAGGATGACAGTCTAAGTGTCACGTCTAGAAATGTTATCTCTCCTTTATTATTTCACTTGTGAGGGGCTAACTGGAGTGTTATCAGGGTGTTTACAATCAAAACACGTGCAGCTCAAGTGATAAAAGGGAGAACAGACATCTGATCTCGAAGGATATGAAGACAATGCAGCCTTGAGCAGGAGGAGATGGATCTTATTATTGAAAATGGTTTGGCAGGCTGGGAATGGACAAACAAATTCAGATCATAAGCTTGAGAGATGGGCTGGGGGAGAGGCTCACACTCAAACTCCTGCAGAAAATGGAAAAGTGATTGTATCAACAGCAGTCTTGGCTAAAAGAGAAATATTTTCCCATAAAACTTTTATGACTTTTTTTTCTCTTTCTGTACTCTCTTCTCACTTGGAATGTGGTATGGAAAGCTATCGGGACCAGCAAGTGGAGCAGAGCTGCTCTAAGCCAGTGAGGATCTGAGGAAGCTTATCCAGGCTTGGAGGGAGGAGAGCAGGGAACTGCCAAGGCCACTGCTCAGGGAGCTCATTTCGATTAATTCCTTATCTTGCCTGGGTCAGTGCTGAGTTAATTTACAGAGGGCACAGACACAGGGTTAGTGGTGACCATAAACCTTATCTGTGATCTCTTTAGGGACAGGGAAGCTAAATCCCTAAAGGGCTTAGGGATCTGACCCTGGGATGCTTCTGCTGCTGGTAATTGAGAGGAGTTCAAATCCGTCCCAGACATCAGATCCTCATTAACCTACAGCAGGAGCAGACCAGGTGCCAAGTGGTGTCAGGTTGTTTATCTAACATGAATAATCCTCAGTAATTAAAAATGGGGTTGTGCAATGCTCCGTCCAAATCCAGGCCTGACTCCTGGATGTTGTTGTGCTCTTGGCTGGAATGGGCTGCCTGGTTTCTCTGGTGTTGTGGAGGATGTGGCAGGCACATTGCATGCCTTCCTTCCTCTCCATGCCAATGGTCTCCAGGCCAAGCTTTGTGACTCCTGTCCCACAAAAAAGATGATTTTCCATCATCTTTCCTCCCTTGTTTGTCTGTCCTGTGAGGTGATGGCACATAGAGAATGAGCAGAGGGTCAGTGGTGGCCTCTGAGCCAGGAGGAGACCCAAGCTGGAGCACAAATTCCAGCACCAAGGTTCCCTCTCTCCTTCAGGAAGGAGATGGGCAGGCTAGACGGGCTCTGGATGTAGATGAGGGCTGGTGGAGGATGAAAATAGTGGGCTCCTACTGACATCGGAGCATCTCTGTTGGCCTGGCTAAAAATGGGAATTAAATTCCTGCTAAATAATTACCAGAAAATTCCCGGTAAAGGCAATGAATGAACATGAACTTGTGGGCAGTGTTATTGTGCCTGGGCCTGTCTGCTTAACTTCATGTTCCTCTTGCTTTGAGAACCTCCTAAATCCACCTGTTTTCAACCTGAGTGCCTCTCACCTCCCTCCAAGGACTGACACCACAGGGAGCCCTTCCTCACCTCAGGGGAGAGCAAGGCAGCATCTCCTCCACCTTGTTTATGAGAAACAGTCTCTGGTGGTGGCTTTCTTGTGTGAAAGCCCAGCTTTGGAGGGCTCCTGGGGCCACTTTGTACAGTGGCAGTGACCCACTGCTCCCCTCTGCCCTTTGTCTCTCACACCTTTAATTGCACTTGTGTTTCTGGGGCGGATGGAATTCATTATCCAGCAAACAATGTCCTTTGCAATATCAGCCTTAATTAACTGCTCCCCTCTGTATTTTTTCTGCTCTTATCCTCTCCAAATCTCCATGCTGAGCCAGGCTGATGGCCCCCCACATGCATCAGTGCCAGGCAGTGAGCCATGACCAGATAAGAAGAAATGGAATTCCTTATCTCTTTTTTACAAATACATACACATGCACACACAAACACACAAACCTGGAAAAGGTCAAGGTTACTGGGAAGGGAGAAGGCCCTTCAAGACAACAAAACCCCTTCTCTTTTAAAATCTCCATGGCAACTCGATGGAGCATCATGGGATGTCGAGATGAGAGAGGACTATTCTTCCCCTACAACACTCTTTCCACTTCATTAGACTCTTTATCAAGTATCTCTGCGCTGGGCTGAGTGAATTTTTTGTGTTGGGGAGCAGTGCAGAGGACTCAAAAGCATCCTGACCTTTTCAGTGGGACTTTGGGAGTTCCTTGTGGGAGTTGCATCCTCTTCCCCTGCCTTCCTCCCCCACAGCCCCCTTGTCTCTGGTTCACATGACCTTCTCATCAAAAACCCTGTGCCTGGTGAGGTATGAAGGGTTTCTTTAGAAGGAGAAAGGAGCAGGGAAAAAGAAGAGAGGAGTATGAGAATGTCCTTCGCTGGCTCTGGAGGTGTCAAGACCCCGGCTGTCAGAGCTGTGCATCTGCAGGGAAGATTAATGAGTCTGCTTAGAGGAAATCCAAATAAAATAGAGCAGAATAAATACCAAGTGACTGTGTGGGTGATGAGGGGAAGGGTGAGGAGGGAGCAAGGGAGTGTGACAGGGCAGAAGTAGATATTCCTCAGTCTGGTAAGTGTTTGAATTCCCCATGGAGGAGTGAGTTAGCACAGGAAAGGGCTTTGGTTTTAATCCTGTTGTCCTCAAGTGCCAGGGCTGTGCATGGGTCTGTGAGAGCCTTTAAAGCACTGGTTGTACTGAGGCACAAACACTGGGTATTTTTATCTCCTCTTCCCTAGGAAAGCATTCACCATGGAGAAGAATTTTGTGTTCAGCTTCTCAACCCTTGGCCTGCTTTGTCTCAAGGTGCTTTGAACTGCTCTGCAGTGGGAGCACTGGTTGTTTTCAGGAAACATCAGAGCCTGGATTGTGTTGGGCAGAGGCTCGGAGTGTGGGGAGGAAGAGATTTAAACCTTCCTATGGATCCAAAGCAGGGTGGGCAGCAGGAAAGGGGTTGGGATTGTGCCCTCTGCCCTGCTCAGGTGAGACCCCACCTGCAGAGCTGCCCCAGCCCTGGGGCCCAGCACAGGAAGGAGCTGGAGCTGCTGGAGAGAGCCCAGAGGAGGCACCAGGGTGAGCAGAGGGATGGAGCAGCTCTGCTGGGAGGAAAGGCTGGCACAGCTGGGAGTGTTCACCTGGAGGAGAAAAGCTCTGGGGTGACCTAATGGTGGCTTTTCAGTACCTGAAGGTGCAAGAAAGATGGAGAATATTTCGTAGGGTCTGGAGTGCCAGGACAAGGGGGAATGGCTTCAAACTGACAGAGGATGGGTTTAGATTAAATATTAAAATAAATTCTTGGCTGTGAGGGTGGGGAGGCCCTGGCACAGGTTGCCCAGAGAAGCTGTGGCTGCCCCTGGATCCCTGGGAGTGTTCCAGGCCAGGTTGGACAGGGCTTGGAGCCACCTGAGATAGTGGAAGGTGTCCCTGCCCATGGCAGGTGGATGGAATTGGTTGGTCTGTCAGGTGCCTTCCAAACCAGGCTATCCTGTGATTCCATGATTCAGTGGTGGCATCCCACAGGAGAAACTGGACTTTGGAGCTGACCTTCCTGGGGGAACTGTGACTTTGCTTTGGAATTGTTGTTACTTTTTGCTTTTAATCCTCTGGATTTTCACTTCTTCCAGGGAGCCACGTGTGACAGTCTGCAGGTGAATTTGAGCAGACCTCACACCACGAGCACCCAGCTGAGCATCTCTCCCCACCAGCTCAGGGTCTGCCATTCTGAATGTTTGAATCCACATGAATCAGACAAGGAGAGGGGCTTGTTACCATGGCCATAATTGATTCAAAAAGTGTTTGTAAAGAGCATTGAGGCTGGACATGCTTGGACTGTGTGCTCCTGAGCTGTAAGATTTACATGGGTGTTTTAGGGGAAAAAAAACATTAAAAAAAAGAAAAGAGCTCTGCACTTTCAGTAGAAGTCAGGCTATGAATATCCCAGTCCCACTGCTTCAATCCCCATGGGAGTAATTTTCAAGAGGGAAATCCCATTAAGTCATAAAGACCTCTTAAGTAGTTCCCTCTGATGAATTTGTGGCACTCTGCAAGTCCCATAATTCCCAATATCCAGATGAGGAAACTGAGGTTAAGTGACTTAGCCAAGGTCATGTAGCAAATCAATAACCACTCCAGCCCCTCTGCTGTTCACTCCATGTGTCTCTGCTGTCAGCAAAGGGGATCAATCCTCCCCACCCCTGCCCCAGCCCCAGGGATGGGCACCCAGGCTGTGAAATGTTGGATTATCTGGGAAAAGAGGCCCATCTTCATTGAGAGAGCTGGGCTGGGGGAGCAGCCCTGGGGCTCCCTCAGGTCCCTGAGGGGAGACATCCCCCCATTCCTGCTGCTCCCTGGAAGGAGCTGCAATTCCCACTGCTGGCACAAACTTCCCATCATGAACTCTGGGTTTGGGACAGGAGCATCTTTGGTGTGGTGACAGAAAATTGCCTCATGCAAGAGCTGTTGGCTGTGATGAGGGTGAGAGTCTGTCAGCCTATGTGTGTTCTTCCTCTTTCCCACTGCTCAGCTTTCCCCCTCCATGTTTCAGCTTCCTCTGCTCATTTCTTGAGCTTGTGGAGGGGGATGTACCAAGAGTTTGGGGTTATTTCAGGAGTGGAGATGTGTGTATTCCCTCAAAGCTTGCTTCCTGTGCATGGCTGGTCCCAAGAAAAAGGGTTGTTTTTCCTGGGATCAGGCAGACCCTAATTCTGGGACTCTCAGGTTACTTATTCCAGTTCACCTGTTTGTTGGCTTCATCAAGGAATCCCAGAGTGGTTTGGGTTGGGAGGGACTATAAAGCCCATCCAGTTGCATCTCCAGGGATGTCTTCCACCATCCCAGGTCACTCCAAGCCCTGGCCTTGGACACTTCCAGGGATCCAGGGGCAGCCACAGCTTCTCTGGGCACCCTGTGCCAGGGCCTCAACTCCCTCACAGGGAAGGATTTCTCCTGTCTATCCAATCTAAATCTGTTGTCTCTTCACTTTAAGGCCATTACCCCTTTATCTCTTGTTTCCAGCCCTCAGGAGTCACACAGGAAAGGGAGATGCTGGATGAAGGCATCTTCCACTTCCCAAGCAGATGTTTCTCCCCCTGACACTGCCTTGCTTCCCTGTTCTTCTCCTCCAGCTTTCCTGCAGCTACTTCAGAGCTATTTGAATTCCTGGTCCTGCTCTTGCTGCTGCTTGGCTGTCAGGCTCTGCTCCCCTCCCACGTAAAAGGGTCAAAAGCACAACTGGAATTTTGGAGTTCACCCACTGACACCTGGCTTCCCTGTGCTGCCTGGAGTGCATCCCACATCCCTGCTGGATGCTTCCCCCAGAGGCTGGGCCTGACAGGTTAATGAGAAGTTGTTCTCCATGCCAGGCTCCTTCATGCTTTGCTGTAAGGGTGGCATGTGCTCCATTCATGTCTCCTCCTTCCTCCTGATCAGCACTTCTCCAGGTGTTTGGCACTTGCCAGACCTCTGGCATCCCTAATCCTGCCCAGCTTAACCTGCAGGAAAGGTGCTTTTGGGAATATTGCAGGTGGGATGGTCAGGAGGAAGATCAGCACCTCCCTGCACCACCTCTCATGGATTTACAGCTCCTCCAGGAGTGCCCTGACCTAATCCAGAGCCTGCTCTGTGTCACAGCCCTGGTGCTGATGTGGCACTGCCTTTCCCAGCATGGCTGGCACTGGGATGATGGATGAGAGCTGCTGCAGGGGAGAGCTTGGTCCTGCAGCTCCTGGAGGCTCTCCAAGCCTGGCTTTGCAGTTGGCCAAGTGTTTCATTTGTTTTGATGCTTTTCATGTCTTTGGGCAGCTTGCTGTGTTTATTCTGGGGGGAAGGTCAGCACTCCCAGCTGATGCTGGGAGAATGCTCAGGGGGAGAAGCATCCCTGGAGCCAGCCCTCCTTTCAGCAGCACATGGCAAAGCTCTGAGCCTTCCCTTTCAGTGGGAGGCACAGGAGATATTTTGGACTGCAAGCTGTGGCTTTAAAAAAAACCCACCCAGTAGTGATTTGAGGTTTTCTTCTTGAAGCCTTCCTGACTTTGAACATAAATTGCATCTGTTTTGGTAAGCAGGCTACCAGCAAGCCAGACCTGTTCCTGGGATTACTGTGACCACAGGTATAGCTGTTTGTTTTCCATGTGGCATGACTTAGGCCTCTTTTCCCTGCCATTGTGTGCTTGGATTTTACCTTCCTGCACGTCGTGGCATTTTGGAAAGAGCTGCTTGTTTTACAGAGCAGCTGTGTTGTCTTAATGCAGCTGCAACGTGTGTTTGTCTCGGGGCACAGCAGGGCTAGGCAGAGGTTTTATTAGATCATTCCAAGTCCCAATAATCTCTGAGTCTCTCAGATCTGTGGCTGTCAGCAGTGCTGCTCTTGCTCCGTGGGACAGGGCTGGAAGCTGAAGATGGGAAATCACTTGTGTGTGATCCTTTATCTGCTTCATCTCACAGCCACTGCTGCCCTCCTGGCTGTTTGTGACAGCCAGAGAGCACCTAATTCTTGTCTTCCAGACCTTAAACCACAGCCTGGCAGCCTCCAAGGGATCCTCCCTGCTTGGGGTGCTGTTTGTGGGACTGCTGCTGGTGGCTCTGGATCCCAAGGAGTGTTCCCATCCCATCACCACCGGCTGCCAGCTTCGGGATCACGGTAAGGCTGCTGCTCCCTGCCCCCAGAGTGTGTTCTGTGTGTGTCCTGCTGCCAGAGCTGGGCTTTGCTGCCTGCTTTCATCTTCCCAGTTAGAGTCTCCTGGGTGCCCTGTGTTTGGAAGTGCGCTCTCTGACTGGGGTGAATTCCCTCGGTGCTAGCAAATGTTTTATTTAATTGCTGCACTCCCCTGCCTTGCACCCCATCCTGTGATGGGCACATTGCTGGATCAGAGATGTCTTGTTGCTCTCAGAATGGTTTCCTTTTCCTGCAGTGCATTCCCAGTGTGTATTGCTACTGTCACATATTGCTGTACTGCTCTCCTCTCACCCAGTGCTGGCTGCAGTGTGCTTGGGAGACATCCCACTCCTTAAACACCATTTGAGGTTTTCTCTGGCAGAGATAATGTGGGGATCATGCAGGTCACTCCCTCTTTTAATTCCTGGTGTTTATCAGCTGTAAATTCACCTCCTGCAGCTTTTGCTCCACGGCTCCATGAATGAACTTTTATTTTAGGCTTGTGTAGCATCTCCTGTGCTGACTGTACCCCTTGTATTCCAGTCTGTGCTTTTCCTTGGCATACAGCTTAGAACTCCCATTGTCCTCATGCTGTTGTGACTGGTGGAGTCCTTTTAATTTGTCTGTATTTTGCTGCATCTTTGTTTCCTTCCTTTTAGAGCATCAGGGAGGTCTTTGTTGTCCAGCACGATCACGGCTGCTATGTGTCACCATGCCCCTGCTTGCTTGTTTGGGAGCTGCTGGTTTCCTAAAACTCAGCCTGGAAAGGGATGCAAATCACATCCTTGGGCTGCTCTGATCCATGTTCTCACTAAATGTGCATTGCTGTGTTGTCCCAGCAGCTTCTTGTCCCTTTGTTTGGCTACTTTTAACAATTCTTACAGAGTTTAGGGGAATACACAGGGGTTTTCTCCTTCCTCAGTTCTTTCATACAATTCTCTATTCAGGGAATTTCCTGCTGCTTTTTACTTAATTGTGGGTTTTTTTCTGTTGTTCCCCAAGGCCACCCAGGGAGCTGGACATCACGGAGCTGGACACACACCAGGGTAGGTAATGGATGTGACCCCCAAAATAGGAAAAGCCACCATGGAAAGCATGACTCAACCTGAAGGCTCTGGACTAGAGGAGGGAGACTTTCCCAGTCAGGGCAAACCAGGCAAGCTGTATTTTCTGATTCACCCCAGAGAGCTGCTCCTGGCCTGGCTTGGAGCAGTGTCCTGCATTTTCTTTCTCCCTCTGCACCAGCTCATGTCTTTGCTATCACCCAGGATCCGTGAGTGCTTTGCCTGAGCCAGCTTTGCTCAGCTCAGACTTCAGCAGATCCTGCATCTTGGTGGCATTTTCTGGGGCTCTGGCATCTTTTGTGCCTGGAGCAGGCAAAGCAAAGGGTCCCTCTGTGCAGCTTTGCTCCCCGTGGTGCCTCATTGTGCTGTTTGGCAGTGGGAAGGAGCATTTTGCCTCAAGTCTGCAGGGACACAGAGGGGCACCTTTAGTATTTGATGTTCCTGTGGGTCAGAAATGTCTTTGTGGAGGGTGTCAGGGGGTTTTCCTCAGCTTGCTGCTTGTGTGCAGTGCTGTGCTGCTCTTGGAATACAGCACAGGCTTTCCCCAGCAGTGTTTCAGCTCTTTGTTCTCTCCCTTATCCAGCCCCTCAGGTAATTGCCCAGTTTCCCCACAGTGAGCTAAAGAGCCTCCTATTGCTGAGCACAGCCCCTTTCATTGCTGCTGCTCAGGGCCAGGCTTTGGGATTCAGCCCCAGCCGTGCCTCCCCCTGTTCCTTTGGGTTTCTTCCTTGCCACGTTCACACCTTTCCACTTTCATGTACCTGCAGGAGCCGACTCGCTTCTGACACCGAGCTCAGTCTCCAAACATAAAAGAAGAGAAAGTCAGGACAGAAAAGCATTGGAGCTTTCTTCTTCCTCCACACCTGCTGTTCCTGGTCGTCGGGCACTTCCAAAGAGGAGAGTTCTCCAAGTTCCCAGTCATTACCCTTTACATAAGCATAATATAGTGCTGCACTTCCTACAGGGAAGCTATCTATTGTAGCAATCTGTAAAACAAAAGCTGGATTGCTCCTTCTCCCATTGCTCCCAGAATCAAAAAGCTGCCTGCTGTTCCTCAAATGGGAAGGCTGAAAGCCTTCATCAGAGGGTAGTTCATTTTTACACGACATTTTTACACTCAAGCAAAACTGAAAGCAAGGCATAATTTGAAACAGCCACGCTCGCCGTTAGAGCAGAACCACACAAATAAAATGCCTGGGATGATGGAGTTGAATATGTTGCAGTCAGAAAAATGACAGCTTGCAGGGAACGAGGAAAACTAGATGGATGAATGGGAATTAGTGAGGAGCAGACTTCCAAGGCAGACAAATCAAATTGAGAGCATGGATCATTAGATTCAAAGGAAGCAGGTAAGGAGTGCACTAAATTGTACCTTAAACAACAAACTAAGGGCTCCAGCCTCCAGGGAGAGGGGATGGAACAGGGCTGGGGATATGGGAGTGGCTCCCAGGTGTGTCCTGGCCACTGGCTTTGTGACCTCACCCAGGTCACCCTGTGTCCTTCACATCAGCTCCTGTGCTGTGGGGCATGGCAGGCACTGGACATAGAGGATGCTTTGAAGATCTGCAGATGTGCCCAGCTCCAGAGGAGACAGCTGAAAGCTTCCTGGATGGCCTGTCCTGGCACCTGTCACCTTCCAGGGCTGCCACTGATATCCATTGTATGGAGCTGGCTCTTTGCCTGTTTGGGGTTTTTTTTTCCAGAAGGTGAAGGGATATAAAAGGGGAGAAATTACTGTGTTGTTGAATTTTTCAAAATTAACTGTGCACGATTATACCCAAGGAAGTGGGGTGGAAGAAACACTTCACATACAGCAGCACTTTGCAGATGTGAGAAAATGTGACATGGTTTGGACCTGCCTGGAAACAGATGAGCTGGGGGAATTTGTGTATTTTAAAAATAAAGCTCATGCTTTTCTTGGACAAACTTTCAGGTCACTGTAACACAGAACTGAAGGTCACAATTCCTAAGAAGATTATGAAATGCCCCAGATGCTCAGTGTGACAGTCTAGACAAGGCAGCTGAGGGAGAGATGCTGAAGGAAGTTCCTGGGATTGGTACAGGAAAGAAAAGCCCTCAGGATGGAAAACTCCACACAGAGCTTCCCTTGGTGCTCCTGCCTGGACACTCCTGCAGATCCCAGATGAGTCCTGCTCAAGGATAAAACTCATGGTCACAGGGGAACCACTCCCATTGGAATCCCATCTGGCTGATTCCTCCATTTCAGCTGAGGTGGAAGTGTCACTGGATCTCACAGAGACGTGTGAATGGAATGATAAGGAAAGTTCTCCAGCAGGAGCTGAAAAGCACCACCCTTGCTGGGAGTATAAGCCAACAGATGCTTTACAAAAGCAAAAGTGATCTGATCATTCCCACAAGAACCATAGAATCATAAAACCATGGAATGGTTTGGGTTGGAAGGAACATTAAAGCTCATCCAGTCCCACCCCTGCCACGGGCAGGAACACCTTCCACTGTCCCAGGCTGCTCCAAGCCCTGTCCAGCCTGGCCTTGGGCACTTTCAGAGATGGGGCAGCCACAGCTGCTCTGGGCAACCTTTGCCAGGGCCATTTTATAAACCTGATGTTAGTGCTGTGTAATTGAGGGAAAGGCATCCCCTGCTGTCCCATGTTATCCATCGTTATCCCAGGTTTAGGCACTTGAACCTGTTACTGAGCTGCACTGATCTGAACATGGCAGTTGTTAGGATTCTTCTCCCCTTCATTCCTTAATTGTCTGTTTATTTTATCAAAGGCTTTATTGTTGAATATGTTCAGCATGTCCAGAGCTTTCCCATCCCCTTGGCAGCCTCCCACATTTCACCCTGCCATCAATCCCATCCTAATTCGCTTGCCATGCAAGGTGCAACCCTGCTGGTTTAGTTGGCCAGCCTGGGATGTGGTTCCTTCCAGCAGCTCTTAAGAAAACCCTTGCACATCCTTTCCTTCATTTTATCCTCTTTTTCCTTTTAGCTCTGGTTGTTTGCAGCAGGCTCTGGCAGCTGTAAATGTTAGTTAAAGCCTTATTGATGCCCGGTGCTTTCCAGCCGCCTGGTGCAGCGGTTTATTTGGGTCTCTGGTGATGTTTAGAGATGCATTTCCTCTCATCTCTCCCAGCTATATTTTACTGTTTGCTCATTTGCTTGATGACAGTTTGCTGCTGGGTTTTGGAAGAGCTTTGCAGTGCATTATCTTGTGAGTTAATCCTGACCTGCTTCCTTGGCTCCAGCAGCTGCCCTGGCATGTCCTGAGCCGGACGCTGCCGCTGTCAGGAGTTTTCTGCCAGGTTTTTGCTGTCAATATTTTTGGCCATTGCTCTGTGTCAGTCACGTCTGGATTAAGCTCCCCTGTGATATCCTGAGGGCGAGATGAGCTGTGTCACTGCACAAGGGATCAGCCTTGGTGCTGTGGGGGAGGTTCCTGCCACGGGGTCTGGCCGGGATGGTTCTTGCTATGAATCCACATTCTGTGATTCTTGAGCTGTCCTAGGAGACTGCTTCACCTTTTTCAGGATGATTTAAGAGGATGTGCTGTTCAGGATTCCCACTCGAGTGTTATTTATTAGTTTTGTAGTGTCTTCCAGGCTGCTTTCTTCAGGCTAGTGTTGATTCCTTGGGGACAAAGGAAACAAAGGCAGGAGAACGCTCGCAGGAGGGATAAAACAGGAGTCTGACTAATATCTTCTCTCTCTCTCTCCATGGTGTTTTTTCACAGATCAAAAATCAATTAAGGGCGAATTTCACTGGGAACTCTTTAAACAATGTGATATTTCATTAGAGATTATTGCAGGCTCTTTTAACATTTGCAGTCCAGGTGTGAATTACAAAATTAGCCAGATTCCTTTAATGATTTCCTCCGAGGTAACATTCCTCCAAGTACCCTGTGCCTGGAGCAAGCTGTGCAGCTGCTGCTGGAGAAGGGGTGTTTATTGCCTCCCCCCACGTCCTGATGGAGACACAGGACTGGAGGAATGGTTTTGATTGTGACAGCAGCCTGGCTGGGCACAGGGTTTTGGCCTGGAAGATGAGAACTGAAGCAAATAAGAGTGGAATGCTGTAGGAGAGGTAGAGAGGAGCTTTGAGATGAGCAGATTTGGTTTTTTTTTCTCCAATCCCTTATTGAGCTGTTACCAGCACAAGCTTGTGCCTTTTTGAGACTTCCCTATGGCTTTCCAGGTCCTTCCCTTGCTCCTGGATCTGTCCCTGCTGCCATCTGAACCCCACAGCACAGAGACAGAAGCACTTTGGAGGTGCCAGTGAGCTTTCACTGCCATCTGGATTTCTTGGGACACAGCACTCCTTCCAAACCCTTCCCCTCCTGAAGGCACAAAGAGCTGAGCAGTCTGGGTCCTCTGCTCCAGTGCAACTCCCTCTCCATCATTAATCCTGCCTGGAACTTGCCCTTTTCAGTGCCCATTCCCTCCCTCGTCCATCTTGCCTTATTCACAGCCCAGTTATTAATCCTTATTTGGGGCTCATCTGTCTTAGTGAGCTCGGGGAGCCACCCCTGGCAGGGAGAGGAGCACCTTTCATTGCTTTCAGGGTGCTGTGGTTGGGTGGGAGGGAAATGGGTCAGTTTTGGGATGCACCACTGCAGGTTTGATCCAGCGGTTGCATTTCTTGAGTGCTGACTGCTCTCCCCACCTGAGCACCTGCTCTTCTTGGAAATGTTCCTTTTCTCTGTAAAATTTCCTTTTCTCTTCTCCTAAAACCATCACAGCTACAACAGCCTCTCCTCCCTCTCCCTTCATGTCAGCTGGACCAGGATTTGTCCTCAGGGCTCCTGTAGAACCAGGTACATCTGTGTTTGTCCCACTCTGCCTCCCTTTTCCCATTTCTTGTCCCCTCACCTCAGTTCTGCCTGCATTCTTCTCTCCCTGCACAGCTCTGCCCTGCCCCAGGAGATGATGGAAGGTTCCTTTCCTCACTGCAGTGAGGAAAGGCAGCTGATAAAACCCCACCACTCTCTGCACTGACCAGAATTGCTTTCTTGGAGAACAGGAGGGAGAGGCAAACAGTTCTGATACTTTCCTTGAATACTCTCTTGGGCCCTAATTATTTTCAGCTTAGGATATTTTCTGTGTCAGGGAAGATTCATCTGTCTAATAATCCTTGCTGGATTTCACTTCCAAGTACTTGCCCAGCCCTGCCTTGAGCCACACAAACTTTCCAAGCCCCTTTCCTCATAGCCATCTTCCCTCATTTGCTGTGCATCTCTTGGATTGCTTCCCTCTAAAGCTCCTTGTTCTGGGTCTGGACCAGGTGGTTAAGGAGCAATTGTGCACCTGCAGGGAGGTTGTGGCAAGGTGAGGTCAGGCTCTGCTCCCAGGCAGTGACAGGAAAAGAGGAAATGGCCTTGAGCTGCGCCAGGTTGGACACCAGGAGGAATTTAATGGAAAAGGTTGTTAAACATTGGCAAGGGCTGCCCAGGGAGGTTTGGAGTCCCCATCCCTGGAGGTGTCCAAGGAACTCCATGACATGGCACTCAGAGCTCTGGGCTGGTGACAAGGTGGAGATCCATCACAGCTTGGCCTCAATGGTCTTGGAGGACTTTTCCAACCTCAATGATTCTGGGATTCTGTGATCCTCCCCCACTCCTCCAGTGACTCAAGATTTTTGAATCCCCTTCTCCTGCCTCTTTTCTAGGCTGCAGCATCCCAACCCATTGGGTTGCTCTTCATGGAAAAGCCTTTCCAGACCCTGTATAATTCTTGCTGTCCTTCCAGGAACCTTTCCTTCTGTATTCCTCCTGCTTGGCACTGCTGGAGCCATGCAGGGACACATCCACATAGCTCACCTGCAGAGTTTTGGGACACTTTGTGTTGCTTGAAGGAGCTGCATGTTTTGGAGGAGCTGGCCCTAACTTGTGAAGGTTTTTATTACATGAACCTTTTCAGCAAAATGCCCTTTTATATGAATCCTGAAAGAGCACTCTCTGCAGCTTCCAATTACAATCCTGGCTGCATCTTGCTTGAATGGTGTTTACTATTTAGGGTGCATTTGAAAACGCATTTTGGGAGGCATCTTTCAATTCATTTGTAGTGGCTAACATTATCCCTAATGCTGGAGGAAATTAAAAAATGCTTCCTGCTTAGAGGCAATGAGTTGAAATGAAAATGTGCTGTGTGCTGGCCCATGGCAACATCACTGAAATGTCTGGATGCGGTGCCAGGTGCTGCTCTGTGAGTTCAGCTGTGCCCAGAATGACCTGGAGTATCTTTGGTGGCCTTTGAGATAAGAGAGCTGAGTGACCAAGCTGGGTCTGCTCTGGGGAATCTGCTGAAGCTGCTCAGTGCATCCAATGTTTACACAGATAATTTAGTTCAGATGGGGTCATGTGGGCACAGCTGTGTGCCCTGAGTGCAAGAGAGACACTGAGGGGCTGGAGCATGGCCAGGGAATGGAAAAGAGCTGGGGAAGGGAATGGAGCACCAGGAGAGGCTGAGGGAGCTGGGAAGGGGCTCAGCCGGGAGCAAAGGAGGCTCAGGGGGGACCTTGTGGCTCTGCACAGCTCCTGACAGGAGGGGACAGCTGGGGGTGGTCGGGCTCTGCTCCAGGGAACAGGGACAGGAGGAGAGGGAATGGCCTCAAGCTGTGCCAGGGGAGGTTCAGGTTGGACATCATAAGGAATTTCTCCATGGAAAGGGTGGGCAGGCCTTGTCAGGGGCTGCCCAGGGAGGTTTGGAGTCCCCATTCCTGGAGGTATCCAAGGAATGTCTGGATGTTGCACTCAGTACTCAGGGCTGGGTGACAAAGTGGAGATTGGACACAGGTTGGACTCAATGGTCTTGGAGGGCTTTTCCAGCCTTTATAATTCCATGATGTGCCATTTGTTCTCTTCACCTCTTGGAACTCCAACGAAGTGCAAGGGATAAAAGCTCAGGAGGGTTTGGTTTTGGAAGCTGTAGTTTCATGAAGTCTCTGCTTAACCCTGTCAGGAGCACTGGCTTCAGATCAGCTGCTGGAATGCTGTTCCACCTCTGCTGAATTACCCAGATCTCATGGAATAGTTTACATTGGCTGAGGGAGAGGAGTCAACCCAACACAAAACCTGTCCTGATGTGGTCTGAGCAGGTTTGGGCCAGCAGTGAGAGCCTGAAATGGGCCAGTGTGTTATGTCCCCTATGAGGGCCACTGGGACAGGACTGACAATTCCATCCATGATGCCTGAGAGTGTTCCTGTGCCTGTGTTTGTATTTTCACCTTCCTGAAGGGAACATGCACAAGTAGATAAAAACCTGCTCTAGTGGATTCCAGCATTAAGTCAAGAGACTATTGGATTTTTTCAAGGGCTCACACAACTCTCCTAAAAAGCAGGTTGTTATGTGTTAGTTTGGAGCCCTTTTGTTCAGCCTCAGGTGTTTTCATTCCTTCAAGGTATTTACTGAAAGGACAAGAAGAAAATGACTCAAGGTGGCATCATGCAAAAAATTCTGTGTTCAGCACAAGAGTGCTACATTTTGGCTTTTCCTCCAGCAGGAGTGGGATACCTTGCCCCTCTTTTGAGTCAAGTGTCAGATTAGAAGAGTAGAAAGAGGAAGAATAACCCCACTAAATCAAAATCACTCTGAAAGAAAACACTGCAGAGCACAATTGTCCTTCTCTGTGTGAAGGAGAGGTGGTAAAGAAGGTACCATGTGTGACGTGTTGGTTGTGTTCTTTGATGCTCTCATGGCATCAGTCAGGATGAAGAGACACAGAAACATGAGCAGAACTTTAAATAATTCCTGTAATTGAATACAGTAAATTAAATTAATCCATTTCAGTTGTAGCTGTTTATGCAGCAACATTATTTTTTTTCTTCTCCTTTGTTTTCCCTTTCCTTTTCTTTCTTTATTTTTTGTTTTGGTTTTTTTTGTGGTTTTTTTTTTTTTTTTTTTTTTGGTTTTGTTTTGGTTTTTTTTGTTTTTTTGTTTTTTTTTTAGGTGCATATTTTTAAGGGGTCTAGTAAAGGATTTTAATGGATCTCTGGGAAATATTCCTGACTTGGTTTGTAATTCTGAATCCTGAAAGCTGCTTGGCTGGGAAACTCCGTAAACCCTTACATTTATTTGAAATCTCTATCCTGGAGCCTTGCCTTGCTATGGGTGATGCATTTAAGCTGAGGGGAGGCAGAACAAGAAGAGCTGACCTTGTGTTTTGCACAATGGGTTTTGCAGGCAGAGATTTAATAAGGGGAATTCAATATTTTTTATTCAAGGTACTGTTATCCATATCTGACTTCTCAAAACCTGCATCTCCCTGCAAATGTCTCACTGTGCTTGTAGGTTTGTCTTGAGGTTTGATTTTTGCCTGGAAAGGGAAAGCAGAGTTAAGGTTGTTTATGATGTTTAACTCTGACTGCAGCATTCATTTGTTGCCTTGCCTTGTTCAGGGGGTTTTCAGCACCACCTCATTACTGAATCTTCTGCTTTTCCACATGTACTGCTCTTCCAAGGGTCGCTTTTAGGCAAGTAAAGGCATTTCTGGTGCATTTATCTGGGCACTGATGGGCTGGGAGAGCTGGGGAGGCTCAGCCTGGAGAGGAGAAGGCTCCAAGAAGAACTGGGAGACCGTTCCAGTGCCTAGAGGGGCTCCAGGAGAACTGGAGAGGGACTGGGGACAAGGGGTTGAGGGACAGGACAAGGGGGAATGGCTTCCAGAGTGTGGATTTAGATGGCATATGGGGAAGGAATTGTTTCCTGTGAGGGTGGTGAGGCCCTGGCACAGGGTGCCCAGAGAAGCTGTGGCTGCCCCATCCATGGAAGTGTCCAAGGCCAGGTTGGATGGGGCTTGGAGCAGCCTGGGATGGGGGAAGGTGTCCCTGCCCCAGGGCACAGGCTGGAATGGGATGAGTGTAAGGTTCCTCCCAGCCCAAGCCATTCTGGGATTCTACGTGTATGTGAGCCAAAATCCTGCTCCTTTTCACCCCAAAGCACATTCAAGCTCTCACAAGTGCAGCCATTTGTGGCTGAAACAAGCTGAAATAGAGAGCTTGTGGATGTGATTAAAAACATTTCATCACACACTGCACCATCCTAGTCCCGACCTCCAGAACTGGAGAGGGGAGAGCCTTGCTCTTGTGCTGCCCACGATGGGCTGAGCAATGGGATTCAGCCTGCACCAGCATCCAGGATCTGGAATGGCCTGCTTAGTCCTCAGGGATGCCATTTGTTCCTCTGTGGTTCCCTCCATTGTTTGAAGGTGGATAATCTCCCTGGTACAGTGGGTATTTGTTGTTGGACTTAGCCAAAGCTCCAGCAAAGCTCGGGGTGAAGGCAGGAGCAGCTGCTGAGTTGTTCCTCTGATGGATTCACTCAGCCCCCCCTGCTTTGTGCCCACTCACCTCTTTATTTTCCTCCCTCTCCCTTCCCTGCCATTCCTTTGCTGTCTTTATTCCCTTTCCTTTCACCTTCCCTGGCACCTGCCACCCTGATTGAGGAGCCACAATGGGAAGTCCCCCTGCCCAAACACTGGGGACATTTGGTACTGGGTGGGAGAGAAGCAGCCAACAAAATGCAGGTTATTTTTTATTCCAGGCTTTGATAGCGAGCCTGGATGATTTTCAGCTAGGACTTTCTGCTCCTGCTTCCCTTCCTTTAGGTGAAGGGGACAAGTGAGACTCTGGAGAGTACTGCTGGCCTGTCTGGATGTTGTAGGGAGATCCCTGGAGCGATCCTGTAAAAGCACATGGCTTGTGTGAATCCTGAGCCCCTCTCTTTGCAGGGCCTGAACAACACAGGCAGTGAGGGAAGAGCAGCAGCAGGAGCCTCCAGGGATAGGGAGCTGCATATTCACACTGATATTCACACCCACTGCTCTCAGCTCTGCTCATGTGAGCACAATAAATACAAACACAGGGCCTGTCTGAGAGGTTCCAGCTCCTCAGGCTTTTGCAGGTGAGTGAAATCTTCCCTCCCTCCCTGGCTCTCCATGGGAGCAGCTCCCTGCCAGGGCTGCAGCCAGCCCCACACTAATTGGGGCTGTCATCAAAAGGAGCTCAGCCAGGGCTGCAGCCCACAGCTGCCCCTTCCCTTTTGTCCCCCTTCCTCTCCTGCCTCTCCTTTCGCTTCTCTCCCCCCTGCTTCTTTTCCTTTGGGAAAGAAATGCTTTGTTTTGAGGCCATGAATGCAATCCTGCTCCCTTGAGGCTCTGCAGAGGCCCTGGGCAGGGCTCTGCTGCTGGAGGGGACAGTGTGACACTGCTGTTGGGAACAGGGGGAACGGGGAATGATCCTCAGCATGGAGCATCTCCTCTCCACAGCCAGCCCTCCAGGAAAGGCTGGACACCTGGTGCAATTCCCAAATCCTTCAGTTTCTGTCTCAGCATCCCTTCACATAATCTTTGATTCTCATTTGAATCTTTGATTCTCATTTGAATCTTTGATTCCTCACTTGAAGATGGTCTCTGGTCCTGTGCCCAGAACAGGGTGGGTTGCTTTTGTTTGGCCACTGCTGTTGGTCCCCAGAGGCACCAAACCTGTGCATTGATTGTTTGTGTCATTTTGGGAAGTTTTTAGCACTTTGCTGGTGCCCTGGGGTGGCCAGGGCTGGTTATTCCTCTTTCAGACTCCCTTCTCAACAGAGACCAAATGGAAATATGTCATCAGAGCATCCCCAGTTTTGGTAGCACTCCTGACATTCCCTGCTTCTCCTTTTTCCAGGGCTGTAGTGATTGTTGAGATGATGGGATTCTGTGTCCTGCCACAGAGCAGCCCCTTTCCAGACACCTCTGTCTTCAGGGTTTGTCTGGGACACAGGAAATATCCACTCCCTGATGGCCCTGAGGGGTTCAACTGCATAAAAACTCACCACAGATTCCAGATTTTGGGCTCCAGCTGTCGTATCTCTACTGAGATACCCTCCATACCGTTTAGCTACCAAAGTCATTGGAATTATCCAGATTTTTGGAATGTACCACCCAGCCACATCAGAGCGAAGTTGTTCCCTGTTCCTGACGCCACCTGCCAGTTTGTTCCCAGAGCTCCTGGGGACCAAGTGTGGCTCCCTGTGCATCCAGCCCAGCACAGAAGGTGGAGGGAGGAACAGTAAAGGGGGATGACACATGGAGGCATGGCTCTGAGCTGTGAGCAAGCCAGCAATTCCTCATTGATCAGCTCCAAAGGTGTTTGGAAGCAGGTCTTGTCCGGGGGGCTCTGCTCCAGGGCAGGTGCTGAGTGAGCACTTGTGCCAGAAAATGGGATTTTCTCAGGGAGGAGAATAAGGGCAGATCCTGGCCCAGCTCTGCTGTCTCTCAGGAAAAGGGGAGGATTGCACTCAGCCTGCCGCTGACAGCAGTGTTACTGACACTGAGAGGGGCTGAGGGAAGCCTGAGCAGCAGCAGTTTAGATCTGTAAGTTTAGAGCTTATTCTGGGCACTTAACCCCTCACTGCATCAAATTTACTGAGGGCTGGACTGGGGCAAACTGGGACAATGCTGCCCACCATTGGAAACCACCTCCCAACCCCACAGGAATGCACAGAAAGGCTTTTCCCAGCCCAGGGCTGTTCCTTCCAGCCAGCAAAATTCATGGCTGGGGGGGTCAGGGAGCCAAATGCCACCAATGGGCTGCATAAAGGGCTGGCTGATTTTATGGCCAATAATAACATTTGTAGTTATACAAGCCATGCTAAGATAGGGCTAATCAATTCTCATGCTGCAGGTCAGCAGCTGATTGCTGCAGGGGTCAGCAAGGAATTATTTCCTTGCCATTTACAGCTTTATTTAATTGGCCAGATGCATTAAGGACCTTTTAATTATCTTTTTCCTCTTCTGTCCTCTGAAGCATATGGAATTAAGCAGTTCCAGGGACAAGGCTCTGCACTTGTAGGGCACCACTGCCTTGTCTGGGAGGGCAAATCCTGATCCCTTTTAAGGCTGGGATTTTGCTGCAAGTCGTCAGGGTGGGTTCGGTTCCAGGAGGGGATATTTCAGCAGTGCTTCCTGGTAACTCAGAGGAAAATTCATTTGGCTCTTCAAAGCCAATCCTGTGAGCAGGAT
This sequence comes from Ammospiza caudacuta, assembly GCF_027887145.1. NCBI lineage: Eukaryota > Metazoa > Chordata > Aves > Passeriformes > Passerellidae > Ammospiza > Ammospiza caudacuta. Next base: position 7,875,939 of record NC_080603.1, on the reverse strand, counting down.
CTGCTCTGAGTTTGAGTCCAGAGCAGGATGGGAATTTTCCACTGCTGCGCTCGTTACACAGGCAAAGCAATTTCTGTAATTGTTGATTTTAGCTTCACTTTCAAAACCACAACAAAACCACTGGGAAAAATCCAAATTGAAGAGCTTTGTTTTGAGTTGAGTGGAATTCTTTGCCTCAAATGAAACCTGCAGTTAGGAGCCAATGCAGCACTGGAGGGTTTCTGCCAGGGCTGGTTTTGGGGAAAAGCCTGGAGATGCTCTGTGCCCTGGCACGGACTGTCTGTTCTCTTTGCAGGGATTTGTCCAGAGGCATCATTCCCTTTCATCAGGAAAGAGAACAGATTCCCTCCATTTCAGTGAAAAATGCCTTTTCCTCTTCAGAGAGGACCTGCAAAAGAATTTTTCATTTCAGCTGCTTTCCACTGAAAACTTGCTTTTTTTTTTTTCCAGGGAGGATTTTTAAAAATTAATTTTCTCATTTGATTAAAAAAAAAAAAAAAGGCAGCAAATCTGGGCTGTTTAAAATATTCTCTTTAAATTAGAAGGCCCAGTTGCTGTGTGGGACTTTCAGTTGCCCTGGTTAGGATTGGAGCATCGTAATTTTTGGATCAAATTTATTCAATTATTTGTTTGTTTGTTTGTTTGTTTGGGATTTTTTTACTGTGTTTTACAAATTATAGGAATTGCTGACCTTTTGTCTGACTTTTGAGAGGAAAAGACATAAAAGCTCTCCCTCACTCCTGCAGGACAGCAATTCTATTTTAATTTTACTCCTTGTTTTAACTGGACATATTTATTAGGGAGGAAAGCTCTGATAGGGAAGAGGCTGGCACTGCCATGTGTGTCCAATCCTGCATTATTTACTGCAACATCCCTGATTTTTAGCCACTTCTCTCTTTCTGCCTTCTGCAGGCTCTCTGCATATCCAGAAGAATTGTCCCTGTCAAGATGAGCTTGATGGTGGGAAAGGAAACTCCAAGCAAGCTGACGCTGGGGTAGCCATGAGGTGCCTAATGAGGTGATTAGAATGATTAGGATAATGAGGCACTGGTGTGAGATCCTGTGTTATCCCACTGGGACTCCCACCAAGGCACAGGAGACTGGAGGATGCAGCCAGGTAGGGAAGAGGAGCCCAGGCCGTGGTGCTGGGGAAGGAAGGTCTTACCTGGACCAGGGTTTGGGATCCTCTCCAGGCAGTGCCACCTTGTGCAGGTCATTGCTTTTCTTCTGGCTGCAGTGAAGGAAACTCAGTTTATTCCAATCCTGCCCTGAGAGCAAGAACTGGGGTCTTGTGGGGAGTCAGACCCTTCCTGCAAGCTGGAATAGGAGAGGAGTCTCCACCTCAGATCTGCAACGTGGAAAAATCCATTCCCAGGTGTCGCAGACATCTTTTATGGAAAATCCTTTCCTTAGGATTTTTCCTCCTGAGAAGCTTAGAGGCCTCAGGAACAAAATGTAAACAATGGTTATCTGCTGCTGTGGAATGCAACAGGTGCATCTGTGATTGGTCCCTGTTGGACATTTCTAATTAATGGCCAATCACAGCCCAGCTGGCTCGGACAGAGAGTCCGAGCCACGGGCCTTTGTTATCATTCTTTTCTATTCCATTCTTAGCTAGCCTTCTGATGAAATCCTTTCTTCTGTTCTTTTAGTATTAGTTTTAATGTAATATATATCATAAAATAGTAAATCAAGCCTTCTGAAACATGGAGTCAGATCCTCATCTCTTCCCTCAACCAAGAACCCCTGTGAACACCTGGGTGTGAACATGGTCACACGCAGGGATGGAGAGGTCCACACTGAGGGCAAACCCCAAGTTTATTGCACTGTGTGTGTCTCTGCCCAGGGTTTGACTTTGCTCAGGCAGGAGAGGGCTGCAGGCAGCTGGAGGGAGATGAGCTCGGCGGCAGAGAGCGTTCCAAGGGCACTGTCCTGGCTGAAGGCAAGGCCCCGCTGCGCGGCTCCGCTCCGGCGCTCGCAGGGACGCGAGCCCTTCTGTCCTGGCTGCTGTCCCCACCTGGTGTCCCAGCACATCAGCACTCGCGGGCACTTGTCACTTTTTGTCTCTGAGGAGGGGGCTGTTCCTTCCCCCGTGCTCGCAGCAGGGGTTGGACTTGGAAGCAGAATTCCCGGGGAGCGGTGACACTCGCAAGGTCGAGCTGTCACCCTGTGGCTGGCAGAGGTGCTGGGCTGTGTCTCCATCCACAGCAGGCGCACCTCTCCTTTTTACCTCTTCAGAGGCAGCAATAAATTAGTTGAAGATTATTAATTAGATTAATTGTAAAACTTCCATGAATTGCCGCCTTCTAGATCCCAGTCTATAATAATTTGCCTTCCGTGGCCAATTAGATGGGGCCAGTTAAGGTTTTATCCTTTTTCAATATCAAGAAATCATTATTTTCATCGCTCAAAACCACAGACTGGGCAGAGTTGGGCTCACCTGCTACAAGCTGGACTTATAAAAAAATGCCCCAGAAAAATGGGTAATGAATTCCTCCAGTTGTGCTCTGCTGAGCACAAGGGGCCTTAGGGCTGCATTCATTTGCTCTCTGGCCAAAATGTCCTGCAAAAAGCTTTGCTGAACCTGTGAGTAGGAGCATCCTAGCTGGGTTTCATCAATACCCTCAACTCTGCCCTGATTTTGAATTGAATATTCAAGTTACAGCTGAGTTCAGTAGGGGTGGTTGAATGGAGGAAGGGAGAGAGAGAGAGAGAGATTCAAACTGTTCTCCCAGCTGGGAAAAAACAATCTGAAACTTTAAAAATGCAAGTCAGTTCTTCATTTTGATGCTGCATAACTGTCTGTGTGGCTGGAAGAAGCAAGAGGACTGTAATTGCAGACAAAATCTCTATTTCCTCTAATTGTTCCTGTAACTTGATTTACTTTGGAAATACTTGGTGGATGCTTTCCTTATTTACTGTCTGTCCTCACTGCTATCACTTTCCCTGCCTTGACTGATGAAGCACATTCATAATTTCTCTCCATTTGGTGTGGACTCAGGAGCAGTTTGTGCAGATAAGGAGCTTCTGGCAAAATGGTTATATCAATCTAGAACTGAATGAGTGATTTATGGGGGAGAGGCCGTGTGAAACCAGAGACACGCCAGATGGATCTGGGATTTCAAGAGCACGGAGGAAAATCTGAGCATGGTGAAGTTCTTCTGTAGCTAGGAAAAGGAGGATGTTGGGAGGTGGGAGAAGCCAGTGGGAATGTGTCTTTACTTGGATTTTAGACCCTCAAGGCTCTGGTGAAATACCTCCAGGAGAATTTCCAAGTGGCTTAAGGCCTTCACTTGGCTATCCAGGCTTAACTAAGGTGGCATGTGGGGTACAGCACTACCCCCAGCACCCCAACAGACTCACATGTACGTGTTTGATCCGTATCTGTTGGGATGGCAGGGAATGCAGACTGATTTCCACGGTATCCTGAGAGGATGCTGCTGCCTGGCTCTCCTCAGCCTCCCTTTTCCTGCCTTCCATGCTGCTGTGGGTTTTCTGCACACCTCAGGATCTTTAAGACTGGATTTCTCCTCCCACCTCCTGCTTCTGGAGGCAGGCACGGAGACTTGCTGGCTTTCCACTCAGGTGTGTTCCTTGTTCAGCTGGTTCTTCTCTTCTTTCCTATCTATTTTCTTAGGGCTTCCATGGAGCTTGGACACCTGGCCTCAGCTACAGCTCAGAGCTCCTGTCCTCCCTGGCCCACGTGTGCTGAGGAGGAAAGGAGGCTGTAACAGCTGCTTTAATTTCCTCAGGTCTCCCCTCAGCTGCTGCCTCACAGCTCCAAGGGCTCCCACCTCAATCCAAACGAGCCAGCTTTTGGCCACGACTCCAAATCCATTCCGGATCTTATTTCCCATGTGTTCTGTGCAATGTTTTGTCTCTGGACAATTTTTTCCTTTTAATTTTGCAGTGAAAATTACCTAAGCTGGCTGAAAGAAGTGTTTCAGAGCTGACTTGTTGATTGCAAGCCAGAGCTGAGGGCTGCCTTATAGAGATGTTTTCTTTGGGAATAATCAGCCCAAAGCCGGTCTCGGAGGAGGGTCGCAGATGAGAGCTATCAACAGAGGGGTTTATGGAACACAAGGCTTGCACTTCAATTTCAATGCAGATAAAATCTTCCATGTGAAGAGGATCCTTCCCTTGTCACTTCTGCAGAGAGAGATTTTATTAACACCAATTGCGTGGAAACAGGGGGCGGCCGCGGTGCCCCCACGGAGATAAAAAGGCATTAATGCACTTAGGCTGTGACAGCAGAGAGCAGCTGGGTTTGGTTTATGTTCCTCTGGACCCCAGGGGCACTTCTGCACGAGCAGGGCGGGACTTTGGGGCCGAGTTCAATGGCTGAAATATTGCGTGGAAAGGCTGGGAAGGAGCAGGAGCAGCCTGGGATGCAGAGGGTGGGTGGCAAGGTCTCGAGTGGGCCCAGCTCTGTGGCAGTGTGGGTAAGGTGTAAGACCTCAGGATTGCTGGAAATGGGATGTTGAGTCTGAGGGTGGGCAGGTGATTGTGGGAAAATCCTGCCTGGATGCTGCAGTGGCTGGGTGCTGGCATCCCAAACCCTTGTGGGATTGTTCCTACTGCTCCAGTCACAGTCATAGGTTGTGTATCCTGGTTTTCTCTTTCCAACAGAGTAATTTTCACTGTCTCATTACTGTTGGACCCGGAGCTGAGCCTTAGCCTGACCCACACCATGGATATGGGAAGCTTTGGGAGAGGATTGTCTTTGATGTGGAACACACATCAGAGTCCTGCACCCATCATAGTTTCTCTTACAGGATCCCTGAGCAGGAGAAAGGCTGTGGCCCATTTCCAAGCCCCATGCCCTGGTCCTCCACAGGGTGTGGTTTTGCTGAGGCTCCCCATTTTCAGATCAATCCCAAACTCCCCTCATTCCATGGGCCAGGGTTTTAAAGCCCCACTGCACAAACTGCTCCCACCCGGCACAGCCAAATCTGGGGATGGATGGATGGATGGATGGATGGATGGATGGATGGATGGATGGATGGATGGATGGATGTCCCAGTCCCTGGCAGGAAATAGACAGCACCCACTGGCTGGCTGCCTGATGGATCAGCACATCTCCTTCCATTAAACAGACTATTCTGAGGAGCCTGCAGCCAGTTCTCTGCATTTTGGAGCTCCTGGATCCTGCTGTTGGGGGTGGGAGCTGCTGCTGATAAAGCTTTCTCCTTCTTGGTCATCTAATTTGGAGCTTTCCAATAAATAGGCTGCTCGACATTTTTTGATATAAAGGTCAACATCGTCTGGTAGACTCAAGGACTTCAAGATAAGTGGAGGAAATGGCATGGGGAGGCTGATTTGATAATGATCCTAATCCTGTGTCTGATCTCTGATAATGATGGTAACCCCATCAATGTATGCTCATGTCACTGCAAATGGGGCTCAGATCATTTTTGGCAGAACTGATTCCTCTTAGCACAGAGTGGCTTTGCTGGAGGCTTTAACTTGTGCAAGAGCTGCCACACAGAATGCAGAAAAGGAAGCTTAAATTGTTTTTAGGAAAAAAATCAATCAGAGCAAGTGTTTTTGGCTAAATAAGGTCTCAGTCTCCTGAGTCAGCTTTCCCAAAGCTGTTGGTGTTTGCTGATGAATTATTGTGGTCATGAGCGCACAGCTGACACACCAGCCAAAATACAGCTATGGGTGGAGACTCATCTCAGATAACACCTTTAAATTCCACTAATCCTTTTATTCAGGGCAGATGAGGACAAGGACTGCCCTGTTTTTGGTGCTACTGAGGAAGCTCTGTGCTCTGGGAAAGGTGAGAAGTGGTTTAGCACAGGGATTCCCTCCGTCCTCCCAGGCTGTGGGGAACAGATACTGAAGCATCTTTCATGCTGTGTTGGATGTTGGATGTGTTGGAGATGTTTTGTGGCCATTGTGTGGTTTTTAGAAGTGCTGAAGGCAGAGCAGAAGGAAGTTTAGGAGGAAGTTCTGCCTCTGTAGACCCTGACAGTGCTATGTCAGTGAGCTGTTGCACAGCACACAGAGGGAATGAAGTCCAGAGAGGAATACAGATCCACAGTGCACTTGGAATTGCTTGGAGGACTCTCACAGCAGAGCTCTGCAGCATCCAGGGATGTCTGGGGAGATCAGAGCTGCCAGGGCCTGGTTTCCAGTGTGCCCTTTTGCTTTGCTGTCTCTTGTGAATGCTACTTAAAGTTTTCCCAAGTTAGGGATAAGTTAATTACATGGTCTTCTTTCCCTGAAGGACCCCAATGCCTGGATTATGCTTTGCTCCCAGATTTCTGGTTTTTAATCTGATATATGGCACCAATTCTCAGGGAACTTGCATTTCTCTTGTCCCCTTGAAATGCCTGGTTGTTTTTTGACTCCAGAGCTCTCTGTGTGACATTCTCCTAACAAGGCTCTCCTGGGGCTGCTTTCCCCTCAATACAGTTTGTCTCAGGGGGTTGTTACTGCCTCCCACAGTCCCACAGCCTTTTTCTCTTTGGCCTCTGATCTCTGGCAGGCCTGTGCTGAGAGCTGATTGCTATCTCTCCTCAGGTGGATCACTCACTGCTCTGTAACTGGCATGAGCCAAGGGGCTGGAGATATTGGATTCCTTTGATAAGGTGCCAGAGTGACACACCGATATCTGAGCCAAAGCTCTGAGTAAATGCTTTTCCCATCTCACGCCATGGTAGACTCCCAAATCCCAGCAGAAGCAACTTCTTTCTATTGCTCAGCTGTTTGCTAGCAGGAATTATCTGCCCTGGCAGGAGATAGTTTGTGCTCTCTGTGTTTGTTAGGCTCCTGCTATCGCTCACTCGTGGTAGAGGGAGGCATAAAACTCCTTCCAGGTGACTTTTGCAGAAAAAAATCAATTGTTTATCAACATCCTAGCAATCAATGGATGCAGTGATAGGTGCAGCTGTCTCTATTGGAGCTGAGCCTTGATTACTGAGAGGCCAGACCTGCTCCTAAATCCACCCAGGCCTGGAGCTGCAGGGCCAAAGCCTGGAGCCTGATCCTTGGAGAGTTTCCTGGTGCTGTGCTCAGCCCTTCCCCTCCTCAGGATGTTGGTGCTAGTTGCTCTTGTGCTCATTCTCTGTGGGCTGTGCTGCTGGAGAGAGCTCTGGGTGCTCTCTCAGAACCAGGGGGGCTCTGCTCTCTGGGTGCTCCTGCACCAAAGTTTCACTGAGGAGATGGCCCACAGCACAAAATGCTCACCCCAGAGGAGTTCAGCACTATTTCACCTGCCTGTCCCCCTTCACTAAGCCTTTTCCTGAAGAACCCTGTATAATATTTTGCTCCCAGATTCTCTTGGCATCCAGCCTTGGTGGCCAGCAGGTGGGCCTGGAGGAAGAGCTCTCACAGGGTTTGGTGTTCCTGCTGTGACTGATGATAAACTTCCTTTCAGCTGCTCTGGTGAAACTGCCAGCTTGGAGCAACCTGGTCTAGTGGAAAGTATTCCTGCCTTTGGGAATTGGATGATTTTTAAGGACCTTTCCAGCCCAAGCCTTTCCATGATTTTGTGACGAGCATCTCCACACACCCATCTCCTTCCTTCTGTGCTACCCCTGCCCAGCTGGTTCCTCTCCCTGGGACCCCTGCAGCCTTTCCTTCTTGCTCGAAGCTGTTACTTGATGTCTCATTAAACGAGACCACTCAAAGAGGTCCCTGTCTGCAGAGCATTCCTGAGCTTTCCCAGAGCCAGAGCTCCAGGAGCGTTTGGACACCACTCTCAGGGACAGGATGGGATTGTTGGGATATCACTGCAGGGCCAGGATAATGCTTGTGCGTCCCTTACAACTGAGGAGATTGACTCTATCATCCAGTTTTGAGGTGTCCATGTGGCCAAGGTATCCCTTGACAAAGAAATATGGATAGGAGTGGAAGAGTTAACATCAGCAGCTCCCAGGCACGCTGGAGAGTTACATCATGTTGCTGTGGAAACTAACTTTGTGAAAGCACAGTGATGTATGGGAAAGCTTTGGGTCAGCGGGTAATAAATTCTGTTTAAAAAGTGATTTTTTCCCCATCTGCTGATGTAAACATCATTAAGAGAAATGACGGCTGAGAGATGGATTTCTTTTTATATCAATTTTCAGACAAAGAAAATAATTTTTTTTTATAATAAAAAAGTTGCTGGAAATCAGAGAGTGCTATAAATAATGAAATAAAGAAAAAGCACCGGTGATGGAACAGAAATTTTCCCTGGTGATTGGTTTACAGCTCTCTGTGATTTAATGGGAACTTGCAGTTGCCTGTGGGAAGCTGCAGCAAAGCCCTGGATGGGCTCTGTAAAATGATACTTGGCAAATTGTACCATGAATCCCCAATTTTGAGGGCTTTGGGAGCCCCCTTGTCCTGGAAGTCTCCTCTCATCTGCGTTTCCCTGCTGCCATTGAGGGGTAAGTTTCCAACCTGCCATGCTGTCATTTGGATTCTCATGTGGCGTGGGGTTTTTTGGGTTTGCATTTCACCCTCTGGGATCCAGGAGGGTTTGAGGTGAGGCAGCAAAAGTGTCTCAGTTTACCCAAAGCAGTGTGACAGTCCCAGCAATGGCAAGGGTGCCACTGGGAATGCAGGCAAGGGTGTCACCGTGATGAATGGGGTAATTAATAAGCAATTAATGCTCTTCAGAGCATGGCTCCAGCTTTTCTCCCAGCCAGGCACTCAGCACTGATCTGCTTTCTCTGGTGATCCAGGCTCAGAGCAGCTTGGAAGGATGGAGATCATGTTTCCAGATCTCCCCTTGATGCCATGGGATGCAGCTCTGCACTGGCACTAAAGCAGAGAGTGGAAGGAAATTCCAGGGTGAGTTTTTCACTAATTGATGGGATTTGAGAGGATTCTCTGGATTGTACTTGAAATGTGTGCTCTGAAATGGCCTCCTTTGGCAGCTTCTCCATTCCCATCCCAAACTCCCTGAAAGCTGGCCCAGGTGCAAATGCTCCACCTGGCACCACAAATTCACGTTTCCCTGGCCTGCAGCATAGTTCCCAGCTCATCCTTCTGCCTCTTTCCTCTCCTGGCTCAGCCTGGGTTTTTCCATGCCCACCTGCACTCCCTGTTAGCCCCATTGTCCATCTCTCCTGGGTGGGCTCTCTCAGTTACATCAGAGTCCACCAAGATGCTGTATTGATGTCTAGACCTGAGCAAGAAGCACATTTCCCATTTCAGGGAAAAATTATGGAGTTTAATTTAAATGTATTTTTTGTCCTGACATGTCCCTGTGAAATCATTAAAAATTGTTTACATATTTTGACTTGATTTTGGCATTTAAAGCAATTGGATTAGAAGAGAAACTTCTAAGTGAAAAGCTGTTTTAGAATTAATATCAAAGTGTTCCATGCCCTCAAAATAATGAAACATGATGTTTTGATGTTGTCAAAACACTCGGATAATTTTTTGTTTAGAAACAAGAACGTGTTGGCATTGACATGCCCAGGTGAGTTGTTCCTTTTGCAGAAAATCAGCGTTCTGATGGAAAATCCCGGGGGAGCTCAGGTAAGAGCAGCCAAACCTTGCTCACTTGTGTAATAACATCCCTTTCCCTCCTCAGCCTCAGGGCTTGTGCTCTAAGAGCAGTCCCAGGGGCTGGTAATTAATTGGCGTAGCTAATTCAGGGATGGAGAGGGAATATGACAGCAAAACAGGAATAATCTGCAATGTTTGTGAGGGAGGGAGTAGCCATGGGTTGCTGAAGAACCCAAGTACCTTAGAGGACATCATTGTTCTAATGAAGTGTAATAAAAATAAATGAATGTGGTAAAAACGCTGAACAGTTCAAGAGGAGGCAGAAGGTTCCACAGCTCGGACACGGTGGAGGTAATTTTGCATTTTGTCACAGACTGATGGAAGCAGGAAAGAAATGAAACCTTTAAAGAGCAAAGGAGATGAAAAAGGACGTGTGAATTATCAAGGAACCTCACCCCTGACAGCACACACGTGTGTGTCACCTGAGCTTGGTGATTTGGGATCAGGACTGGTTTGGGTTGTCTCTATGAAGGTGCATCTCTGGGGAGCTCCCATGGCTGATCCTTGGCATTCCTACCCCTCCATGGAGAGATTCTGCCTCAGGAAAATGTTCCTCTGGGTGCTGGGCTGAGCTGGCTGCAGGTTGGGCACAGCCATGAGTGGAAGTGACTCAGGACAGTGTTGGAGGTCCAGCCATGTCACCACGACATGCTCCTCCAATATTTGTGCCAGCTGTGCTCTTTGCTGGCAGCAAACTCATGGTTTCCTTCCCAGATCATGGGGAAGAACCTCCAGCATCCCCTCAGCTGGGAGCAGAGCTTCCCTGAAGAGCCCTGGGCCGAAGGAATTGTGGATGTGGGGGATGAGGAGCTCAGTGTGACCCAAATCTTCTCATTGGGACAGAACCCCCCTGTGCTGGGCTGATCCCAGTGTGAGCAGCAGCAAAGGGGTTGGGATTGTGCCCCTCTGCCCTGCTCAGGTGAGACCCCACCTGCAGAGCTGCCCCAGCCCTGGGATCCAAAGCACCAGAAGGACGTTGGAGCTGCTGGAGTGAGTCCATGGGAGGCCACAGAGCTGCTCCAAAGGCTGGAGGTTCTCTGCTCTGGAGCCAGGCTGGGAGAGCTGGGGGTGTTCATCTGGAGAAGGGAAGGATCCAGGGAGAGCTCAGAGCCCTTTCCAGTGCCCAAAGGGGCTCCAGAAGAGCTGGAGAGGGGCAAGGGGATGGAGAGACAGGACAAGGGGGAATGGCTTCAAACAGAAAGAGGAGAGATTTATCTTAGATATACAGAAGAAATTCTTCTCTGTGAGGGTGCTGAGGCCCTGGCACAGGTGCCCAGAGAACCTGTGGCTGCTCCTGGACCTTTGGAAGCATCCAAGGCCAGTTTGGATGGGGCTTGGAGCAATCTGGGATAGTGGAAGGTGTCCCTGCTCATTGCAGGGGTGGAATGAGATGGGCTTTAGGATCCCTCCCAACCCAAACACTTTTGGGATCCTGCGATTCATTCTGTAATGCCCTGATTCATTCCATGAACCCCACCTGAGCTCCCTCTTCCAGAGTGAGATTTCCTCTGCTTTGGAGGGGCCAAGATTTCAAGTCAAGGCCCCTAGTTCTTTTTCCTCTGTTTTGCCCACCCAGCAGAATTCCAGGCTGGGGAAATTGTTGGAGCTGTGGTTTTAACATGACAGCAGTGACGAGAGGGCGAATTATGTTTCTGTCAGTGCACTGAAGGCCATTGTGCACTATTGATTTTTGTATTTGTTTGGTTTTTGTTGGTGTTTTTTGTAGCAGAACACTCCATTCAAAGGAGTGTAAAACACTCCATTAAATATTAATGCTTTCCCCCACTTCTTTCCTCTGTGGACACATCTCCTTCTGTTTTCCCAGGTCCCCATCCTACTGGACAGCTGGAGGATGTTCCCACCAAGTGATCAGCAGGTCGAGGATGCTGCATAAAACACTCAGCAGTGTCCCTTTAACGTGGAAGCAACTTGACTTTTATTGCCAGTGCTGAAAGGATCTACAAATGTAGATTTAGCATCAGCCTCCAGGCTTAAGATACAGCTGTTATATTTTCCTTTCTTCCTTTAATTTTTTTTCTCCCCTCTCCTTTGCACTAATGTAATGCTTATTTAGGAACTACAGCCATCTGTGGTTGCTAGGGATGGCACTGTTAAATTTGCTGTTGCTTTCTTTCCCCTGGTTTGATGAGGCTCTCAGTGCACAGAGAATTCCCCAGGACAGCACAGACTTGCTTTGATTGCCTTTTTTTTTTTTTTTTTTTTTTTTTTTTTGAAACACATCCCAAAGACATTGTTCACAGGGCTCTGTCTGTGCTTGGAAAAGTTGGTCAGCTGGAGAGCTGAGATCCTGCCTTGTCGTGGGTTAATGAGGTGAGATTATGAAGAACCAGGCAGCAGAAGAAGTTGATGAAATTAGAGGGGATGGCAAATAAAAAGGGATGGAAGGAGGAAGGGCTGGGACCAGAGCCCTTCCTGTTGCTCACAGCAGCCTGTGGTTAATGGTGAGAGGATTCACGTGGGAATTGGGGCACTTGCAGCACTCAAGGGAATATTTTAGTGTTTTTCCAGTGCAATGCTGTGCCTGACAGATGGACAGGGATCTACCCTGAGCGGGGCTGGGCACAGCCCTGCACAGCAGGGTGGATGTGAGGTGCTGCCAGCAGGGCCTTGGCTCTTTGTGTCACCAAAGGCAAAGGTGGATTCTGCCTGTTGTGTCTCTGAGCTGCCTTCAAATGCCTCGTGCTCACCCTTGTGAGGAAAGGTAAATCTTAAAAATTGCTATAAAGAGAAAGGAAAATATCTCTCCTTTGGGCAAAGCCCTGTAGAGAGAGCTGCTCTAGATGTCCTACGAGTGATTTACCTTTTAATCTCCATCTCTTTGTTTTTTTTCAGTGTTCTTTCCCGTCACCTGCTCCTTTAGATTGTCCTCTGTGGGAGCCACAGCTCCTCTTTGCACTCTGGAGCCCCTTCCCTGTGGACTGCCCTTTTCATGGGAAGGTTAATAACGAATTTATCAGAAAATACTCTTGCATCTTATGTAAAATCAGAGGGGAGGTGTGGCTTTTTGGTCTGTAGGAGCTGGGATGGGTTGTGTTTGACCAGAAATCCTGTGGCTGCATCTCCTTGGGCAGCCAGGCCCATTCCTTGCCCCTGTCCATACTTGTCCTGCAAGGCAGGCTGGCTCCAGGCTGTTTGAAATGGCTTTGCCACCTCCCAGGATGGGATGAGGTGTTCAAAATGGTGATTCTTCTTTTTATTTTTCCAGTTCAAAGCCAGGGAAGGGACTGCTGCAGCCATGAGGGGGGAGTTGGTGGAGTTCCAAGTGTCAGGAAAATAATTTTATCTCTCCAGGCTACCTGAAGGTCCCCGTGTGCCTGAGGTCCCAGATTCAGTGGAAGCTCCTTAGCTGTCCCCAGGGCTGTTGGTTCTCCACCCTTCAAAACAAGCCAGTCCCAGGCCTGGGTCATGTTCCAAACCTGGGAATGTCCCAGGGCATGCTGAGCACGCTGAGCTGGAGGTGAGGATGGGAACCTGCTCTGCTGAAGGCACAGTGATGAGCCTGGCACCGTGGTCCTGCAGCTGTCAGCATGATGAATGGGTGTTGTGTTTTATTTCCTGCTTTATCAAATACTAATTATGTAGATGATAATTCTCAGCATCACGGTTCCTTTTGGCTCATTTGTTTTTCACCCTCCAGAGCAAGAATAGGGGGTTTTTCCATCTCCCTCCCCCCTTCCCATTCTTGAAATTCTGCTTTAATTGCTTCTCTTTGGCTTTTGCTTAAGGTTTGCTGCTCTGAACAGGTCAATGTATTGATCCTGCACTTTGATAAGGTCAGCAGAGATCAGCTGTGACATTTCCAGGAGATTTGCTCCTCCCCTAATGGGCTTAGTCATCAAAGAGTTTTCCAGGGGACAGGGCAGGGGAGAGATTGGATTTCAGCTCTTACATATGTTTATTTGGGCATGTTCTGAGCAGTGGGATCACTTGGCAGAATAAAGGATGTGCTGTGCAGGGTATGAACTCTGCCTCTGGTGCCCACCATGGTCACTAAATGTCACAGAAGCTCTGTGTGGCTGGCTGAGGTGGCACCAGCTGATCCCAAAGGGCACAGAGCAAGGGGACCCCACAGTCCCTGGCTGTGGCAGCCCCAGCCCAAACCCTACTCTGACCATTCAGAGGAAGGTGAGGAGATAACAAAAAGAAGCAACATCTGCTGGGCCAAATGAGCCTGGAGGAGGAAAATAAATCAACAAATTCCTTCCTGAGCTCTTGGGGAGTGAGGCTGGGCTGCAGCTTCATGCAGAGTGCAAGGAGAGCAGCAGATCACACAGAATTTCCTGTTCTTGTCGTGGCTGAGGGGACAAGGAAGGGAGCAGGGGCACGGAGGGATGCCCTGAGCCACCCAGCCCCACTCCCCGTGCTCCTGTCTGCAGGAGCTGGATGACAGCCTGCCTGTGAAGGAGTTATCTACTCCAGCAGTGTCCAAGCTGGAGGATCCACACCCTGCAGTGTCCCTCCCTGCTGGGAAACGGCGCTGTATTTTGGGTTTTATCTGACCTGAGCTTCCAGGCTCTGAATCTCATCATCTCCTTGTCAGAACCCTGGGAAGTCCCCTGCCAGCGAGGATATTTCCATGTTGATGCCTGGACATTTTGGGATTATTTTAAAGCAACACTTTGGCAAACTGAGGAAGCTGAGCCGAGTTCAGACTTTTCCTGGCTCTCAGCTGTGTGTGTGGAATCCTTCTGAATGCTCTCCAAGGCCTCCCCTCCCTGTGTGGACACACCACATCTCCTGGAAAAGCTCTAAAAGTTGCCCAGAGCTGTGGTATGCTCTGCACAAGGGCTCTCACAGCCTCTAAAATGCTGGAGGGGGTTGTTTTTTCATATAAAGTCATGCAAATGTGGGTGAAATAGAGGGAAATGGAGGGTAAGAGAAGAAGGAAATGCAAATGTCCAGTGAAAGCCTGGTGCCTGTCCCTGCTTGGATGAATATTCACTTACTCCAGGGACAGCATCTTTGGTCCTGCTGCAGTTGGTGCTTTCTGAGGTAATCTCTCACATTGGAAGAAGCTGTCATTTGCATTCCTGGTTTCCAGAGGTGTTATCTTGCACTGCCTTGCATCAGACTGCATTTTTGCAGGGTGATGTACCTCAGCAGTGAGGAGGGGGCGAGCAGCCTGTGGCCAAGTGGCTTTGTCTGGCTGAGCAAAACAAAACAAAACAAAATAAAACACCTCCTGTGCTGTTGTCCTCTCCAGCCACCAAAGTGGGGATGTTTATCCTCCTGAATCCCTGCCTGGCCACACGGATCAAGGGGTCCTCGATTGGGGTAGATCTTGTTGACACTTGATAGGGAAAGGTGAGAAAAATGCATTTAGTGGGTCTGCAAGGGGCCATGAGTGCTGCCCTTGTAGGTGGGCTCATTTAACCCACACTGTGGCCTGCCCTGTTCTCATGGTTACTTACTTGTGACCTCCCCTTCTGCTGTCTATAAACATTCCCAGAGAAGAGAATCACTCCAGCAAATGGTGGATAAAATGCTGAATGATGTGGACAGAGAGCAGAGCACTGGAATTGATCTAAACTGCCTGCATGTCCCTCCACATTCTGGAGCAAAAGCTTTTTTTCTGGGTATTTTCAGGCTATGTAGTGAGGCCATAAAGATTTCAGGGTGTCCCAGGCAATGACAGAGTGATTCAATCAGGCTCTCTTATCAGATTCTCTCTGTCCTGCTTGTCTTCCCTTTTCCCTTCTCCATCTCTTCTCTCTGGAGAATGCTGGATTGGAATTGCTCAAATGGGCAGCTCAGCCTTTAGCACAGTAAGCAGATTCAGGACTATGAGGTAACTTAAAAATTCAGCTGTTTAATGAAACCTGTGGCCCCCAGATCCTTCCCTGTGCAGCCCTGCACAGCCCAGGACAGTTGCTATATGTTTATTTCCTATTTTGTGCACTCAAGGTTCTTCTCCCTGGAGGATTTCCAAGGTGTCAGCCCCTGAGATGCTCCTGGCTCTGCTCTTGGAAGCACAAGGGAGACAGACATGTGCCAATCCAGGCCCACAGAGGGAGGCTGAGGGTAAGTCACTCATTACAGTCGCTTTAACTGGGTTTTTCCCACCTGGGCCTGAATTACC
This sequence comes from Ammospiza caudacuta, assembly GCF_027887145.1. NCBI lineage: Eukaryota > Metazoa > Chordata > Aves > Passeriformes > Passerellidae > Ammospiza > Ammospiza caudacuta. The sequence goes on along the minus strand of NC_080603.1, from coordinate 7,860,332 downwards.
TCGAGGAACAGAAGAGTGTTTTGCTATTCTGGCTGTGGTCCCATCCCTCTCCCTGCAAATCCTGAGTAACCCAGCAGGGGTGGAGCAGAATGGAGCAGATCCCCTGCAGATGGATTGGGTCCTGAGCCACACTCAGGTTAATATTTTCAAACACTGTTTCCAAGCAAGAAGTGATAGTTTCAGTCATATTTAAGTAATTTAAAAGACTGGGATGAGTTCCTTAGGCCTTGGAGTGGATGGAGAAGGACAGTGGGGTCCCCAGAGGTGGATTTGAGATGCAGGGTTGTTTCTGTTTCTGTCCTGGGGCATTGTGTGAGCTGGGGCACTCACAGGGCTCCCAGCACTCAGGGGTTCAGTCACCTTGGTGTCACCCTCTGTGTGGCTGTGAGGGCTCCTCGAGGACCTGCCCTGTGCCCTTGGATGCTGTGGCATGGCATGAGCTGGTTGGACGTGGGCTTGCAGTAAGCAAAGTGCAGGACGGGCTTTGGAAAGCAGTTCAGGATGGGCTTTGGAAAGCTTTGGGATGCTGGTTTGGGGCTGGGTGTCAGCAGGGCTGCTCACATCCCCCTGCCAAAAACCATCTGCAGGCAGCTGGGATCTGCCTCTTTTCCCTTCCTTTTCTCCCACCCTGCTGCTCCTGTTCAGCTCCTGCACTGCACAAAGCCTCTCTGGGTTTGTGTCCTTCAAACCCTTCCCGTTAAACACTTAGTCATCACTTAGCTAAACTACCATATACAAATATAGCTCTTTTGATCTTCCTACGTAAATCAATACCTGCTGTCCTTTCATCTTCATAGGGCCTTTCTCTAAGCTCTCTTCAATTTACTGGCTTTAAAATGGAGTCATCTCCCCAGCCTGATTCTCCCCAGTTTTCACATTTCCTGAAGCCCCCACACCTGCAGGAAATCCTGGTGGCTCCCTGCCACCTTCACTGCCTGCAAGTGGTAAAAGTGCTTTGCACAGAGCATCTCTTGCCCCTTTGGATTGCTGAGGATCCTCCTCAGCTTGCTCTGGAATTGAAGAAGCCCAAGGAACTGGGAAAGGCACAGTCTCAGCTCTGTGCGCCATTCTGGGATGACGGAAAGTTGTCTTACTTGGGTTATGGACAGGAATTCCTGCAGTTATTGGTGGCTGCAGAGATGAGCCCAACATTGTCTGTAATAATACAGCAAATGCCCAGGGAAGCTGTGGCTGCCCCACTTCCCTCTGGAAGTGTCCAAGGCTGGGTTGGACAGGGCTTGGAGCCATCTGGGATAATGGAAGGTGTCCCTGCCCATGGCTGAGGGTGGAACTGGATGGGCTTTAAGGTCCCTTCCAGCCCAAGCCATCCTGGGACTCTGTGACCGATGGGATGTAGGGACAAAGAAGCCCAGGATGAAGGAAGGGAAATGAGCTGCAAGCAGTAGCTATTTATCCCTTCAGAGTGGGGGATGTGAGCATCCCTTCCCTGCCTGGAGCTAGCCCTGCCTGGCTGCCCCTGGGGCTGATGGAAGGCTCCAGCCAGGCTTCACAGGAATCCAGACCTGGAACACAGATCCAAGGCACACGTGGGGCAGTGGCACTGTCATTGCTGTGGCAGGGATGGATTGGCTCCCCCAGCTGCCTGGCTGGGGCTGTGGGAGCAGCAGGAGTGTCCTGCTGAGGTGGGAAGGGAGGTGATCCTGGGCCGTGATTTAGTGCAGGTGTCACAGCCCTGAGCCTGGCTCACACTTCATCCCAAGTGCTTGGGCTGTTGGTTATGTTGCAGTTGGTAAATAAAACTGTCAGGGAAATGGGCTGGAGCATGTGATCGTGGCTTTAGGGCAAGAATTAAGTCTCTCTGTAGGATTTGAAGAGGCCATTGTGCAATTCCTTCCCCTCTCCTTACCTCCAGATACGCTGGGACCATTCCACCTCTGGACTGGGAATGCTGGGAAAGCCATTAAAGCCATTACAGTAAAAAGCCTTCTCCCTCCCCCTTTTAAATGAAAGGTTTATAATAGCAATAAACCCTTGATTTTAGCATCTCGTTATGGGTCAAATAAAAGCTGGTCAGGAGCAGGAGACAGAATCTCATGCCTCTGCTCGTCCCCTCTGGATAAATGTAGTAGTGCTGCCATGGGCCATATAGCTTAATTAGCCACTCTTCTCTACTGTTCCTCAGGAAAAATACTTTGCAAAGCCTAGGCAGGCTGTCCGTGTCATATTTCCCATGTTCCTAGAGGTGTTAATGAATTCATTAATCACTTAATGGCAAGGAGGGTCTTTAGGGACCAGCATTGCAATTTACTGCTCCCAGGAGGAAGAGGCTCTGTCACTGATCTAAAGTTTCAGCTCCACTAATTTGTGCCAGCAGAGCCACCGAGCTCCTTTCTGCAGTCCTTGGAGTCTACATGGATCTCCCAGTGGGAGCATGGCAGTGACAAGGATGGGAATTTGCTGGATGGGGTCTTATGCTGAATGATGTCCTGGCTCTGGAGCATCCACAGGACAAGCAGGGCAAAGGAAACCTCTCCCCACCCTCGTGCTTGTGTTGTTTTCTTATTTTTTTCTTTCTTTTCCACTGAGACAGGCTTCCTGAAAAACCACTGGAAAGGCTCCTCTGTGCAATAGGCTTGGAAGTGCATCCTGAGCCTCAGAGGCTTCTGCTGACTTACAGGAAATCCAGACTCTGGCAGCATGGCTGTGTAATGTGGCCTGGGACTGCGAAACGAGTCTGTGAATCTTTTCTAACTGAAGAGCGTCAGGGGGATGTATTTTGACTGAAGCTGTCAGTTGAGATGTGAATTTGAGTGTTTGCATTTCTGTGCCGCAGAAAATGTTGATTATTTCAGTCTCTCGCCCTTGCTGCAGGAGAGCGGCGGATGCCAAAGTTCCCAACAAAACGGCTCTTTTGGCTTCCTTCTGATCACACAGCAGAGCAGAGAGGGGAGGAGGTGAACAGAGCCCTCCTCTCTGCTAATTCCCTTCCACCAGCCTGTCATCACTTTGCAATTGCACCTTTTGGAAGGATTTTTTTCCCTCCCTGCTTTTCTGTTCTCCTGTTTAACTTCTGCTCTGATTTCTCTTTCCATCTTTCCTCTCAGTCTGTTGCCTTCCCAGACAGAGGGCCAAGGGGAGCAGTGGAAGTGTGTAAGACAAGGGGTAGCAGGGCCATGCATGGGGCTGTCCATGTGCAGGCATTTTCTCCCCGTCCCTGATTCCTCTGGGATTCATTCCCTGCAGTGGGGCTCTTTGTTCAATAGCTGTTGTGAGGACGTGGGAGATGAAAGGCGGGACAGAAGCCATGTGTTGGCCTGGGAGAGGAGAAAGGAGGGAGAGAAAGCAGGAATACAAACCCACTTCATCAGAGCAAACACAAAGGAAGGCAATTTCAATAAATGCCAGATGGTCCAAGTGAACCAGAGCCATGGAGAGCCCTCCATGTCCAACTGTTTGCTTTGGCAGGGAGCCTTCAGCTTTCAAATGAGAGCCTCCCAGGCACCCTCTTCTTTTGCCTGGCTTTCCTCAACCCCTTTGCTCATCCTCTGCACCCCTCCTCCTCTGGCCTTTGATGTGTCTCCTGGTCTCCCATCTCCTGCTGCTGCCCATGGCTCAGGTTGCCCCTCAGATGCCGATGTGTGGTGGTGTGAAGGTGTTCCCTGTGTGCCTGGGGATCCAGCCTCATTCCAGCACCACCAGCTGTCCCTGTCCATCCCAGCAGGCCTCTGGAATGTGGGAGCTGGACACATGGCCAGGCAGAGAGCGTGCATCCTGCTGGGATAGTGGCAGGGCACCTGCACAGACCTCTCCCAACACAACCCTTGGGGTGCCCGAGTTCTGGGGCTGAATGAAAGAACACTGGGGATCTTGGGGGTCTTTTCCAACCTTAATGATTCCATGAGCATGAACTTCTTCATTCTCTCCTCGGGAGCCCGTGTTGTTTTGTTTTGGCCAGAATTCCTGCAGGATCCTTGCAAACAGGGGAGGGAGCGACTCGGCATGGTTCAACTTGAGCATCACCACCTGAGATGTTGCTCCAGACACTGCAACACCCCAGGAGGGTCCTGGAAACACCACAGGAGTAGAAATCCAGCTACCAAGGAGCTCTTTTGTTCTTGCTCTATATTCAAAACATTTATTATTCCAAACTGCCTTCTGCAAAATCTATGACAATTGTGAGTGGTGTTTGCCATGTCATCCCCACAGCTCCTAACAGGAATGCCATCATTATTCCAGTCCTTAACAGAATGTCCCAAAAGGGGCTGCTCTTGTGCTCTCCAACCTCTCATGCTCCATCTTTCCTACAGGGGATATTGTTTGGTTGAACTGAGGAGAGAAGGGGGGATGGAGATACCAGGGAGAGGAATTTCCCTCATGGGTGAGATGTAAGAGGGGAGTTGTACTCCCCCCAAAATCCTGCTTTACCTCAATGCCCTCTGTTCAGCTTTCCTAAGGAAAATGTTGAACTTTGTATTTCAAATCCCACATCCATTTCTCTGGAAATCTCACCAAAGTCTTGACAGACTTTATTAAGACAGAATTTTACTCAAGCTGAGTACTAGGTTTCATTCAAACCCAAATGATTGTTTTCCTCTTTTTAAGAAAAATAAATAAGAGGAAAATATTCCTTTATTTTCTTTTTTTCCTCCTGTTTTTGGAAACCTTGGGGAATCAGAACTCTCTAGCTCCCTAGGAGATTCCAGAGGGAAGGACTTACTGTCTTGGGATATAAAAGAATGTACACAAACCAGAAAAAAAAAGGTTTGTTTAAGCTTTTTTCCCAAAAATATTGGGGTTTTGCAGCACAGTGCAAAAATTCTTCCATTCTTCCAAGGTCTAGCTTCTCAGTGTTTAAAACCAAGTTACAGCTTTGCAGAACAACCACGTTCTTGGTACTTTTAACTACAGATTCACATTGATCGTCCTTGTTTTTTATAGGAAGCTGAGGAAAAATTATTTATGGGCATATTTTCCTCCTTTCTAAATGCAAATTATTAATTCAAGTGAAGAAGTGTAATTGTTTCCTGATATTAGATATTTTTAGGTGTGCTCACATCTGAATGCTAGCAAGGAGGCCTTTTTCCATTACCCTTTGGAAAGAAAAACAAATTTCAATGGGATTGTATTTGTTGAATACTGATTAAAGGAACTGAACAGAATTTCAAGTTTCCATGGGAAATAAGGTATCAAGTATGACTTGGTGAGTGAAACTATTGCCTGAGACTTAGAAGTTTATCAGATTAAATCATAGCTATGATAAAAGACAACTTGTAATGCAGATGATGGAATAATGTTCTTTATCAGGAAAAAGGAATTTCTTGTTTTCTCCCAAACTTGGAATACAGCAGGAATAGTAACAGACACACAGAATGAATGACCCAAATCAGCTACAAAAAAAAAAGTCACCTGTGTATATCCAATTTCCCCAAAATGTTAGATTTAAAATTATTAAGTGTTGTCCTTTTTTGAGCAGAAAAGATGATTTCAGTGGAAGTCACCCTGTCCCTGGAGCTGATGCTGCAGACACAAAATCAGGTTGCTTTGGGTGATCCCACAGGCCACATCCACAAATTCTTGGTCCAGCCCTTCAAGTTCTTCAGGTTTGTGACGTTGTTTTTGGGAGCTGTGGTTGCCACCCAGCAGACTTGTCCTGCCCTGGGCCACCTCCCCTTGTGTGTGACCAAACCTGGTTCTGGCACCTCCCAGCTGGATTTGGGCTCCCTAGGTGCCATTAACTCCCACAGCCCAATCCCACAGCCACCACAGCCATCAGTGATCTCCTGGTGGCTGAAACTCTCATCAGGGTGGTGACAGTGATGGGAGTGGGGAAAAGAGGGAAGCTGTGAGTGATATCTGCAGTGGATCCATAGGGAGGATTGGTTGGAGTCAAGGCAGCAAACTGCAGTGCTCTGGTGATGCACTCCAGCCTCCAGAAAGCTCAAATTGATCTTTGGTGCAAGGAGTCCAGTCTCTGAATTGAATAAATCCTACTATAGATTATCAGATTTATCTTGGACTGGGGTGGGGTGAACCTGTGTCCCTGTCTGGACAACAGGCTGCTCCCAAGGCCACTGGCACTGCCCTCCTGAGAGAAAATACAGTGAAAGGCTTGTGGGTTGAGATGAGGACAAGGAGAGATCACTCACCAGCTGCCGTCATGGGCAAACCAGACTCGAGCTGGGGATGTTTAATTGAAATTATTACTCTTCAAATCAACCCCCAGTGCTCAAAAGGAGACGGGACCACTGGGGATTTTTGTCTGTGTGTGGAGACCCTCCACTGCTGTCCTGAATGGTCCCTGGCAGGTGAGACAGGGCCCATGGCCCAGGAAAACCTGAGCAGTGCCTCTGAAGGAGGTTGGACTTGGTGACTCCAGTGTCCTGTGCCCACCCAGGACAGGGACACTGCTAAGGAATGATGCTGAGCTCAACAGGACAGAGCTGGGACAGGGATTGAGAGTGGGAGCTGCTGCTGCTCTTGTTTATGCTGAGTCTCTCCGTGGGGGTTGTTCTCCAGTTTGTCTCAGCACGATGAGAGGCCTTTAAGTGAGAAGCTGTGGTTTACAGAGTCAACAGATTTAAGCAGGCTACGAATATTAATTATTAATTACTGTTGGAGAGTGCTATCCATTAGATTGGTGGAGTAGTTAACAGCTCTGCCTGGTGCTCCCTGCAGACACGCTCTCGCTGTCAGATTTCTCCCCCCGACCAAGACCCCTGAGCTAGAATTAGGCCAGAAACTATTTTCCAGTCGAGTGGCTTTTAATGGGCTCTCCAGACGTGTTCTGTGCATCCTGTGAGTGACTGGGATCCTTGGAGAGCAGAGTCACTGGGATTGATTCATTCTTTAAGCTGTGTTAGGGGTTTAACTGAGTGGGGCTTGGTGCTGCTGGAGGTTGGGGCTGTTCTCCAGGAGCACCCACTCATTGCCCACAGCCCAGGGCAAGGATCTCCTCTGGAGAAGCCCATTTGCAGGACTCCTGAAGGGAGCAGTTTTTCTGATGAAAAGCACAGTGCTGGTCTTTTCTGGGTCATCTCTTGTAGAAAAAAGTGTCTCCCCAAGGGCTCAGAACGTTCCTGGGACCCCTCAGCTATGGCAGAATGAACCAAGTTGTGTGTGGTGATGACCATGAAGGTTTGGAGGTGGTGCCACCTCCCAGCTCGCTGCAGGTGTTCAGAAGGTGTTTGAATGTCACCTACAGGTTTTAAAGTCATTGAGGTGCTGCTTTTACTGCTTCCTTCCTGGGATGTGACACAGCAGGAAGGTGTCCCCCTCTTTTGGGGACACCTTCTTGTCATCTGAAGCTCCCTTCACCTGAAGGGACTTGCCATGGGAGAGGAGTGCCACAGGGGAAGGACTTTGGGGTGACATTGGCAACTCTTCTGGTGGCTTTAAGCGTATGGCTGAGGCTGGGCTGGTGCTGTCTTAGAGGAAGAGTGGAAAAGACACTCCAAAATTACAAATAAGCCTACAGAAAGCTTTCAGTCTTCTCTGGTGTCCTCACCACATTCTACAGAGCTGTGTGAGGAGCTTGGACCTGCTTCCCAATCCTTCCTTCCTTCCTTCCTTCCTTCCTTCCTTCCTTCCTTCCTTCCTTCCTTCCTTCCTTCCTTCCTTCCTTCCTTCCTTCCTTCCTTCCTTCCTTCCTTCCTTCCTTCCTTCCTTCCTTCCTTCCTTCCTTCCTTCCTTCCTTCCTTCCTTCCTTCCTTCCTTCCTTCCTTCCTTCCTTCCTTCCTGCCTGCCTTCCTGCCTTCCTTCCTGCCTTCCTTCCTGCCTTCCTTCCTGCCTTCCTTCCTTCCTTCCTGCCTTCCTTCCTCCCTCCCTCCCACATTATTCAGGCCACGGGGCTGAGGCTGAGCTCTGTGTGTGGGAGCCAACCAAAGGATGAGCCATGAGCCTCCAACTCTTGAACTGCCTGGCTTCCTCCACCTCCTGGGACAGAAATCTGGGATAAAACACAATCCTTAAGGGAATCACCCAGGCAGCAACAAAAAGGGCAGTTCAGAGGAGGCTCCCCAGCCAGAGGCAGGAATATTGTGATCCGCGAGGAGCTGACTTGTTTCCAAACACCTTGCACGCTTTGTTCGTGCTCTGTATTAAATAGCCTGCAGAATTTAATTCCTCTGGGAAAAAACCCCAAACAAAACAGGCTCTCCTCCCCCCGGGCTGTAATTGGGCTGTGACAAACATCTCCCGAGCTGGCAAAGGGGGGTGCTCGGAATTCTGACGGTTCCCTCCGTCTCGGCAGACAGTTTGGCAGGGAGAGTCACAGCTGGGTGATTCCAGCTCCCCCAAGCCGGGCCTTTTTTGAGGGAAAACGCTGACAGATCCGCAGGAGCAGCGAGCAGGACTCTCATAATTTATTTTTAATGCCGCGCTGTCTTTAACCGTGCAATTTCCTCCAGGGTGTTTGCTTTGAGATTGCGGGATAATTACATCGCAGAAACCAGGCTAATTACAGTTAACAGCCTGAAAAAAGCGAGGCGCCCCCATTTCCCACCCCCTCCCAGCTTTTCCCACCACCATCGCTCCCCGCCACCGCCAGGAATGATGCTCCGCTTTGAGCACCACCGGGATGGATGCTCGCTCGCTTCCCGGGCCGGGCCCGTGGATCGGGGCTGGGTGGGACCGTGCAGCCCCTGCCAGGACCGCGATGGGGAGAGCCCGAATAGAGGGGAGGTCAGCCGGGCTGCGGGAGGGACGAGGGGGCGGCGCTGGGGAAGGCTGGTCCGTGGTCAGTGTGTCAGTGCCCTCTGTTGGGGCCAGCCCGCTCAGCAAAGGGCTCTGCTGGGAGGGATGCGAGGGGAAGAAATGCTGGATTTTCCAAGCCTCAGCAAGCTGGACCTAAATCCAGCACTGTGCAGTGCAGGCAGTTGTCACCTGTGTGTTTTCTCCCTCTTCATCCATCCCCATTATCACCTTCAATTACTCAATGGCAGGCCAGGCATGAAGGGAGTGTTGGCATTCCCTTGGGCTGGGATTCAGGTGACGAGCCTCTGGCCAGGCCTTCCACTGCCTTCCCTTTGAAACGTCCTTCCCCCTGCTGCCTTTTATTCTGTGTTTAACACAGGCATTTGTGGGGTGGAGGTCTAAGTGTGGTGAACTATGGATTTTGCAGGGTAGTTAGTGCCTTTATTTTAGCCCAAACGGTGGGTAAAAAGTGCATCCAAAAATCTTGCCCAAACCTGACAAATGTGTGGTGAGACAGGCGCAGTGCCTGCTCTGAGAGGTGTCCTTGTTTCTGTCTCTATCAGGGGGCTAATAAAAGCTCCTCATGTTTCCTCCAGGCCTTCCTGCTGTGATTTATGGATTCGGGCTGGGCCCAGGAGCCCCCTGGGCTGTCAGAGACACAGAGGGGTGGGAGGGATGCTGATTTTAATGGAGGCAGCACAGTCAGAGCTCCCAGGGCAGTAGGGATCTGCTGTCCCCAGCAGCCCAAGGGTGCCTGGCTCTGCTCCAGTTCCCCAGGGTGGTCCTGCAGGGCCTGGCTCTCCTTGCTGAGCTGAGCATCCCAGCCCATGCTCTGTCAGAAATCACTCTGAGAGTTTAAAAGGCTCATCCTGCCTTGACCATCAGCTTGCTGGATCACACCATGGTGGCCAATTCCTTAGGGAATGACAGCAAAGAGCTCTGGAGCAGTGCAGCCCCCCTTTGCCACCCTCAGCTGCTCCCACGTTTGCTCCCCGGGTTTTCACACGATCTGGCCCCGAACTCTGGCAGTCTTAAAAAAGAATTCATTTTCTCTTCTGGGATTCCCCATCAGGGATTAATTTAATGACTTCTTTTTCTTTCCCATTGTTTGTTTTTAATGATTAAGGTGATAGCTATAAATTGTTAACAAGTTCTGATGGAAATGCGATCCCTGGGAACTTCTTTTGCGCTGAATAAAATAACGGGGAGATTGATTGAGCAAAGCCGGTTGGGTTGCTGCGTCTTCAAAGATTATCTTGGTTCTGCATGAAAGGCCAGATTTCTGAGCAGTATTTCGGCCTAACTAAAGTCAGGTGCTTAAGCACCTTCAAAATAAGAGAAGCCTCTGTCTGTGGGGAGCGATAATATTGTGTGCTAAACCAGCCAGTATATTAGAACTTCCTTTTTTTTGGCTGGGCGATTTTTTTCAGGTGAATCCTTTCTTCTGGCAAAGAGCTGAGCTGGCACAGAGGGATTATTTGATGGAAAAAGCCTTTTCTCTGCTGGGAACAGCCCATTTCCCTGGAGGCCACTGGGGCTGGCGAGGGCTGATGCTGGTGACATCTCTGTGGGGTGCTTGGTCTGAGGGATGTGCTTTGCACAGAGCAGAACCTGCAGGGTTACCTTGGCTCTTTTTTCTTTGCTTTCCTTGTGCTGAGTGTTTGCTGAACTCCAAAGCATTTACTCCTGGCAATTATTCTGATGAGACAGGGGGTTATTTGAAAACTGCGAACGGAGGTTTCTGGGGAGATGTCTTCAAAGGCTGATCTCCTTTCAATGGAGGTTGTAATTGTTTAATGATTTTCTATATGGTTTTCCGTGTAGGCTGCTGCAGGACAGGCAGGGCTGGTTTGTCAGCAGAGAACATCTGCTCGTGCTTCACCCTCCCTTCCCCTGGAAGGCTGGTCAGCTGCCTCCTGAGCAATACTGGAGATTTCTGATTTATATTTCCCTTGGCTTTCCTGCTCTGTCTCAGACCCAAGCCTCAAACTTGTCATGGTATTTTTTCCAATTAAATCAGCTGTCTTTCCCACACACCTTGGCTCTGGCATCCTTGGGCTGCATGATGCTGCTTTAACAACCAGAACTGGTCCTGCCCTCTTCTGCTGCAGCTGATGAAATATCTTGTCCCTCTCCAAAGCTGAAAAACCATTCCTATTGCATTGTCTATCCCCCGATTCCTTGGACAGCCAGAAACCTTATTCTAGTTTCCCACCTAAATTTATTAATGAGTGAGTGGTGACCTTTTGCTGATGTTCTTTCACCTTGAGCAGCACTTTCTCTTCCTTCATGTTAAACCTCCTGGTACATGGAAAGAGAACAATTTTATCACCTCTTCCCCTTCATTTTCTTACACTAACAAGTCAGGTTTTCCCAGCAGCTGCCTCTTGCAAAAGGCCACCTTTAGTCTGATGAGCCTTGGAGGCAGCTCCAGGCTGAGCTCACCAGCCCTGACCCCAGTTTTGGGACAAAATGCCACGCAGTGTCACCAGACAGGGTACAGCAGCTCCTTGCCCACCCAAGGCAGGTGTTTAATGGGGCTTCTTGCAGCACCACTGTGTTTGAGGAATGGGATTTTAAAAGGCTTGATCCCAGTTGAAATTCCCATTGATTGCTGAGGTGTGTGTCCTGGACTTAATAAACCTTGTGGCTCGGTGCCAGGAGTGGTGAACTCCTCTTGACAGGATAAATCCTGTGCCAAGGGCGTTGATGTGTGTGATGGAGAGTTGAGGGCAGCAGGAGTTCAGAGGAGGTGCTGCAAGTGTGCTACCAGGGATGGGGCCCCTTCTCCTGTTCCGTTTGCTTTTCTCAAAGAATAAAGAGCACACCAAAATTGCTATTTTTTTGAAAAAGAGAGAACAAGGCAAAATTGTCCTCTTGGCTCCTCGGAACAATCCTGAGCTGGCACTGTGGTCTGAGTCAGAGGGGTCTGAGTCCTTTCACAAAGGTGGGAACACAGGCAGTGGGTGATCCTGAGCAGCACAGGAGGATTCTGATTCAGGATCACTGCAAGGTGTGCCTGCTCATGCGAGGGGCCTAGGGCTAGATGGCCTTTAAAGGTCACTTTAACCCAAACCTTTTCACAATTCTGCGCTCCTTCCTTGCGGCCACGACACACAGTGCTGGGAACGGTGCTCGAATCCTGAGGCTGGCTGGAGATCAAGCAGAGATCCTGTCTGCTGGAAACACAATCCTCCTGCTTCCTAAGCCGAGCCCCATAACATAAAGCAGATGTAAAGGGCTAGCAGGGATCAGGAAATCTTTTGTGTGTGAGGTGGAGGCAACGCTGCGTGCCCGAGCAACCTTTGAGAAGGGAAATCGGGATATCCCTGGGGCAGGAGAGACCTGGCTCGGCGGGGGAAGGGCCACCACGCCTGCTGGAAAGCCTGACCCGGCTTTCTGGAGCGGTCCTGGGTTACACAGTGTCTGCAGCCCGTCCTAGCCACGTGCACGGTCGGAGGGATGCTGTGGGATGCTGAGCGTGGCGTTCCCATCCCCAGCTCTGCACTGTGGAGGTTCCTTCTGCCTGCATCCCTCCCGCGGCGCCGAGCTGCGAGTCGCTAAACAAAGCCAGGGAAAATCAGGCACAAGCTGTGCAATTTGCAGATGATCTGTGTACCTGCTAGCTCCGAACAGATGTTTTCCTTCGCGTGACCATTTGTGAGCTGCTTCCCTGTCACAGGCTGCGGTAGCAGCGGTGCTCGGCAGTGAGTGATATCTTACACCTGCACGGAGCAGCGTTCCTGCCATAAACCTGCTTTGCAATTCCAGAAATCTCCCATTACAGAGTTTTATACCCAGCGCAAACAACGGCGCAAATAAGGCTGTTTAGTATTTTTGACAGAGGCTTTAGAAGAAGCGCTGGAAGATAAGAACTGCGGGAGCTGGATGGGATCTGCGTAACTCGGTCTCCTCTCCGAGGAGAGGAGTTTGCTTTTCCCAAGCAAAGGGAAGCGCAGCAGAAGGCAAAACCTGCCTCGTGTTGGAGCTGCTCATCATCTCCTCTAGCTGGAGGTGGCCCGCAATATTAATATCCCTTTTAGCAGAGATGTTGGTATTTAGCTGGCGTAACTCCGGCTATTCTTGTTATCCACGCACATTCCCGCTTCCTCTCTGAAATGTCACGGATTCTTGGCCACCACAACTTCCCGTGGAAGTCAGCTCCAGGCTTTAACTCTGCCTTGAGCAAAGCCCGGGTTTCCTGCTGCAGGGCTGTGCCCGGGGGTGTCAGCAGCACAGAATCGCTGCCTCAGTCATTGTAAGGGGCATCCTGAGCAGCACAGCTTAACTAGGGCAGGCTTGGCTTGAGCTTGGCTTTTCCAAGAGGGCTCTAAGGGATAAAAGGACTGCAATTCCTCATGTCCCAGGCAGGTTGGCAGGTGGATAGGAATGTGATATCCTCCTCTGGGTTGCTCACAAGGGGAAGGAGAGTCTGAGAGAAGCTGTTGGTTTTTCCTGGCTCCTTCCAAGCTCAGCCAGTGGATCTTCAGACAGGTGTTTGGAATAAATGTGCAGCAAAAAGCAAAAGGAGCCAGGAAGAGCCTAATGCTGAAGAGAGGAATTCTGCAGGGTATTTTTTTCCTGGGATGTGCACTCTCCAAAACAAGTAAAGTCTTTCGGAAGCTCTGGGATGGAGGGATGGGTACCCCTCTGTGATGGGAGGAGGATTCTCTTCCCAGGACCAGCGCTTGCCTGGCTGCAGGGTGGCCACAAACCCAGGAACGCCTTGCTCAGCCCCTGTGGAGACAGACAGCGCTAAACCCCGGGGCTGGCTCTGGGAAATGTGTTGCTCTGTGCTTTTTGCACCGAATTCCCAGGTGGGTTTACCTGCAGAGATGAGTGGGAGCCTGGATTCCCTGCGGGGCCGCGGGAACGTCTGTCGGGAACAGGAACGGCTGCTTGCCATCTGCTGCGGGCTGGGGGTGGGCAGCAGGGCACCCTGGCAGCTTTGGGAGCTGCCTTCAGGCTCAGCACCCTCCAGGAGCAGCAGGATCAGGCCTCTTGCCTGACCAGAATAGGGATTTCTTTGCTCCAACAGAGAAAAATCTGCGTGCATGGTCCAGGTTTGTTGTGCTGCCCAACGGTGGGGAACTTGGTTTGGTGGGGCAAAGTAAATATGGGGAGTGGGGGGCATCCTTGTCCCCCCAACTCAAGGTTCCTCTTCCTTCCCAGTGGGAAGAGCTCTGCTCCCACAAGAAGCTCCTGGAGGTTTAGGGTGGCACCAGCCTTTTGGAGAGAGTGGAGGTGAGAGATGTGGGGTTTGGGGTGAATATCAGTTCTGACTGGGCATGTGTGGGGTGGCAGGAGCTGCAGTTACAGGTGTCTTGCTTGAGGTATCCAGGGATAATAGACTTCCAAAAGACAGGACAAAACAGCAGAGAGAATGGAAAGGCAAGGAGTGTCCCATGCCACACATTAAAGGCAAACAAGCATTATCCCATGTGGACCTTCCAAAAGCTGGGGTAAAAGAAGAGCCAAAAATGTCATCTGAGATGTAGCTCTAAACGAGGGGATTTTCCCAGTCAGCTCAAATCTCCTGTCCCTCTCACTGGAAGGGGCCCAAGGCACCAAGCACTGTTTAACTTGGAAATCTGGGAAAAGGGAGGCCTTGGCCCTGGGGTCCTGGGTATGCCAGGGTGACCCCCCTTTTTCTTGGTGTGCAGAGGGAAATATTTCTTCCTTTCCTTGCCTGGCTGTCAAATTCATGCCCAGCCCACCGACAAATCCATCTCTTCGGAGATCAATTACAGTGTCTGGCTGCCAAGCCTGGAAAACCAATTAACTCCCAAAGTTTTATTTTTTTCCTGTTTTAAAGAAGAAAAAAAGGGAAGGGAGAGAAAGAGAGAGACAGAGAGGAACACATTGAAACGGGAGCATAAATCACCTGGAAAACATTCCAAACATTAAAATAAACAAGGACGAATTCCAACTTCATTTGTCTCTTTTGGAGATTCTGTCACTGATTTATTTTGCTGCTCTGTCTGAGCCTCAGTTTTGTCTTTGCTCATGTTTGGAGTCAGGTGCTGTGTCTGAAGCAGAGCCCTGGGGCTGGATGCTCCTGTGGTGATTCCTGCATGGAGCATCCTCCCTTCTGCAGGGCTGTGATCCCCTCACCTGTGGTTTCAGGGGGTTAAACTCTCTCCATCCTGCAGGACTTTTGGGAATGGATTAAAAGGGATGCATAGCTCTGCCTGGGCTGGTGGTTTGGGAGAGCAGTGTGAACCACCAGGCTTCCCAGGAAGAAATAACTCTGCTTCCCAATCCCAAACTTCTGGCTTTCCACAGCCTCCCAGAACAGGCTGTTCACATTGAAGCTCGGTCTAAACCTCACCTCCTTGATTTTTCAGGAGATTTGCTCCTTTTGACCAGCTCTTCTATGTCCTCAGGCCTCCAAGAGGCTTAGAGGAGACTCCTGTTCCCAAGGCAGGGGAATGGTGTCCATGTGGGAACACACTGGAGTGCCTGGAGGTGAGCAGGGCCCAGGTGTGTCTCTGGCTGCTGGTCTCACAGGGATATTTAAAGAAGAATTGGGAAAGAGAAAGAAGTAAAGATAACTTATTTATGATATTTATGGTTTTGGGAATTGGCCAGCCAAGGGTCTGGCAAGCCTTCAGTGGTACAGCTGCCTTCCAAATCCAGGGGTATGGATGCTAGAGGAATGAGGAGAAGCAATTTTGCCTGAGTAGGAGGATTTTCTGCTTCTAAAATGCCCTTTATTTCATATTTTTGGGTGGGGATGAAGGACCTGGCTGTGGTGGCTGGTACCAGTGACAGGTACTGAGCACCTGTGCAGGAGCTGCAGGGGTGATGCAGCATCCCTGAGGGTTCAGTGCCCATCTGGAGTGGCAGCGAGCTGGGGGAATACCCTGGGACATCCCAGGTGTCATTCCTGGTCCCAGGGTTGGAGATCCTCTGTCTCCCTCAGGCAACAGGGATTTAAACTTGGAATATCTGTACTGCTGCCTGTCCCCCTCCTGCTAGAAGCTTTAGTTTTCATTCCAGAGGGGAATGAACAATCCTGGGGGTTGGTGTGCAGAGGAATTGCCACCCTTCCTTCAGCTCTACTGAAACTCTTCAAGAGGCTGTAAACAAGCAGCCTTCCCTTGGGATGAATTAGCTCCAGTCCCAATTGAATGGCTGCTCCTTTGAGATGTCCTGGTCACCCTGTGTGGGTGTGCCTGATTTTCCCTGGCATCCCACAGCATTCCAAGACCCTGTGAGTGCTGCAGGCAGTTAGGAGGGCCACGTTAGTGTTCCTGATTGCTGAGCACTTTGGGAAGGGTTTGGGAAGGTGGGAGCTCTGTGTTCTGCAAACAGCCCAGATCCCACTGCAGCCCATGTGCTGGGGGCTGACTCTGCACTGAGGGCTGCTGTAGGATCTGTGCTTCCCAGCCTGGCTCTGGAAACAAAATCCTTTCTGCATTGTCAGGAAAACCTGGTGAGAGCACAGAGTTGTCCAACAGCCTCCAGGCAGCCTGGAGCAAAAGCTCTGACAAGTGCAAATCAGAATCCACATGGAGTTTTGTTTTTTCTCTCCAGCCCAACGCTGTTGCAGAATAGAAGGATGGTATCAGAAAATCTCAAAAAAAAAAAAAAAAGAAATCCCATAAAAATCTCCTGCTGTGTCATCCTGCCCAGACTTTCCAGTGACACAGCCTGGGAGTGGATTAATAGAATCCCAGAATGGTTTGAGTTGAAAGGGACCTTAAAGTTCATCCCATCTTAGTCCACCCCCTGCCATGATCAAGGACACCTTCCACCATCCCAGGGTGCTCCAAGCCCCATCCAATGGCCTTGGACACTTCCAGGGATCCAGGGGCAGCCACAGCTTCTCTGGGTAACCTGTGCCAGGGCCTCCCCACAGGGAAGGATTTCTTCCCAACATCCAATTTAAACCTAATTCTTCTGGAGATTGGCCTGTCAGACCAGTGTGTAAGACAAAATCTCCACTCCTTTCATTTCCAAAGCTGACAATGAGCTGCAGTGATGGGAACTGGGAGAAATCCATGTCCAACAGGACAGAGCATGCTCTGGCCACTTCTTTTGCCAGAGATATTTCCCCAATAAACCATTTAGACACAACCCATTATTCAATTTATCAATCCCTAGTTACCCCTCAAATTCCTATATCCCAAATCCATGGGATAGATTGGATGGCTTAATTTGAAATGTGAAAGCAGGTTGAAAATCATTGCTGTGCAAATTGGGTGGAGGCTGGGCTGTTTTTTCTCTTCCATGACTCAACTGGCCTTAAATGAATGAATAAAATCCATTCTGGTAGTTCCATTCTGGTAGTTCCCAGTTTGGAATATATAATTATATATATATATATAAAATAACATATAGAGTTATATATATTATAATACATATAATAATATATAATTTTATATATATATATATATATATATATAATATGTATATTCCTCCTTCCCAGTGAGGAATATATTTGGAAAAAGGGAAAAAAACATCCCTCCCAACATTTCATTCATCCCAGAGTGAAGCATTTTGATTGGGGGAACTCAGCTAATTTTTTTTTTCCTCCTCAAAACAGGTCAACTTTGAGATATAAACTATCACATTGGAACTGAAATTCAAACAGAAATGTTTAGAAAACGTGGGATTATATCTCCATATATTTGGGAGTTTAACAAGATTGTGGATGGAAAGAAAGCACCCAGGCTATTTATAATTCAATTAGGCTTAGATTTAGGAGTAGTTCTGGCTCTGTGTAAACTGCATCTCTTTTTCATTTGGAACGATCTCCTTCCTCCATCACAGCCCCTTTTCCTGGGAATATATGGCTGCAGCTGGGAATATATGGCTCTAATAGAGCTGCACTGACTGGAGCTCTACTGTGCCAGCTAACTGCTGTATTTTTCTTCCCCAAGGCTCTCCAGGCGTGTTCACTAGGGAATATTGACATTTGGGACCAAGGGATGGAAAACTAGGCTGTGAGCTGCTGGAGCTGTTATCAAGGATATTTATCCCAGCAACTTTCCCCTGCAGGACTTCTCAAGGTTGTGCCTCTTTTTCTCCATTCTCCTGTAAGTGTCCCGCACCACATTTCTCATTAATTACTAAAGTAAATATAACAAAATGCTCTACTTCCTGGGCTTTTTTGGTACCTTTCAGTGTTCCTTCACCTCTCTCTTTGCACTGCTGTAAAGTAGTGAGTGAGTTCCTACTCTCACTCTGGGGTTTGGTTTCCAAACTGTTTATTGAGTAATAAAAAGAGACAATTACAAGTCATTGCCCAGGGATAATGTGCTGATAATTTTATGACTGGACAAACGGTTGGAGTAGCCCACAAATGGTGGTGAGCAGGAAATCTGGGATCTGCTGCTGACAGAGCCACCCCCGAGGAGATGGAGCCTCACTGCTGGCAATCAAAGCTGCTGCAACAACTGTGAGCCAGCAAAACTGCTGTGGGGAAGGGTGGAGGGATGGGCATTGCTTCCTCCAGAGGAAAAGGGGCAGAGAACTTTTGGGAGGTGTTTGGGAGTTCGTCCTGCTGGCAGTGAGTGTGAGGGACCACCAGCACTGCTCATGGTCAGGTCCACAGGGCCAACAGCTGGGGCCTGGGGATTCCAGGGAAAACAGAGATTAAAGGGTGTTAATGCTTTCAAGCAAACAGGGATCATCCCAGAGATAACAAAGGGATTAAGTTTCTCCAGGCACTTGAGCACTGACCCAGCTTTGAAGCTGCTGCTGCAGGCTGACCCTCGGCTTGCTCCCACCTGTAGGATGACATTCCCCATCCCTGTCACCCCAAACCCTGGGGGTTTATAATTTAATAATTTCATTATTTCTGGTTTTAAGCCTTTATCTGTAACTGGTTTAGTTCCCACCCAGCGAATCTTCCAGCTCCTCTGTGATTCCATGAGTACAACAGGAAATAATTCCAGATTTAAAGCGTGCCCCTGAACACTGAACATGGCAAACTGCTGCCATGGAAATGCTTCCAATTGTCACAAATCCAGGAGTCAGCTGCTCACCTGTCTGAAACCATTTCAAGGTGGTGTTCCCGGGAGGAATTCCTGCTCCTTCTTAGGAGCAGAGCATCATCTCAGCACTATCTTCTCTCCACTGGAGCTCAGAGGATTGACTGGGGAGGCCCTGGAGAGGCCTCACTCTGCCCATCTCCCTTGAGGAGGAATGAGCTGCTCCTCTCCCAAACCCACAGCAGATCCTCAGAGTGGGCAGGAAGCCATGGAACTGGGAGTAGCTGCTTGCAGCTGCCAGGACCTCCCATCTGTGTGGTAGTGATGCAGATAGAATCTCATAAACCGGTTTCCACCCTGCTTTACTGCAGATTTAATGATCAGAGGAAGAACTTGACTGTTTATTAAAACATTAGACAGTAAAGTTTAACAGTAGACAATAAAAGGTTTTGTTTTTCCATCCTTCTGATTGTTAAAGGATGGGGTGGAGAGGGAGCTGCTGCCAATGCATCCAGAGTGGGCTGGGATGGGACTAGGCAGGAGGAAGAAGTTGGCACTGCCCCTTCCATGCCTTGCAAATCCAATGTCTGAGGATGGGCAGGGCCTCTTCCTTGGGCAGGCAGTGTCCCCAGGCTGGCTGGAGCAGCTCAGCTCTGCCATTGTCCATCAGCAGGATTCAGGATTCACTCTGGATCTTGCCAGAGGTGCTGCTGCCTCCCCCGCTCCCTCCCTCCCTGCTCAGAGGCCCTGGTGAGAGCCAAGGTCTCCAGCTTGGAGATGGGCATGGAGAATGGACAATCCCTGTCCCCTCCTCTGTCCCTGCAGCTGGGTGTGAAAGACTCCTTGTTGTGACCTGTGGAAGTGGCTCTTTAGGGCTGGAGGGAGGGGTTTGCAATTTCTGTGTTTTCTCCTGGTATCCCCTTTCCAGGCTGGTTCCTATGCTGAGCTGGCTGCCCTGGCTTCTCCTGGGGCAGAGGAGAACACGAGGACTTGCTAGGGTTGCTCATCCTGCCTAAGGAATGCTCAGTCAGCCTCCAGAGGGCCTGACACCTCAGCTCATGTTCCAGCGGGGCTCCAGGTGAATTTTCTTGGACATTGACAGGAAAATCTTACCTCAGACCCTAAAACACTCGGTGTGTCCTTCAGCTTCCAGCTCCTTTGGCTCCATGCAAGAGCAGCCCTACTGAGGGAATGTGGGATTCCTGCACCTTGTGGAGATCTTGGAGGCACCAAAGCAAGGTGCCTTCCAGCTCAGCCTCAGTGCTGGCACAGGATCCCATCCAGGGGGAGTCTCTGGATCTCATTGGAGGGTCAGGGAAGTAGGGCCAGGGCTGATGCTGGATAGAGACCCCAAACTTGGCTCCTACATTTGGAATGTTGGACCTGTGGCAGCACTCAGAATGTAGAGCAATGAGGGGACATCAGGGTACTCCTGCCACTGTAGGACAGCGAGCCCCACTCTGCTCCCTGTCCTTGTCCTGGCCATTCCAGCCAGCCCCTCCTGCTGGGGCATAGCAGGAATGTGCCACTGGACATCACACTGTCCCCTGGGCTGCACCAGAGCACAAACTTCAGCCCTAGGAGGCTCAAATGGACTCAGCCTCCTTCCTCAGCCCTGGAAAATCTTCAGGATTAAATTCTGACCCCAGTGAAAACAGCTGAGCGTTTTCTGGTTGAGTCCAGTGGGCTGGAATTTAATTCCCAGGTTTAAAGCCTCTTTAAAATCAGCTGTGATATATAACCAGTCTTCTCAGCCTCTAAATACCTCAACAAGATTGGCAGCACTCCAGCAGGGTCATGGGCAGGATAACCTGCAAATCCATAGGTCAGGAGAGAAACTGGGGAGCCAGGCTGGGGCAGGGCAGAGCCACAGGGCTGGAATTGCCTCTGCTGGTGGCTGTGGCACGCAGGAAAAGCTGGGAAGCAGGTGAAACCCTTCTCTTTTGAACCCTGGAATTGCTGTTGTGATATTGCTGTTTGTGCTCACCCTTTTGGAGGATGTTTTGCACATATATTTATGTACACACGCACACACACACCTCCCTGTGGGTACACAGACCACAGTACATCTCAGCCTGCAACCTTCCATAAACTGGAAAAAAAAAAAAAGAAAAAAAAGAAAAAATGAGACAAAATATGAAAATTAAGTCCCTTATCATTGCTAAATCATCAGAAACTAATATTAGAGCTGCTGGACGATTTTCCCCCTGAACCATCCCCACTCCACGATCCTAATGCGATCATTCTTCCCGTAGCTCTTTACATTCTGTTATTTATAAGAAACAATGTTCAGCCCTCCCCCGACAGCGTTTGCAGGGCTGCGGAAAGCAGTGCGGCAGAAAGGTGGGAGAACAATTTTGGTGATGTTTCCATAGCTACCTAGCTGCTAAATGTGGTTTATTCCATTTTAAAGTCACCCAACACACACACATACACACAGAAAGGAAAGCACACATCCTTCCCCTCGCACACGCAGGCATTGGGAATGCAGCCCCTACTCCCTGCCCTGCCTATTCCAGCCTAATCTGCCTGGGATTTGTGTATTTAAAGGGCTGCTTGCTGCCTAAATAAATGGCTGGATACGGCAGGGGGATAAACATATTGTTTCTCGCTCGCTCTCCTCTCCGACGTGTGTGTTCCAGTCGCTCCCTGTAATATTATTACGGATATTTTTCCCCAGCCAGCCGCGGTGCGCCGGGGAAGTCGGAGGTAGGAGGGTGTCCTCTCGTGGTCTGTGCCATCTCTGCAGCCTCGGAGATGGGGGAAAATAAGAAAAGGGAAAGGGGAACCTTGGCAGAGGGTGGGTGTTTTAGGGGAAAAGCTCTTCGGCTGGAGTTTGTGCTCGAAACCATCTTGGTACCCCCGTGATGCTGTGGGAGAAATCCCCCCTGGACTTGCTGTGTGCATCCCTAAGGGAGCAGCCACTGGCCACGCTCAGTTTTCCAAGCCCATCCCTGGAAATAGGAGGAAAATGAGGCAGGGGGAAGGGAATGGTCCCAGCTTTCCCCAGCAGAGGAAGGCTGCAGGGATCCTTCCCAGCCCTGCCTCCAAAAGAGACCTGGACGTGGGATCTGCTCCCTCTGGAGAGACTCACCCTGCTGCTCCCCGGGGCTGAGCCCTCTCCCACCCACACAGCAGCTTTCAGGTCTGGGATTCCCAGTGCTGCCCTGGCATCCCCTGGGTGTCTGCAAAATGAGTCAGGGAAGAGCTGGGAGCAGGACAAAGGAAGAGATGCAGGCAGGGACAGCAGGCATAGAGCTCAACAGAAAATAGGGGAAGACGTGCCCAGCAGGAATTCCTGACTCAAGGTTTATCTGAATGTAAATTAGATGTGAATGAGGGGTGTGTTCTTTACTCAGAGAGGGGTTCAGCACTGGCACAGGTTGTCCAGAGAAGCTGTGGCTGCACCATCCCTGGAATTGTCCAAGGCCAGCTTGGATGGGGCTTGAAGCAACCACGTGGAAGGTGTCCCTGTCCATGGCAGGGGGGGGAACTGGATGAGCTTTAAGATCCCTTCCAGCCCAGACAATTCAATAATTCTGTGAATATAAATGAGGAGGATAAGTAACATGCAAATATCTGAGGAGAGCAGCCTGCTGCCCATCCATCCATCCTGCCTGTGATTCCAGCCCCTGTTCCCTCCCGTGCTGTGTCACACCCGGACTCCTGCAAGTCCCCTGTGACACAGCCACAGTGGTGGTCTTTGTCCACAGCACACACTGGGGGGGAGCAGCCACAGCTTTTCCTGGGAATGGCACAGCAGTCATCCCTCTGCTGCATCCCCAGCACCCCTGCAAGCCCCTCCCAGGGATGTTCTGCTGTAAATCTGTCCCAGACAAAAATCTCTCCTGAAGTGGAGGATTTTTGTCACAATTTTTTTTTCTTCTTCTTCTTCTGCCTGGCAGAAAAAGGGGAGTGAGAAGCACTGCTGAAATCGTGTTTTATTCGTGTTTGTCACCAGGTACAAAGCAAATAAATCATCACTGGAAAGCAAAGGCACCTCTGACCATCCCTCACCTGCTCGTGTGTCCTTTTGTTTTGCAGGTTCCCTCTGCTCCATGAAGTTGCCTGGGGCCTGCCAGGTGCCAGGCACAGATCCATCCCTCTGGAGTGCCCCAGCTGAGCAGGAGGAGTGGTGGGGAGGCAGCAGATTCCTTTGGGATCGCTGGGATTTGGCTCAGCCCCGCGTGGCTGTGCCAGCCCAGCTGCACAGAGGCTGCATCTGCAGGGATCTCACATCTGGGATAACCTGGCTCAGGAATCAGGCAGGTTGGATTGTCCTGGCTCTATTCCTTCCCAGGCTTTGTGGGGAAGATGTTTCACCTTTCTTTGGGAGCCCTTTCCACAGAGCCCAGCACAGATCCAGCCCATTTTGCCACGGATCTTTTTTACTTCCCAAGCTTGCTCCAGCTGTGAGCAGCTGCAGTGCTGGCTCTCATCCCTCCAGCTGCCCTCCCCAAAGTCACATCCCTTCACAGATCCCATTTCCCACCTGATTGCCACATTTATCACACCTTTTTCTGCCAGAACCACAGGGGCTGGGCCAGGCTGGGCATTGGATGGGTCCCATCCCAGAAATGCTCTGTGACCTCCTGGGTAACAGCAAAGGGGTTGGGATTGTGCCCTCTGCCCTGCTCAGGTGAGACCCCACCTGCAGAGCTGCCCCAGCCCTGGGGCCCAGCACAGGAAGGAGCTGGAGCTGCTGGAGAGAGCCCAGAGGAGGCACCAGGGTGAGCAGAGGGATGGAGCAGCTCTGCTGGGAGAGCTGGGACTGTTCAGCCTGGAGGAGAAAAAGTTTGGGGTGATCTAATGGTGACCTTCCAGTCCTTGAAAGTTCTGGCAAGGAAGATGGGGAGAGAATATTTCCAAAGGTCTGGAGTACCAGAACAAGGGGGAATGGCTTCCCATTGACAGAGAGTAGGTTAAATGGGATATCGGGAAGAAATTCGTGGCTATGAGGGAGGTGAAACCCTGGCACAGAGAAGCTGTGGCTGTCCCTGGACCCCTGGAATTGTCCAAGGTCAGGCTGGACAGGGCTTGGAGCAGGCTAGGATACTGGAAGTTGTCCCTGCCCATGCCAGGGGGTGGAATGGGATGAGTTTTAAGGTCTCTCCCAACCCAAACAATTCCATGATTCTCTGGAAAGGAATTGAACTCTTGCCAAGGAAAGCCTCATCAGCCCCTGGCTGGGTTATTTTCCTGCATAAGGTAAGATACAACAGTGGGCCAAGAGATGCCACCACGGATGTCCAGTCTGTGACCAAGGGATGGACACACTCGTTGGGGACTTGCCTTGGAATTCCAGGACATTTCTCTTTATTGCTTTCTGTCAGAGCAGGAGGGCCTGGCAATCAGTGGATTCCCCGTGGCCACAGAGCTTTCCTGGGCCATCATTATGGGTGATTATCAGCAATCACCATGTCACTGTTCCCAAGGCAGCCTTTGCTGGCTCTGCACCAGCCTCCTTTCCTCTCCAGCCCCCAACCAGCAGGTGCTGGAGGTCAGGGGCTTTTGTGGCTCTGTGCTGAGAGGGAATATCTGAAATCTCCAGTATCAGCCAGGGATTGCAGTGCAGGCCCCTCTCTAGCCAAAAACAGCAGCACAGAAACATTTCCTGCTGCCTTTCCTGCCTTGGCCAGCACTGGCACCAGGCAGAGGCTTGTGGGACCTGGCAGGACCCTGCTTTGGCTTTCCTGGGGTGGGAAAGGGACAGGTCCCATCCCTGTGCCCTGGGAAATGTGAAAAGCTGTGCCTGCATTCAGCAAAGTCACAGCTGCCTGAAACATTCCTCCAGACTAAGGAAGGCTGAAGGCTTTTTTTTTCCTTCCTTTTTTTTTTTTTTTTTTTTTTTTTTTAATCAGTTCAATGTTTTACAGCTCAAATTCAAATAGGAGCTTAAGAGCTTAAACAATGAAACATAAGGATGTGCTGGCAGGGCTGGGCTGTCTCCTCTCCTGTTTGCAGCTCTGCTTGGCATCAGCCTGGGCAGAGAAACACCTGCATCTGAGCAGCCTTTCCAGGCATTTCACTGCCTTGGGGAAGGTAGGACAAGTGGGAAGAGCTTTGGGAGAGCTGGTGAGGGACTTTTTACAAGGGTCTGGAGTGGCAGGACAAGGGGGAACGTGTCTGCACTCCCAGAGGGCAGGGTTAGGGGGGATGTTGGGAAGGAATTCCTCCCTGTGAGGATACTGAGGCCCTGGCACAGGGTGCCCAGAGCAGCTGTGGCTGCCCCTGGATCCCTGGCAGTGTCCAAGGCCAGGCTGGACAGGGCTTGGAGCAACCTGGGACAGTGGAAGGTGTCCCTGCCCATGGCAGGGGTGGGACTGGATGGGCTTTAAGGTCCCTTACAATTTAGGACATTCTGTGATTCCAGTGGGGTTGTGCAATCCTAAACCCACTGATCCAGTCTGTCCAGCAGCCCTTTCCATGCCTTCTCCCTCTGCCCTGCTGCCATCTGTGTCTTTGTTGGGCTCACCAAGGCTTCATTTTGGGAAGCTGCTCTTGCAGGGCACGTTCAGAGCTGGGGGGATAATGGGCAGGGTGAGTGCACAAGGAGCCACCCAGACACTGCCATCCCCAGCCTGGCTCCAGCTGGATGCACCTGCCTGAAAATAACTTGGGCAGGCTTGCCCAGGAGGGTTTTGTTGCTGTCCAGTGCTGCTGATGAGGGCTGTCTGCTCTTTCACTTGGGTGCTCCTGAATCCCAATGAAGCTTTGGCATACATCACCTCCAGCTTGGTCCCTCTTAGCTGGTCTCCTCCACCCCTGACCACCTCTCCATGCCCAGCTCCTACCACAGAGCAAGAGCTTCCCCTCCTTCCCCTCCTCAGAGTTACTGTGGGAAGCATCAGTGGTGCAAGAAGCCAAAGCAAGGCCAAGGGACAGCTCAGGAGTCAGGAAAGGAGCTTTTCCTGCCCCCACAGCCCATGGAAACACAACTGCCCCTTCACCATGTTACCCGGGCAGAGAACTGACCATGTCTGAACTCAGGATGGAAATACAAGTAGAAGAAAGGGAAGGAGGGAGACTCCTCCCAGGCTCCCAGAGCAGATCCCCAGCTGGTGTAAATAAAGAAGCACCAGACTGGTTTACACAAGCTGCAGCTGCTGAAAAATGCTTTTCCCAAACCTTTTTCCTGATGGGATTGGTTGTCTTTTCCTATCTCCCTCCAGCTCTGAATGCCATCATTAAATGCACATGTCCTGCCCCACCTGTCCCTTGCAGCCCATGTGGGGAGCATCAGGGAGGAAAATCAGATGTGGAGCCCATTCAGAGGCAGAAACAGCACGCTGCCCTCCCCAGGGATCCCTCAGAGGCTGCTGGATGTGCCAGTGGAGCTGGAAGGAGCCCATCACCCCAAGGGTGGCTCTGCAGCTGCTCCCCTGCTGTCCCCTTTGGTGTGACAGTGACGTGGGGACAGGGCACAGACCTGGCATGGAGGCTGCGCCCCAAAACCCTCTCTGAGGTGAGCTGGTGTTTAAAGCTGTCTCCCTCAAAGTCAGCCATCTGTGCTGTTTTCTCTGGGAGTGATAAACACTTAAGGGTCACCTGCTTTCTTTAATCTCCTCTGGCTCGTATTCATCTGAGCTGCACATCATATTAATTATGTTCCTTTTATTCCTGCCCATGCCAGCACAGAGGGATCATTACTGCTGCTGCTTCCTCTTTTTATTGTCTGGATGCTTGCAGTCACGAGCTCTGGAATGCTGGACCACGAGAGGACACTTTGCTGATCACCTTCCTTCATTAAGAAAACTTAATTTTAGTGCTGATGGGAAATTGGATTAAAGAAAATAAACCACCCAAAAACAGCCATAAGGTTTCTTGTTGGATTAAATATTAAAATTAATAATCCAGTGCTCCATTCAGCTCTGTATTTATGTTAATATTTAATTCAATAACAGCCCGTGGTTTAGAACATTTTCCCATTTGTTTAAAGCACCAGATGAAATTGCAATTTCTGCCTAAATTGGAGCAATATGGAGCTAACTGGGTTATGCTAATGAGGAGGAATGGCAACTCCCAAAATTCTCTACCTGGTGGTGGAGGGGGGTTTCAGGAGGGGGAAGGAAGGGGAGTGGATGGAGAGGCAGCAGGGAATGCAAATCCTGCTGGCTGGCAGCAGGAAAAGAGGCTGCAGGGCCAGGGTGCAGATCCCAGGGACCGGGAGGGCTCCACGTGCAGGAATCACTCAGGTTCCATGTGGGTGCTGCCCCTGTTGTGGTGCCTCTGCAGCATCAGGGAGCTTGAGGATGTTTGCCCCTGGAAAACCACAGGGAAGGGCAGTGAAGATCCAGATCCTGGACTAGGGAGTGTTCTGGATGGCAGGGACACATCTGGAGGCCTTGCAGGTGGATCTCTGCTCCTGTTTGGGATGTTTTCTCCCACAAATGCTGGTAGCAAAAACAATGCCACATAAAGTCTGGGGCTGGGATGTGATCCAGGATCAGGTGATGGTCAGAAATGGGCTTAGGTTGGACCAGGGGGGATATCAGCAAAATTTCTTCAGTGAAAGGGTTGCCCAGAGTGGGTGACACTGGAGGGATTTAAAAGCTGTGTGCATGTGGCATTTGGTAAGACAGGTCAGTGGTGGGGAGCAGCTGCACTCGATGGTCTGGGAGGGCTTTTAGATCCTAAATGATTGCATGATTCTGTGAGGATGTGGGGTCTGCTGTGAGCTGGTCCCAGGCTGAGTTTTCCACTGATGATGTAGAGCACCAAGCAGGATGCCAAAAGAGCAGCCTTTCCTTTTTCCAGTGATTTCTCCTGGCTGGAGCAGAGCTCAGCTGCTGGTGCTGTGCTGGGGTTCAACCTCAGCATCCATGAGGAGAGCTGAGCCCACAGGGAGAATCCATCACTCAGGAGATTGAACAATTCCCTGCAGAAAAGAACCTGGGAAGGACTTTAAAAGCCCTGCCCTGTTTCTGTCCTTTTCCAAGGGATGGGAAATGGACATTTCCCAAGGGTGGGCACAGCCCCTTGCCCAGGCTGGTGCTGGGGTTTCACCCTCTGGGAGATGTTTGATGTGACAAAAGCTCTTTTCTTCCCCAGGAGAGCTCTCATCTTGAAAAACAGAATAATTATGGAGTGACACGGAGGAAGAATGTAGAACATGGAGCAATGATCAGTAAAACTTAAAAGCTTTGGAGGTGGAGTTCCCAGTGAGTTTCCTGAAGTTTGGATACATACCCAAACTTCCTTGAACCTTTTGGGGCCTAATTAAATTTGAGGGGACTGATAAAAAAAACATGCATGGAAGAGAAAACTTTTTTGCTATGGAAAAAACCTGCTTAATAAAACAGATTATGTGCAAAATAGAAATCTGGGCCTTGTGAAGGAAGAGTAAAACGACACTAATGAGCAGAGTCTGAGTGTTAATGAATGGGGTTAGCATTCCATTACCTGCAACTCTTATAAATAGACCCACCAATTTTTTATTCCCTGTTCTTCAAAGAACCTGATGTGATTTCTGGGGGTGTTTTCATGTAGTTTGTACCAGGAGAAACTGAGGCAGAAGCCAATCACTTGAGCCAACCCTCAGGCCTGTGGTTGGGGTGGAGATGAGAACATTGAGGTTTTATTTTTATAGGGTTTGATTTGGACTTTGGGCAGTCAGCACCCAGCAGCACCATCCTGATCTCTGTGTGTGGAGCTCTTCTCTTTCCTCCTGGACACAGCACTGAGCAGGTGGCAGCTCCTGCAGGTTCTTCCCTGCTGGATCCTGAGTGTTTTATTTCTCTCTGGACCTTGTGTGGACTTTGGCACTTGGGAGATACCCCAGGGTGGGGATGGCCCTCACTCCCAGCAGGACTTTGCCCATGTCTGAGCATGTCCCTTCTGTGCAGCTGTTGGATGTGACAGCAAATGGTCCCACCAGCCTTGGCTGGGAACCAGAGCTCTATTTCCTAATCTGTGTTTTAAAGGACAGTGAATCATCCCCCTCTTCCATCCCCACATGATCCTCAGCCTGTCCACTGCAAGCCAGGAGTGGTTTTATTCTTGTTTCTTTGCCCTTTTGAGCTCTTCTGGTGTCTCCCTGTTATTCTAAAGTTCTTCTAAGCCTTCTGACATTTATATTTTTGTAATGGAGTTTCTCACACACATTTCATGTAAATGATGATTGTTTTGCAGTCCTTTCTGGAGGAGGAGAGAATTGATGGACTGTTGGTTTGACCAGTGTGGTTAGAGAGGTGGCAATTTCATCCTCCAATCCATGGTCACTTTTGGAATTCTATAAATATCGAGGTCCAGAAACAAATGTGCCTTTTATTGCCTTGGACATCTCAGCATGTGAGTGTTGTTCATTTTGTGCCCTATTGCAACATTCTGGGGGTGTTGCCACCCATGATGGAGAAGGATCCCAGTTAGAGCTGGCCTGGACTGGGAAGGATGGGCTGGTTTGATGGGAACGTCAGGAAATAAGTGTGCATGGATGTCCTTGTCACCTCCAGGGGCTGGAGAAGGAGATGACTGCCCTTCATTTCAGCTCTACAGAGACTGATTTTGGGGAGAAAGGTGTAAAAGAGACCAAACCTGCTGTGGGAGGTTTGCTGGTTCATCCAGGATCTCTCCTTTCTTGCTTGTTTGCAGCCAAGCCCCTGTGCAGTGATGGACACGTTCAATAACATCCTGGAGAAGGAAGCTGGGATGGGGCACTCTCCATGGTTGGAAGGATGTCAAGAAGGAAGAACTGATGTGTTCAAACATATGGGCTGGGATTCCTCTCACCTCACCAATCACAGCAAAATGAGTTGTGTGCTCAGGTTTTAGCTCCCTCTCTGCTCCATGTCTGCATAGTTCCTTCCAGAAGGACATTTTTCCTGTCCCAAAAGGTGTCCATGATGAATGGGATCAGGAGCCCTTGAGAGATTTTTGCCATCCTGGTGACAATAAAGAAAGCACAGGCAACTTTGAGACTAAATACCTGACTTTTAGCTGGGGCTGTTAGCAGAAACAAGCCCTCTTCCCTCCTGGAAAAAGCACAAATAACTGTAATTTCCCCAAATTTCTGACAGTGAGCTTTCATTTTTTCAACAGCCCTGGCTGGCAGGAAGAGCTGCAGCTCTGGGAGGAGATGGGTGGTGTTGGAAAAGTAGAGTGAGGCAACAACAGGGCACTGCTGTGTCTGCCTGAGAGCAGGATTGCATCTCGATGGCCCTCCCTGGCTCCAGGGGCAAGGTCCAGACCTCTGGAATTGCTCTGTCCTGCATTGCAGAGCAGGCTGAGGAAGGAGCTTTCCTTACATTTTCCATGGAACAGCTTAATTCTTATAAAAAAACACTGGGATTTTGTCTGCTACGCCCTCAAATAATGCAGGCAAACAGATTCAGGAGCCAAGGATGGGTGTGCTGAAAGCATGGAGGGCAGATTCTCCTGGAACAGAATACAGGGAAGTCTTTCCCTGTCCATCTGCCTGATCCATAGCTGCAGCTTTGCACAATTACCTGTCCTATTTTTCCCTTCTTTTTATTTAGAGGAGAGTGCAAATGTGTTGTACCTCAGCTCTTGAGGCCCCTGCATTACCAGCAGAGCCTGGAGCTGGGCCGGCTGTGGAAGCAGCCACAGTTTTGGGCTGGCCCCAGGCTCTGCTCCCACCACATTGGGGTGAAACCAGCCCTTACTGGCAGGTGCCTCTTCTTCAGGGTGGGGATCGCAGCAAGTGCTTGCTGAGGCTCTCAGTTGGCTATCTTGCTATTTTCCCCTTTTATTTGGGAACAGAGGAGCAGGGAACAGGCACAGATGACAATATTTTGCCATTTTTTCCTGCTGGAAGCGAGGATGAGCAGCTTTGTTTGAGCAGCAGTGTCTCTGCAGGCTCCTGGCAGGTTGTCCATGGACCATGGTCTGTGATGGTGGTCCTGGGGACTGGGAGGGCTCTGACTCTACAGGGGAGGGAAAGCTCATCCTCCCCTTGCTTCCAAACATGAATTTGGAAAGTCTCCTCTGTAAAGGAACAAGGGATCCCTTGGTAGGACAAGGGGGAGTGTCTTTAAGCTGGAAAAGGGCGGGATTAGGAGGGATATTGGGAAAGAATCCTTCCCTGTGAGGGTGGTGAGGCCCTGGTACAGGGTGCCCAGAGAAGCTGTGGCTGTCCCTGGATCCCTGGAAGTGTCCCAGTCCAGGTTGGATGGGGCTTGGAGCAACCTGGGACAGCGGAAGGTGTCCCTGCCCATGGCAGGGGTGGAACTGGGTGAGCTTTAAGGTCCCATCCAACCCAAAGCATTCCATGATTCCATGATCCTAACCCAAGCCCTCATACTGCTCCAGGCATTGCCCTCAGGACAGCCTGCTGAGCTGAGGTCTGTCTAAGGAGATGCAGGTCAGGAATTTGGGGCTCAGCAGCTCTCCCAGCTCATCTTGTCTCATTTGTAAATGTG
The DNA here is from genome assembly GCF_027887145.1 of Ammospiza caudacuta. Classification (NCBI taxonomy): domain Eukaryota; kingdom Metazoa; phylum Chordata; class Aves; order Passeriformes; family Passerellidae; genus Ammospiza; species Ammospiza caudacuta. Next base: position 7,829,362 of record NC_080603.1, on the reverse strand, counting down.
TTTGAATTCAGACTGTCAAGCTGCCAGTCAGATATGCCACCTTTGGACACCTCTTTTTGTGCCAGCAGGGAGAGGCCGCCATCCTTGGGTGAGTAGCAGGCTGGGCAGATCTGCTGGCACAGCATGGGGACCTGATTCATACCCTAAACCCCCACAGAGTCCTAAAAACCCCCAGAGAGGCTCCAACCCCCCTTTTGACTCAGAGCAAGCAGCAAAGGGAGCTGCAGCACAACTGCAAATGCCCAGCCCACCAGGATTTCACTGCCTGTTCAGCCCTTGCACAGGGCTTTTTTTTATTATTTTTTTTTCCACCCTAGGGGTTTGAGCGGCACAGCAAGTCCAGTAATGAACTGTTACTCTGGAAAATCAGTCTTTCATTAGGTTAGGATTCTGCCGGGGTGTCTGCGTTCCTCGATAATGAACCGTGAGATTGTGCGAAGCCCCGGTGTGGAGCAGGGCTGAGCTTATCTCCTGCTATCATTTACCCACTTATCACCAGCACGGGGGCACTGGCAACAGGGCTCCTTCTCCCTGAAAAGCTTTCCTGGGGTCAAACTGTGGTTTTAAGTGTTGAGCCCAGCCTTGGCTTCTTGTTGCTGATGGCCTACAAACAGAGGCTGATGTTTCCTCTGGTTTTTTAGGTGTTCATTATTCATCACTCACAGGTCCTGCAATTGCAGTGTGTGTCTCCTCTGGTGTGAAAACATTAATAACAGCTTTGGCTAAGCACAGAGAGATCATTTATTTCACAAATCCACAGAAAATTCTGCCTGGCTGGGATTAAAGCTCAGCCTTCCTTTGTAGGAGAGGCTTTCAGGGCATGTTTTACCAGGAGGAAGGATTGAAGGATTGGTTTTCCATGGATCTGCCCCTTTCCCAAGCTCGCTGCTCACCCCCAGCCACAGCCTGAGCCACTGGTGGTGGCTGGTGGAGAGCAGCAACCATTAAAACTGAGCCTGAGCAAGGCACAAACACAGGGATTTGGAGTTACTCCTGCTCTGTCTGAGGGTCTGGAGCAGCATTCTGATTTTTTCTGGATCTCCCCTTCGCTGTGGTGTGAGGTTAGAGCAGGATCTGTGCCCTCAGCCCCGTGGCTCTGCCTCCCCATCCCTGCAGCAGTTCCTGGCACTGCTCACCTCCACCAAGGACAAGGAGCAGTAAATCCCAGCAGCCTCTTAAAAAAAACATTTTAATTAAAAAAAATGACATAACAGGAGCTTTAAAGGACATGAAAGACAACAGCTGTGGAGCTGCTCCCTGCTCCCCCTCCCCTGCCTCCCCCTCCTCTCTGCAGTGCTTTCCAGAGTGATTTTCATGTAAAGCTTCTTGGGTTTCCTGGTTTCTGGCCTCCATCTGTGGTTTTGAGCACAGGCCAGGCAGCAGGGAGGGCACAGGCAGCCCCTGGGCTGGCAGGAGCTGGAACAGAGGGGACATCCTGCCTCACCCAGCCCAGAGCAGGCTGGAGCTGCAAACCCACCCTGAGGTGGGCATTGGGAGCATCAGGGAGGGTCTAAAGGTCCATTGCAAACAGACCTGGCTTAGGCAAGCCTGGGGCTCCAGCCCAGAGCAAGACTGAGCTGGTGGAAGGGATTGTCCTGGGGTCCAGCTGGAGCTGTGACACACGGCCTGCAGGGCAGGGTGTCCTTTGGAGAAGGCCATCATCAAAACTGAGCCCAGAATGGTCCCAGCTCAGCTGGCCCACCCAACCTGCGCCAGGTCCTGGTGAATCTGAGCCTGGATTTGCTGTTGGCTGGATGTGAGCCCCACCTGGCAATGCTGGCACAACACAGGAGCTGCCTGGATGTGCTGCCCTGGCACAGGAATGCCCTGGCACAGCGGCCACCATGGCTGCCCCAGCTAGGCCCAGCTGCTGAGGCCTGAAATCTGATACCAGTGTTTTTGTGGGATATTGGGAAGGAATTCCTGGCTGTTAGGGTGCTGAGGCCCTGGCACAGGGTGCCCAGAGAAGCTGTGGCTGACCCTGCATCCCTGGGAGTGTCCAAGGCCAGGTTGGACAGGGCTTGGAGCACCCTGGGATAGTGGAAAGTGTCCCTGACCATGGCAGGGGTGGGATGGGATGGACTTTAAGGTCCCTCCCAACCAAAACCATTCCATGATTTTACTTAAAATCTATTTCCTGGGACCAACACTGAGAGTTTTAATCCAGAGCTGGGGATCTCCAGCCACCTCCTCTTCCCAGGGCATCAAAATATCTGGAAGATACCCCCAAGACCACAGAGCTAAGCTGGACCAGCCATTCTAGAGGGGTTTCCCAACTCTGTATCTCACATTAATACATGATTTAGGTAAAGCACAATGTGGCATTAGAAATTACAGGGAATATTTGGATATTTTTAGGAAATCTGATGAGAAGGAAGAGCCCCTACACCATGTTGAGGAAGAAAAGATTTTGCCACGTCCTTTCTTTGATGTATTCACCCCCTCCCACCCATCATGTCCAACATCTCAGGCCTAAAATCATCAATCAAACCAACAGAGTGAAGGCAGGAGCAGGGCCAAAGCCTTCCCACTGGGATTCTCCACGCTTTGCATTTTGCAAATGTAAAGCCCTCGCCGGTTCAGGGCTTCCAATTAGAGCTGGGCAAATGAAAACCTTCTCAGCTCACTGCCCAATCCTCCACCAGAAATTCAAATGAGGAATGGTTTGGATCAGTGCAAAGTACACATCCTTTCATTTTTATTTTTTTTCTCCTCCCAAAATAAACCCTTCTCCTTCCCACCCTGATTAATTTTAGATCCCATGAAATGTTTTATTCAATTGCAGAATGAAATGTCATTTCAGAACATTAGCTGGAATAATATTCCTTTTTTAAAAGTGCCAGAGCAAAGAAGTTCAACTTTTAAGACCTTTCTTTTCCTCCCTGCATGGGTGTAGGAACAAATTTCTTTTCTGATGACAAAAGAGATGAGATTTTTGAATTTTTTGGATTTTAAGCCCCTGGAGAAGGGATATGGCCAAACCCCAATGGGGCTGATTTTGCTGGAAGCACAGGTTGGCCAAAATCATCTTCATTCCCAAGAGCTCTCTCCTACTTTTCTCTGACTCTGCTGACTGCTCTTTAATCAAGCATTCAAAACCCAGCTCTGAGACTTCCCATCAATTTCCAAATCTCTCAGACTTTGTGAAAAAAAATCAAATAGATCAGGAAAAGGAGCACAGGGGAGGCCACTGGCTGGGATGAGCCTGACTGGAGGGGTGGGGTGGGATGTTCCCGGTGTGGGGGAAGAGGGAGGTTTGGGGAATGGGCAATAAATTGATTTTCCTGTGTTCTGGGGCCACGCTGTCGTTTCCAGCATCGCAGGCGGATCTGGAGGCAGGGTTCTGAGGGGATTAGAAAAGATTTATTTTCCTTTTTTCTGGAGTGAGATGAAAGGTGGGGAGGGGGAGGGAGAGGCAAGCAAGGAGTGCTACGGAAAGGAACTCATTATTTTTTATCTTTTCCAATGACCTTGTTTATTTTAGTCCTGCTTGAAAGCAGCTTCTTTCCTTGAGAAAATTTGGAGGTATCTGGAGACTCAGGCTAGTAAGAAAGGGATAAAAAGGAAAAGGGAGCTGGGTGAGCTGAAGAAATATGGAAAATAAACAGAGTAAATGTAAACTGAGCTGGAGAAATACTCACATGGGCTTGGTGCTGTGATGAAATTCCATGTCTAGGGGAAATGTTCCCCCTATCCAACCTGGCATCGGACACTTCCAGGGATGGAGCAGCCACAGCTTCTCAGGGCAGCCTATGCCAGGGCCTCCCCACCCTCACAGGGAAGGATTTCTTCCATATATTTAACTTAAATTTTCCCTGTTTCTATTTGAACCCATTGCTTCTTGTCCTATCCCTACAGACCCTGATAAAGAGTCCCTCTCTGTCCTCCCTGCAGCCAGCTCAGGTCCTGCAAGGTGCTGGGATGTCTCCACTTGTAGGGAACAGAGGCATCATCAGTGGGACTCCCCTGGTCCTTACTCAAGCTGTATTTCCTGAAGGAATTCCTTCAGACCCATTGCAAGAGGGATTTAATTTGGTTTTTCCCTCTTTATTTCTGGCCTAGGAAGCAGCAGGAGCTCACAGACATGCACAAATCCCTCCTCAGCCTCCTGGACACTGGACATTTCAATTCCTCCCTTCCACTGGACATCCCCATTGCTCTGGGTTTGAAATGCAGCACCCCATTCATTTAACCCTGCGGGGTTATTTTTGGGGGTTATTTTTCTATTTTTTCTTTCTTTAAGCACCCTGTTCTGTTCTCCCATTGTCCCCTGCACTGGGATCATCCCCTGGGAGGAGATGGCTGCATCACAGAGGGAGCACCAGGAGAACTTGTGAGGTTCCAGCTCTGTCCCAGCAGATGCTGCCTTTGAGGGGTGAGCAGAGCTCCCCAAACCCTCAGGAGATGCTCCCTGATGTCCCCTCATGGTGCCCATAGCCTCCAAAGCAGCAGCGTGTCCATGTCCAGCTGATCCTGCACCCACAGCCTCTTCCTCTGCATTACACCAGGGCAATTCAACTTCCAGCTCCTGGTGCTGGAAAAATCCACCCTGAAAAACTCCCAAAGTGCAAGGTCAGCTTGGCAAAAAGCCCCTGGGCCAATTTTAGATAAAACCAAGCTCTGATCTAAACCCTTGGATTGGGTTGGGCTCCACTGGTTACTCAGAAATACTCCTTGAAATTCTCCAAGTGCTCAATTTGCATAGCTGTAAAGGATCATAAATAATTCGAGGTGCTGGGATTTAATTAGTTGACCTATACCAGGGAGGCATTCTGGCCTCATTTATGGAAATCAGAGCAGTCTGGAGGGAGCCCAGGGCGTGAAGTGGCCGTGGAGCTGCTGTTGGGAGCAGCCATGGTGAGGGAAGGGAGGGACCCAGCCCAAACCCTTTACCTGCAGCTCCTCATCCATCCCTGCACTAATCAAGGATAATTGAACTTCAATTCAGCCATTGGGAGCTGCTTTTTCTCCAGGAGAAGTCCCAGAGGAGCCCGTTTAGCAGCAGGGTGGTGCTGCCCAGGGAAGCTGTGCCCTGTGGGATGTGCTGAAGGCTCTGCTCTGCCAGCTGCAGGACCCTGTTCCCTCCAAATACTGGGCTTGCAAAGAGGATCCTGGCTCTTCAGTGCAAAAGCCAGCCAGGCATGCCTGGGAAGCTCCAGCTAAACTCCAGAGGCTTTAGGATGGCTTTGATAAGTGTTGTGTTCAGTGGGAAGGCTCCTTCTCTCAATTTAACCCTCAGACTTCAAAAGCAATAAGAAAAGATTCCCGTTTTTTTTTTGTATTTTAACTCACTGCTCTGAGCTGCATCTGAAGCCGACTGAAGAGAAAAGGAGTGAGTAAAGGTTGGGCTGTGGGGAGCAAAGGCACGCAAGAGAAAAATGAGATTAAAAGGTCTTTGTAGTAACTGTGCTTCCACTGGAGACTTCCCAGCTGCTGGCTGGGGTCTTGTGTGATCCCACAGATCCTCCTGGGCTGCCTCTGCTGATGGGGGTGTGCGGATAATCCCAACCCCTGCCCCAAACCACGGCAGCACAGAGAGGCTTTTAAACGAATTTAGCCCTCACACAGGAGAAAACACCTTTTTGTTTCTAGGGGGAAACAGTGCCAAAGGGCTCTGGTGGATCCAGCCATCACTGAGGGTGTTTTACCCTTGCTGAGGCAGGCAGGGCTGTGCCCAGGGCAGTGCCTGGCGCTCCAGAGGGACCCCAGCACAGTATCCCACACTCCAAGCCGTGTCTGAGGCAGCAGGGCTGTTATAAATAATTTATTCTCTGGGCAGAGCAGGGAGGAAGAGAGAGCGAGCTTTTAATTAAAATGATATCTTACAGATCAAATAAATATGAATAAGATGCCAAAAACAACTGTATAAATCCCAAACATTCTCCTGTGTTTTAATTATTTGTGTTGATAAAACAAGAGCGGAGGCATTTGGCTCTGCTCGGAGGCTGCGGAGGCGAAAGGTTACACTGGCATTTTTTATGTTCTGTGCAAGGAACAAATGTTTCCTAAGCCCAGATCTGACAAACTATAATTCATATCAGGAATTAAATTGGAATTTAGAGAACAATTGTTAATATTTCAAAGTAATTGTTTAAGAAATTATCATTTTGGTATCTGCCGCAAAAATAATTACCCACCACTAATTTTTCTTTTTCAAAGGCTGCTATTTGCTGGGATAATGTTGGAAAGATGAGGAGTTTGTGCTGGGAGCTATTTATGTAGTTCAAATGAGAAGATAAATAGGAAGGGACTTTCATGTTCCCAGGCAAATGAGTCTGACTAATGTACAGCTTCAAGCTCAAAAGTGGGCCCTGGATTTATCTGGAAATTGGGGAGAATTTTCTGTGGATGGGATGTGCAAGAAACAGCAGGTGAGAAAATAATCAGAAGCTGTGCATATTAATTAGGAAATGGTCCTCAAATAAACCCTGAGGGCATGGAGAGGTTGGTGAGAGGTACCAGCATCTTGGCAGGATTCTGGGGTGGAAAAGGAGCTGCATTCCTACTTCTGCCCTTCACAGGGCATCTGAACATTGGAAAGGAGCTGAGAACTTGAACATTTAGAGGACCACAGAGAAAGAAGTGGGGTAGAAGGGATCTCAAACAGCTGCATCCCACAGCTGGAGGATGGGGTTATCCAGATCCTGTCACATCCTGCTCCTTCCCTCGGTTGTGCTGGTGGAAAATGCATCCTCCTTCCTCTAAAAAGGGCTTTCCTCAAGGGATGGAGAGAAAGTGGAGCAGTGGCAGCAGCAGGAAAGGTCCAGCAGTTCCAAAGAGTTGCTGTGGACTTCTCTGTTCAGACAGCATCTGGCAAAGGGAAGCAATTTCCATGAAAACAGTTTCAAGTGCAAAAGGAGAAATTATTTTCTGAGTTTTGTTAATTTTTTTGCAAAATTATTACTCCATCTTCGGTGGGAATAATTCCCAGCTACATTTTGAAATATCTGCCTTCCTGCCACACTCTTTTTTTAATGGGTAACTTTTTCTCCACGCGATGCCGATGTCGATGGTGACTTTTAAAGTGCACAAGGAGAAGATGCATTTTTTACCAAGTCTTCTGAGAAAGGATTTTTGTCACCTCAACTCCCATTTTTTTCCCTCTGAGTTGTCACCTCTGATACCCTTCTGCTTCCCCAGCCACCCTCTGGTCCCCCAGTAAACCTGCCCAGTTTTGCTGTTGGCCACTGGGGTGGTTTGGCTGAGCCAAAGGTTGGTCCCTCCACCCTGAAGGGCACAATAAACCTGTCCAGCCACCTCCTGGCTGGGGGAGATGGATGTGTCCTTCAGCTCCTCCATGCTACACCTCCCCTTTCCTTTGATCTCCACACTCCCATGAAGACATTGGTCCCTAATGAGGGACACACTTGATGATCCTCCCAGCTTGCTGTGTGCACCCCAGTTCCAAAGCAGATCACAGGAATTGTGATTATTTGGTGCTGGTTATCAGCAATTAGCAGCAAGAGCAGTAATTAAGGCAGTTTGTGTTTGCCCTGGATGGGGCTGTCACTCTCTGGCAGCTTAGAGATCCCTCCACAACTGCTCTGGGTAACCTGTGCCAGGCCTTACCACGCTTTGAGTAGATTTTCTTCCCAATATCCCACATAACTCAGTCCTACTCTCCTTCTTCTGAATCTGTGGAGAGACATTAAAAAAAAATCTTTTCCTACTGTTTATCATCCCTAAATATCAGAACTAACAACCCAGGCTTCCTTTGCTCTTTCCAACCTGCCTCATAAATCATCCCATCACCACTGGGAGCATTTCAGAGCTCTTCCCTGGCCATGGGAATGGGCTGCAAATTTCCATGTGGATCAGATCTGAATTAGTTGCCTTAACCCAGAGGCTAAAGAAGGAGTGATTCCTCTCTCCTGAAATGCATTGATTTCACAAAAGCTAAATGCTGTTGGTTTGGGGTTTTTTTCCCTCTGACACAACGCGATAAATCGGATTTAATGTTTTCCCTCCCATGAGGTTTGTTATGAGAAAAACAAGGGATGGAAGTGGAGAGGGAGAAAGCAATCCCTTCCCAGGTAAAGCTTGCTCTATCACATACTGGGGACAGGGAATGGGGTGGTTTCTTCTCAGAGTTGTCTGCCCATCCCACAGATGTTCCCAGCAGAGTTCTGAGGCAGGATTTGGCCCCTCACAGGTTCCCAGCCTGTTTCCCCCAGGAGCACAGCCCGTGGTGGGAGTCCTCTTCAGCGTCTGAAGCACTCCTGCTCTCTAAGGACACTTGCAAGGATGCCAGGACACATGGCAAATGCCCAAGGAACTTTTCCCACTGGTTTTCCAGCATGAAACATGCCCAGCTCCACCTGAGAGCACACCTTGGCACAACCACCCAAAGCTCTCAACTTCATGAGGTTTTCTTGGTCTTTATAGGCTTTATAATAATGCTAATAACTCTAAATAATAATAATAATAATAATAATAATAATAATAATAATAATAATAATAATAATAATAATAATAATAATAATAATAATAAATAACAATAAAGATTACTGTTATAATAATAGTATTATTATATTATTATTGTTATTATTATTATTATTACTTTATAATAATGCTAATAACTAAATTAATGCTAATAATGAACTGATTTGATTGATACCATGTTAGACACAGAAAATCGCCCCAGGGAACAGGGGCAGGACAAGATGAAATGGCCTTAAGTTGTTCCAGGGGAGGTTCAGGTGGGATATTGGGGAAATTTCTCCACTGAAAGGGTTGTGCAATCCTGGCACAGCTGCCCCGGGCAGTGGTGGCATTGCCACTCCTGGAAGTGTTCAAAAGCCATGTGGATGTGGCTCTAGGGGACATGAACCAGTGGTGGCCTTGGCAGTGCTGGGGTGATGGTTGCACTGAAGGTTTTCCAACCTAAATTCTTCCATGATTCTAAAACCAGGTGGAAAGTGAGGGATCGTGGTGTGATGAAGGGAGGAACAGACACAGGGACCAAGCTTTCCCTGCTGGAAAAGCTGTGTATTTGCTCTGAGGATACCCCAAAGGAGAGCTGGGTGTTTGTCTGTGCTGCAGAGGGTCCCAGGAGGATCTCTGGGCGGCCAGGGGGCTGTGGAGATATTTTTGTATCCAGGGGAGCTGCTCCGAGGAAGGAGCTCTAATTAGAGGAAAATATTTGATCTCCATAGGCCTTTGGTGAAATATCTCAGAAAGGCAGCAGATGTTGCTGAAATTATTTTGTTCAACTGTTTCCCCCCCTCTTTTTCTCCTTCTTTCTTTTTTATTTTCTGAGGCACATTGAATTAAAATTCAGTAAACAGATCATGGCACTTTGTTGAGGGGTGCCAAAAACTTGCTCGAAATCCAAGCTGATGCCTCATGCAAAGCAAAGCACATCCCTTTGCCTTCCCTTTGGGAGTCACAAGTTATCCTGGGAGCTGTCAAAGACTCCCCAACACATGTGGTGTCACAGCAGGGACAGGCTCCTGTTCCTGGTGTCACCCTGCCTGGCACAGCATTCAGATGATCTGCACTACATGGTCCTGCCTGGAATCACTCCTTTCCCAGGAATTCCCCTTCTCTGGTGAGACAGAAGGGTCAAATGTGGCTCCTTAGACCTAAAAGAAGCTGTGCATAAATATAGGGCTGCCTAAGGATCCTCCATAAGGTCTTGTGGGGGCTTCTCCAGGGTGGGTTTAAGAGAGCAACTTTTAGAAGACGTCATCAAACCAGGTTTGATCTTCAGTTTAAGGAGGTTTGGGACACCAAAAGCCTCATTTTAGAATATTTTTCAGTTCCCACTGCAAATGGCAGCATTAAACCAGTTCTGAAGTGGTGTCCAGTGACAGAGAGCACCAGCCATGAGCTCCAGTGGAAAAGGAAAAGTGGGAAAAATTATTCTCCTGGTGAAGGGGAGGAAATGCAGTGGGTGTAGAATCATAAAATCCCAGAATTTCCTGAGTTGGAAGGGATCCATCAGGACTGAATCCAACTCCTGGCCCTGCACATGGTGTCGCAACAATCCCACGCCCTAAATACCATCCTATAAACACAAGCAGGTCCATTGAAATTGGGAATAATCACCTTGAAATCGGGAATAATCACTTTGAATTGTCATTGTCCAAGAGTTCACAGAGAAACAGCTACACAGGAAACATCAGCCAGAAACCTTGTTTGGATTAGAGAGTCAAAACAAGGGCCTTGATGGGTTTGCTTGTCTGGTGTTCTTGGTTTGAAATGGCTCCTGGGGTGTTAGAAAGTCTCATTTTTCCCAGCCCCACGGCCAAAGAAGTTGAGATTCCTCAGCTTTGCTTTTCAAGGTTGTTTATTTTCTCTTATCTATTCCACTCTTTCTCTGACCTGCTGAAATCTGTCCAGTAGGTCAGGTTGAGGCATACTGTCCACCCTTGGGGTGGTGTTAGCTTTTTTTACTAAAAACTATGTGTACTTTATTTACAATAATTTTCCAATACCTATCCCCTATGTTAGACAGTCTGTCTCTACCCTAAACCAATCCAGAAGTGTCACCATCACAGCAGAAGATGGAGGACAAGAAGGAGAAGGAGAAGGAGAAGGAGAAGGAGAAGGAGAAGGAGAAGGAGAAGGAGAAGGAGAAGGAGAAGGAGAAGGAGAAGGAGAAGGAGAAGGAGAAGGACAGGACATGCCAGATTCCTCCATCTTGCCTCTTGAACCCCCATTCTAAAAACCCCAAAATTCTACTTTTTTACCCTGTGACAAATTAACTATCACTCTACTCAAACTCTTGTGGCTTGTAAATCCTCTCACAAAGTTGGTAATATTTTTCATGGGCTAAAAATGAAGTCACAGGTGTTTTTGACTCCGTGACAAGATCTCTGAGCCCCTTGTCAGGGTCTTGAGTCCTCCAGGGCAGCCAGAGGAATATCCTGGGTTCTGACATGGTGTCACCCCAAAAGCATCTGCAGCACACCCCACTGAGCCCCACAGCACAGGCCACTTCATGGCACTGAGGCAGGCAATGCATCGATCCATTCAGCAAACGATGAGCAGGGTTTTGCTTTCATCAGGGAGGTGAATATTAATTGATTTGACAGGCTGCAGCTTGGTAGAACACGAGCAGGGGCATCGGGGCATCGCTGTATTAATTAGCAATGGTGGAGCCGCTTTTAGCTGCTTCCGAAGTTTAATCAATATGCTCCATTGGAGTCCCCAAAGGCTTATGGAAACAGCCTTTGAAATCCTTTAAATTGTTGCTTCTGTGAGGTTTCAGGCTCTTGGCGTGTTCTCGTTCTGTAGTTTTTCCTCCCTCCTGAAACCCAGGGTGACCCACGAGGATGGGTGTGGGCGGGGTTCCTGATTTGGCTCTCCCATTTGCATTCGCCAGGAATAGAAACAAATGAAAGAGATGTTCTGTTTTAGTCCAATAATAATAATAATGGCAGACACTAATGAGCTGCCCTCTGCTCCCAGTTTCTATCTGCAGTAAATTACCTCTGTCTGATGTGAATGGGCACGGCACCATTGAAACCGGGTTTGGCTGAGCCCTCTCACACTGCTCAGGCTTTGATTTAAAACAAAGCAAGGCTTGAGCTTGTTAAGACATTTTACTGAGAGGGAGGGAGGGAGGAGGAGGCAGATCTCCAAATAAAGCTGGGAGGGAAATTGTGGAGAGAAGGGGATGGAGGAAATGCAATATGGGAATGGGGAGGGGAGATAGGGAAGGCAGGAATGGTGCTGTGCTCTGAGAACTGGTGTCTTCCAGGAGGAAAGCCAACTGGAGGGGACAACTGGAGCTTGGGGAGCAGGAGGAGGAAGGCAGGAAAGCAGGGCTGGACCGGGAGAGAGCAGGAAGGCTGGCCCACCACTGATAAGGCTGCTGGGGACACCAAAAAGGAAAGGCATCCAGGGAAGGGGATGAGGGCTCATCCTGGAGGGTTTGGGAAATTTCTCTGACCGTCAGGATCTAAGACAGCCTGGCGAGGACATGGTGTCACTGTCACCAGTGGCTTTATAGAGAGGATGCACAAGGTATGAGGAAGGGAGGGCCATGCACCCCTTGCTGAAATGTCCTGGTGTCCTGGTGTCCTGCTGTCCTGGTGTTCTGCCTTCCTGAAGCCTTTGCTATGGGTTGTGATGAGCTCAGTGCTTGTCCCAGAGCCCAGCTGAAGCTCTGGGATCTCTCTGCCTCTCTCAGGGGATACCTGAGGCCTGAAATATTTGTTATGTCACAGAACCACAGAATTACAGAATTGTGGAATCCCAGACAGGTTTGGGCCGGAAAAGACCTTAAAGCTCATCCCATTCCACCCCTTACCATGGGCAGGGACACCTTCCACTATCCCAGGTTGCTCCAAACCCCATCCAGCCTGGCCCTGGACACTTCCAAGATGAAGATTCCAAAACCTCCCTGGGCAATGATGTCTCTGTTCTTGGCTACCTCTCCAGCAGACCCTGGTGCCTGCTGAGACCTGAAATGCATTTTCCTCGAGTTTCTGACTTATAATTTGTTGCAGTTTTGGCTTCTTATCCCTTTTCCAGACAACACCTGCCCAGCTGTGCCCACAGCATCTTCCCCAGCATGCTTCCCCCATTCCTTCAGCAATTCCAGTTGTGTGACATCCCGAGGTCACTGCTACAGATATCACACCAGCAAGGAGACACGGGGGGACCAAACACTGCTCTCAAGGCCCCAGCATAATTATTCCGATTGCAGAGCCAGCCCTGAGCTGTGCCTGCTACTGCTGCCACAGAGATTCCTGGCACAGGCACATCCTGCTGTTAATAAAGGAAGATCCCCAATCTCTCTGTGGGCAACGCTCCTTGCTACGGGCAAGGCACTAAATCACAGCTGAAGTTTCTAGGCCAGAATATTTTCACTTTTGTTTTTTGAGGAATGAGCTTCCTAAAAAGTGTGAGGAGAATTTCCAGGCCTGCCTGCCTTGGCTCAGGGGCTCACGGGCAGAGAAGGGGCCAGCAGGAGAAGGGTTAGACCATCCTAAAGTGACGCTGCACAGGTGATCAAATGAGTTAGGGGAAAATAGGGCTGAAAGGGACCCTGGACATGTGTGTGCCAGCCCTCCCCAAGGCAGAGTTAACCCTTTCCTTATCACTACCAGTGCAATGGGAAAACTTCCTTCAGCAACATCTCTGGAGGCACCAGGCACTCCCCAGCTCTTTCATAGGAATTTGAACTGGTTTGGGTTGGAAGAGACCTTAAACCTATCCAATCCCACCCCCTGCCATGGGCAGGGACACCTTCCACTATCCCAGGCTGCTCCAAGCCCTGTCCAACATGGCCTTGGACACTTCCAGGTATGGTGACTCCAACACTGATCTATGACAAGCCAGTGCTTGACAATCCTTTCAATGAAGAAATTTTCTGTAATTTCCAATCTAAACCTCTTGAGGCCGTTTCCTCTCCTCCTGTCCTTGTTCCCTGGGAGCAGAGCCTGACCACCCCCAGCTGTCCCCTCCTGTCAGGAGTTGTGCAGAGCCACAAGGTCCCCCCTGAGCCTCCTTTGCTCCAGGCTGAGCCCCTTCCCAGCTCCTTCAGCCTCTTCTGGTGCTCCATTCCCTTCCCCAGCTCTGTTGAAGATGAAGGGCAGGGGGACTCTGATGACATCCAGACCAGTGAACTCTCTTCCATTCAGATCCCTCGTTCATCCCTTCCCTCTATGCCTTCAGCCCGAAAATCAAGAATCTTGGGCACATCTCAGCCTCCTCCTCAGCCCTCCCAGCCTTGGCCACTATCCAGCTCTGCCTGTGATGAGTGGCAGCGTCCCACCAGGTGCCCCTTTCCTGTCAGATGGATGTGCTGGCTTCAGACACCCCTCGAGTTCAGCCCCATGGCAAAACTGCCCTTTTCCCTGTGGGATGGTGGGTTGGGATTCAGTTGTGTCTCCTGTTGTGGCCATCAGCATCTCTGTGGGTGCTGCCCAAGGTCAGGACTCCTCTGGGGCATGGACAGGGCAAAAACCAAGGTTAAAACTTCTGCTGAGGGGGAGGGAATCTGTGATCTGTGCACACTCAGAGATCAATTGGTCTGGGATTCCTCCACAGGGCCCCCAGAGAGGACAATGCAAGGACAGAGGTGTCAGAGTGGAGAAGGACACAGAGGAAGAGATGGGGTAGGAAATGCAGGTCCTGCAGCCAAGGGAGCCTCTGCTGCTCACTGGGATTTCCCTTGAGGAATACTGAAGGGTTGGGTGGTTCCCTGGCCCCCAGCCCCCAAAGCAAGGGGTGGGATGGGTGGGACAGGGCATGGAGAGCCCAGGGCTGTGCTGCAGGAGAACATGAAGAAATGGTTTGGAAATGAGCCCTGTGCAGGCACATTTCTGTCCCCATCACTCCTCCCTCTTTCAGGAGACCTGGGAGATCAATACTTGGGATTTGTCCAGAAAAAAGAGCAACAAAATGCAGGTCCCTTGCCAAAGGAGCTGGGGTTTATCCTGGGGAAGCCTGGGGAATATCTATGGATATTTATGAACACTCACCTGCCTTTGGGGGCTGCCTGCCCCACACCCTGCTCATCCCAGCATCCAGGGATGCTCTTCCCATGGGATTGGTGCACACAGAGACCCACCTTGGCCATGGAATGGGTGATTCCTCTGCAGCAGACAGCATTTGCTGAAGGGGAATCACCCACACCTCATGTCATTGTTGGTCTGAAAACTCCAAAGGAAACCAAGCACTGCCATAATCACCTCCCCATCTCCCTGCTCCACTTCATTACGAGGAAAATGTGCTAATTAAGGGAGGAGGAGATGAAGTGCATTGATGAATTGGCACTTAGACAGGGGGTCAGAAATAATAAACTCTTCTCAAGAGCCACCCTGCAAGGGAGGCTTTCTTTGGAGGTTTCCTCAGCTAGAACCAGTGGCTTTCCTTCCCTGGTGCCGAGGGTCCCTCACACAGCAGTGTTTGCCATAGGGATGGAGTTTTCTTGGTGCTGACACCCCTGAGATGGGGCTTTCTCTGTGGGGGAATTTTCCTTTCACATGTAAGGAGGAGTTTTTAGTGTTCATGGGGTATTTAAATGGAATTGCACATCAGCCACTTTTAATCTTGTTTTTCAGTCCCATTTCTTTCCTCGTCAGTGTCATGGCTTTGTTCTGACCATTGCAAAAGCCCTTCAGGTTCTGATTTCATTTTTCAGGTCAGGTCCCACTGTGTGAAGGGAGCAGTGACTAGTGACGGGCAGGAGAAGGGATGTTCCCATTCCCTGACCCCAAATCCCTTTTCCTTTGGGATACCCAAGCACCCTGGGCCACCCCAGGGAACAGGGAGCACCTTCAGTGAACTCCCTCTAAGCCAAAGCTGCTTCAAAACCAGCAGAACAATGCCTATAACCCACACATCCCCATTTTAAATGTATTTCCATCCCATTTCCAAGCCTTTCTTTGCTTCCTGCATGGCCTTGAGCCAAGACTCCAGGCCTGCCGTGCCCACAATTGCTACAGAGTCAGTAAATCCCAGCCCTCCTGTAATGAAAACGTCACTAATGATAAATATTTAAAGGGATGTGATGCTTATTTTTATATTTACTGCCCTGACCTTTATGTATTCGGATTTTATTTTATGTTTTATGGGGATTCCCTGGGCCTTTTCCCAGGCACACACACACACACAAAAACCCCACAAGGGCTCCTGGAGTGTTGTTGCATTATAAACACACATGGTGCCTACAATTACCGAGCTTTAATGCCTGCTGTAATTACTGCCTGCACTTTGCATTAATGGGTGATGGAGTGAAGAAGCGCTCAGACACCAAGAGTTCCACATCCTGAGGGAATTCCCAGGGGGAATCATTGCCTCCCGTCCTGTGATTAGTTGTTGGTGAGGCTGAGGCTTCCCCCAGCTCTTGGCACCCAGGGTTGATGGAAAAGCCACCATGGGAGCACTCAGCTGTGCACAGCCCACTGTGTCAGCAGGGAGGAGTCTTCACTTTGATTCTTGCGGTTCCACAAGGGAAAAATCAAGGAGAACAGCACGCGCAAGGAGGAGAATGGAGCATTTACCCACAGGTCTTCTCCTTGTGCTGCCTCTTTCGGGATAGTGCTGGGGAGCACTGGGAGCTCATCCTGCTGCAGAGGGACCTGTCCTGGGCTCCTCCTCCTCCTCCTCAGGAGCAGGGACAGGATTTAGGGATGCTCAAATATCCATGTGGACACCATATCCATCCCTGCCAAGGAGCTGGGCATCTCCTGCAGCAGCAAATCTGGCAAGCCTTTGCATCTGGCAGCCTTGGCCTTGGCCCCACACATCCTATTTTCCCTTCAAGGAGTGGGGAAAAAAAATGAAAGAAGGAGTTAATTGGCCTGATTGGACTTTGCTGAGAAAGTTTCAAAGGAGAGGAAAAGAAAGTGCTGAGGCAGCTCCTTTCTGTGTCTTTGAACTTTAGGCTTTGAAAAGAGATGGGGAAAAATCTTAAGGAATTAACGAGGACTACAGGGAAATTATTGAGGAGGAACTTTCAGTGCTCACAGCTTGGAAAGAAATAAAAAAAAAAAAACCCTTTATATAGAAATATATATACAGATACAGAGATATTTGCATTGCACGTGGATGTGAGAGTGTGACCCCTTCACCCAGTTTTTCATCTTTGTCTCTCTGATTTGATTTTAATGATTTCTATGAATTATTTGATTTGCTTCCATGGTGCTTGGGATGGGTGAGAGCTTCCCTTCTCCCACATCAGAAGCTGTGGAAAGGCAGAGGCAGCTCAGCAAAGGGCTTGGGTTTGCCACCACTCTGGAATCTCAGCCTGGATCAGAATTCTCCTCTTTCCAGGAAATATAAACTTCTTTTTTTTTTTTTTTTTTGTCAAAAAAAGCCTCAAGATAAATATTCTTGGATGAAAACCTATAAAAAGCTCAGACTGACAAACTACTTTTTAGGCACTTCTTTTTCTCCCAACAAGAATATATCTGTCAAGAGAAACAGATGTTCTCAATGAAAAACCCTCTTTAATTACAACTCTGTCAAAAAACCTGCAGACAGATTTCTCTTCCCCCCCCCCCCCCAAGCCCATTAAAATGTGTGCAAATGGCCAAGGCTTGAAAGCCACAGCTCCTCTTGTAATATAATATTTAAATAAAACATTTCCCCATTAAGCTAAGAACCAGCAAAGCCACAAGGCAAAACTCACGGACAAATCCAAGCTTAAGGTTTGCTTTTAGAAAATGAGGTGTTGAGCTTAAACCTGAGCTTTGCACTCAAGCGCTGGGGTGGTTTTGGAGCCCTGAACAACCTGGGGTTTTTATGTGATCAGGTGAGCTGAATCCCCCTCTCCAGAGTTTAGGACTTCTGCCAATCAGGCCAAATATTTGCGTTAAAAATTCAGAGTTGAAGGTCTGGCCATTAGCCAGGAGTTTCTTCAAGCCTCTCGTTATTTCGCCACTAAATCTCACTGTGTGCCCAGTAAATATTTTCTTTAGTAAATACATGAAAGCCTGGCTGGAAGCTTTCCCTCTCCCCCCTCCCCTTGCAGAGGATGGCAATGTGACATAAATGTTAAAAGAGGTTTCTCCAGCACAGCATTCCCCGAGGCTGACAGGCCACGACATATCCAGGGGAATAAAGTTCTGCTGGAGAGACTGGCAGGAATGCAAGGTTGATATTTCTTTATTTATTGGTTACAGTAATTGGCTAGAACATGGCTGAGTAGTTGGAGGAAAATAATCAATAGTTCTTGTCCGCTAATGAATGATTTTTCAGCAGTCGCTGGTGTAAATAGGTTTCATTAAAACAGCAAATCCTCCCAAACAAGAAAATTAACGAGGGCTTATGAAACCTATGAAATTGCACAGGTCTGAATGGCTGACAGCCATGACAAATATCTGCTATTGTTGGGGTTGGGAAGCAGCTTTTCGCTTCAATTTTCACTCTTGTCGCTTAAATAATATCAATAATTAGCAAATCCATTATGCCTTTCCCAGAAATCTTCCAGAGCGAAACATGTTGGCCCCAACTCAAGACAATGTCCTGTTCCTGAGCAACCTCCACGTGCCTGGGCTCAGCTCCTGCCAAATCCGTGCCCTGAAACTGCACCAACAAACTGGGAATTTTAGGGGTTGAGCCCTCAGACTCACACATTTCAAAAGAAGGGGACTGGGCATGATGAAGTTGTTGCTTTTTTTGACTTCTGGGAATAAAGGGATGAAGATTGGTGAAACCAATCCTCCACTGAGGGGTTCCAGCCCAGCAAACTGTGGTGTAGGGCAGAGGGAAAAACCTGGAAATCTGCACCAGGGCTGCTGGGGGATCCTGGGGTCAAAAGGGGGTGGTATATAAGAGCTTGGACTGGGAGGTGCTGCCAATTTTGGCATTTGTCTCAAACAGTTAACTCTCTTTCTTCCATCCAAAGAGGAAAGCTCCAAAAAGTGATTTGTTTTGGCCAGCCTGGAGCAGGACTCCCTATGCCCCAGAGGAAAGGGAGACTCTTCAGCTGCAGCTCCAAGGACCAAAACCCCAAAGCCACTTTATGGAAAGTTTCCCAGCACCTTTCCTCAACTTCCCAGTTACTGCTGGAAGAGTCGGGGGCTCTCAGGAGCACAAGGGAGATTCTCCTTCTCCTTCTCCTTCTCCTTCTCCTTCTCCTTCTCCTTCTCCTTCTCCTTCTCCTTCTCCTTCTCCTTCTCCTTCTCCTTCTCCTTCTCCTTCTCCTTCTCCTTCTCCTTCTCCTTCTCCTTCTCCTTCTCCTTCTCCTTCTCCTTCTCTCCTATCCCTTTACTTCCTCTTCCCCTTTCCCCTTTCCCCTTTCCCCTTTCCCCTTTCCCCTTTCCCCTTTCCCCTTTCCCCTTTCCCCTTTCCCCTTTCCCCTTTCCCCTTTCCCTTTTCCCCTTTCCCCTTTCCCTTTTTCTCCTTTCCCCTTCCCCTTTCCCCTTTCCCCCTTCCCTTTCTCCTTTCCCTTTTCCCTTTTTCTCCTTTCCCCCTTTTCCCCTTTCCCCTTTCTCCTTTTTCCCCTTTCCCCTTTCCCCTTTCCCCTTTCCCCTTCCTCTTCTCCTTCTTTTCTGCTTCCCTGCATCCCCCTGGATGTGTTCCTCCCCTTGCCCTTCCCTCCTTGTCCCTTCCCACCCCATTCTGCTGGAGAAGGCTCTCAGGGGCAGGAGCAGGTTTGGGCACCGTGTCTGTGCCAGCAGCACTGACCAGAATCTGTGATTTGATGGCAAATTGTGCTGGTAATCTCCCTGCGAGGGAGTTCCTCCCATTTTTCATGGTGGTGAGTCCTTTAGGGATGTGGATGAAAAGAGAAAGTGTTTCATTTGCTCTTTGGGAGTTGGAGCTATAGATCAAAGCCCAGCTCATTCCCCAAGGAGCAGAAATGGGTTTTTTCAGGCTAGAACTGAGGCTCTCCCCAGTGAAAACTAAAACAGTTATCTGCACTTTCATCCACAGGTCAGCAGCAGAGATTTTTCTCCCAAAGCTGGATAAATCCAGGCTGTTAGTGCCTTTCCTTCCCACTCTGATTAGTTATTGCATTTTATTTCATGAGGGGTGAGGCCCAAGCAAACCCTTCTCCTGACTTTGTCCTTGTCCGCCTGTAGGCACTGCCCAAACTTGTGGCTGATGCTCTGCACCTGAGCAGCTTTGGTGCCTGGGATGTTCCTCTGGGTGCCACAATCTGGATGCAAATACCCAGGCAGAGTAATCTCTGGGAATTCAGAGCAAACAGCCCAGGCAGAGATGGAGACTCTCCTCTCTCATGAAGTTGGTGGTGGCCCCCAACACATCAGAGCTTTTAGGAGTGTCTTCTCTTTCAGACTCCTTCTGCATTCATCTTCTGCTTCCCTTGGGCTGATTTTGGGAGATATTGATCTCTTCATCATCATCTTGTCTTGGAATGCACGTGGAATTGTAGACGTGCTGCTTAGGCACATATTTAGTGGTGGCCTTGGCAGTGCTGGGTTAGTGGTTGGAATCAATGATCCCAGAGGACTTTTCCAGCCCCCACAATTCCATGAGAGCTCCCCAGTGCCCACTGAAATGGCCACAGAGTTGTGGGCAGCCAGCAGAGCTGTTGGGCTGTGTTGGGGTACCAGGGAGATCTGGGTGAACCTCACGTTCAGCTCTGTGAGGAGATTGCTTTGCCATGAGCCATCCCAGACCTGGCACCACTCAGCATTGCACAGGAAGTTTAATTCCAGGCCTAAGGAGCTGGGAAGATGCAAGACAAAGCTGGACAAGTATCCCAGCCTGTTTTCTCCACACCAACCCCAGCACCTGGCAACCCAGCCAAAGATCCCAGCTGGAACTGAGGCATGGCTGGAGCACCAGGAAGGCTCTGCTGCAGGAAGCCACTTGCCAGGCCCTTCCCATCCACCTCTCCAGGGCACCATGAACCATTTAAGACCAAAAACCACCATTCAAGTGACCTCAGCCAGAGCCCCATGGACTTAACTCTTGACTTTACTTGACCTTGTCTTGGTTTCACCATCATGGACAGTCTTGGCTGCCAACCCTGTCCCTGTCCCTGTCCCTGTCGCTGTGCCTGTCCCCACTCCAGCCACCTGGTACAGGTGCCATGGCACTGAGCTGTTGGTGTGGCCTGAGTCCAGTATCTCCAGAGATAAGAGCTTTCCAAAGCTGTGCTGCCCTCCCTGGTTCATAATCCTCGTGGATATAAATCCCAGGCTTCTGTTACCAAGACTGATTCAGATTGTCTGGATCAATCTGGAATAATTTATTCCTTCTGAGCGCAGGAATTCCTGGCAGAGATGATCACCTGATGCTCAGGATGAAATCCTTCCCTTTTGGAAACACTCAGCAGTGTCCATGAGTCACCAGGATTAACTTATACCTGCATTCCCTTGTTCCTCTTTCCCTGTGATGCCCTGATCCCAATCCTAACCCTTTATCCCAACACATCTGTTTGCTCTGCTGCAGCTGAAGAAATGCAGGGCTGGATTGAATTTTGGAGGCTCAGCAGCTCTGCTCACACCCATGGCCTTGCCCATCCCATCCCATCAGGGAAACCCCCAAATTCCCATGGCCCTGCAGGGCTTTCCCTGCTGGCACCTGGAGAGCTGCCCTGCCCAAAATTAGCTTTTCCTGGGAGAAATCCCCTCTGCAGTGTCCTTGCTCCCCCAGCCCCTCAGAGCTGAGTGTGAAGTGTGTTTTATTGTTTGTCACCCGAAGCACTTGAAAAAATTACACAAATCCATCAAAGTAATGAATCTTCTGAGCAGAGGCAAACAGGCAGAGACAGGCAGGCGCTGAGCCGAGCCCAGGCAGCTTTCAGAATTAATACCAGAGAAATGGTGCCCTTTTGCTATCCTTTGGGGGATGGCTGCCTGCTCTGGGTGAGGGGACCTGCAGGTGACAGCTTTCCACAGGGGACATGTCCTCCTCCAAGTGCTGCCACCCTCCTGGTGTCCCGTGACAGCAGCATCTGGCAGCTCTGGGGATGATGGAGCGACACCACGGGTGATGCTGCCTTACACTGATGAGTGCAGACAGGGCACTTAGGGAACAGCTGGATTTTTGGGAGTGCCAGAGCCTCATCCCCTTCCTCCAGCCAGCCTTAAGTGGCTCCCTGCAGCCCTCTGGGCTCTCCCTCCAGCTTGTCTGTGCCTGAGCAAGCTCCTGAAGTCCTGAAGGGAGAGGCTGCTGCTGCTGCCAGGCCTGTGCATGGCTTGTCACATCCTGGGCTCCATAAATAATAAATTGTGGTGTTCCTGGCTCCTGCAAGCTTTCATTTTGTTTCCAGGGGTAATATATCTACCTGTCTGTCTATTTCTAGATGTACATTTTGTGTATGTGTGTGTGTGTGTGTGTGTGGATAAAGACAGGCATATATATACATACACACAGATTTGAAGGTTGGGCCTGATGATCTTAGAGGTCTTTTCCAGGCTTAGTGATTTTATGCTGTTTCATTTATCATGTCTCACTTGTTATATGATGTTTTAAGTATCTATTACCACTCTATGAGATCAGAGGGGACAGGTCTGAGACCACTGTACAGGATGGATTTGCAGCAAGTGCATCCTGCTCTTGTTCCATCCCTGCATCCACACTCACATCCCAATTAGATCCCATCATCCTCCAAAGCCCCGCTTCAGTCTAGCTGCTGCAATAAGACACTCAAAACTGTTTTATTTGGTGGTTTTTTCCCCAAAAAAAGCCTGCCACAGGGAAAAATTAGGAATGTGGCATTTCACCAAGGATCATGATCCTGCTCCAAGCACAAGTAAGGAAAGTAGCAGAAAGCAAATTGCTCTGGAGCACCAGAACCCCTCTGTTGTTCCAATCCTGAGGGGTTTTTAATATTTATTAGTCCCCCATGCAGGGGCTGCAGCAGTGCCTGCAGGGCCTGGCCTTGCCCTGAGGAGAGGAAAGGGGATGGAGAGTGGGAAGGAAGATGGATGGTTCTGGAATTGTCTCCAATTGATGGAGCTTCGTGGTTCCTGCTGCTGTACATCTCCCAGAAATTACACCACTACTTCAGGAGCAGAGATTCATCTGAGCCAGCAGGAGAAGCACAAAAAACAAATCATCCACTGCAGGAATCTCATTTAGGGCCTGTTGGGAAGAGCCCTGGGATGAATGGCTTTTGTGAAGACCACACCAGCACATGGATTTTCCCCCTTTGCTCTGTTTTCCTGCAAGTTGAGGTCTATAAGGTGTGGGGTGGGGGCAATCCTGGGGTGCTTTTGGCTGTGCAGGACTTGTTGCTCCACACAAAACACCTGGGAGCTGCAGGGGTGGGAAGAGTTTGGGGGTGGATGAAGCTCAGATCTGGGGTAGGAGACCATGGAGAGCTGGAAGCTCAAAATCCACGGTACACAGGGAGAGGTGGAATCACCCTGAGGGCATCAAAGCCCTCCTTATCAACCATGAGATGGGATCAGGTTGGGAAGAAGCGGTTGGAGTTACAAAATTTCTGGAGGAGGTGGGCATCCTGTACCACCAGAGGGTCACAGATGGGCATCTAGCTGTTGGGATTGGGAATTCCAGGACCAGCTGCTGCCCCTTCATCACCACAGCACTTGAGACAGCTCCTACCCCCTCAGATTTGGGTGCTGAGACTCTCCTGAAAGGGCCCAGCTGGGCACCATCCCCATCCAACCACAGAAAACCCCACAAATCCTGGAACTGGCAGAAGTGAGCAGCGTGATGGCAGCCTGCAAACCCAGCTGGGACATGCAGCAAGCTCTGCAGCCTTCCTCCATCAAATCCAGCCCAGTGCCATTGCAAACAGCCCTCATCCTTCCCGAGGAGTCCAGCAGGTCAGGGAGCAATAGCAGCACAATTCCAGCTGTATCTCAGATTGATACAGAATCGATCGGATTGATTTTTTTTTTTCTTTTAAGGTGCAGAATAGCTGAGGCTGGAAGGTGCAGCTTGGCCTGCACTTCCCCAAAACAATTTGTCAGGCCCCACTGTAGGAGCCTAATGACGGCTGTAATTTATGGCTGACACACCATATTTATCACCTCAGCATCCTCTCCTCTTCCTTCTCTCCCTCTGCCTCGTTAGGGATGGCATCAATAATGTTTATTGTAGCTTTTAATTTTTTATCGTTGCTATTCTTACCTGTGCTGCTGGAGATGAAGAAAGGGGAGCCTTGGAGATGTGTTCCAGGGGAAATGATGGATTTAGCATTTGGGAAATCCTCCTGGAATTTCATGTGCATTGAGCAGGGGAAAAGATCAGGTGTTCTTCCCAAAAACTCACCCTCCCATTGCCACTGACTCCGTGGAAGCTCATACCTCAGCTCTCTCACATTGTGGAATTTCCTCCCAAATCCCCCAAAATTGTGTTTCTTGCCCTACCCTCGTGCCAGGCAGCTCCTGTGGTTTCCACAGGCTGGTTTTGCTGCTCAATTTGCAGAGACAGGGCCTTGCCATGGAGACACCTGGGGTCAGTGGCATTTCCTTGGTTTTCCTGCCCCTTTTCCCTCTGCCCCTCACCAGCAGAACTCTCATTCCTCCGGACATGTCTGCATTCCACAGCCTCTTTCACACCTGCTAAGTGATGCCCTGGCTGTGGTGGGACCTGTGTGTCCTGCAGTTCCTTCTCTGCAGGGAATTCCTGGCTGCCTCCACTTGAGTATTCTGGTGTTTGGAGTGGCTGACACATTCCTGTGAGGGATGAAGGATTTATCCCAGGTACTTCACCCACACCTGGTGCAAACAGCCCCTGGGTGCCCCAGCTCTGTCCCTACCCCATTTACACAGTACAAGGCACCAAGATGTGTCCCTAAAAATACCTGAAATCCAGCCCACCTTGAATTTCCCCCTTTCCCCCTCTGCATTTTCTTCCTATTTACCCTAAGGGAAGACGTTGCAGAGGGTTTGGAATCTCCTTAAACTGCCCGAACCAGGTTTGATGGTCTTGGAACAACCTGGCATGGTGGAAGGTGTCCCTGCCATGGCAGGGGGTGGAACAAGACAACATTTAACCCAACTTCTAACCCAAATCATTCTGGGATTTTCCGATCAACAGTTCCCAAAGGGGAATTTTTTCCCCCCCACCTCCTTCCAGACATGAATAATTCCCAAGCCAATGGTTGTTTTAGCATCATTACAGGAGCCTCTCAGACGAGTTAGTCGTTTACAGATTAGGCAGACATTGCTTACATTGTTCATAACCGATTATGGAATTGACAGTTTGGCTCCCACCCAAAATCCAGAGCCCCAGTTTAGCCTAATTGGAACAGAACAGCAGAGCAGGCTGGGGGAGGGGACAGTGGCTGCTGACAATTTAGTTAACGTTGATTTTATTGATCCCTGAAAAGCCTCTGATGCTGCAGGTTCCTCTTTATAGGGCAATAAAGTTTATAGCTGGGATTGTCCCAGGGGAATTAGAGCTCTGTGTCTCCAGCTGCTCTCAGGTGATCACTGCCAGCTCCAGCCCTAATTTGCTGAGGAATAATCAGAATCCAAGCAAAAAAACCCCCCACAAAATTCTGTTCAGGTCTTGGGATCAAAATGCCAGAAATACCACGATGACAAAATTAAAAGACAATCCCTCCCAAATGTAGGATTACTGTGTTGGAAAAGTCTTTTAATTATTCTTATTCTACTCTAATTCTATTTTTCTAGGATATTTTTTTCTATTCTATTCTATTCTATTCTATTCTATTCTATTCTATTCTATTCTAATTCTGTTTATTTTGTATCCTGTTTTATTCTATTCTGTTCTGTTCTATTCTTCTTTTTTCTTCCTTTCTGTTCTATTTAATTCCCATTCTTCTGTTTACTCCTTCTATTTCTTCCTTCTTATTTTGTCCCACAAAATGTTGCAATTGCTGCTGTCCACCTTTAACGTATTCCCAGCATTTCCTATATTTATCCTCATGAGACCTCTCTGATGTAGCCTGGGATAAAAGCACCAAAAAAATCAAGAAATTTTTCCAGAGCAATAAAATAAAAAGGTGCAAGATAGATACTGGATCCAACACTAGTGGTGGAGCACTGAAGTTTTGGTCAGATCTGGGGGATCTGGGTGCTAAAATTCCAGTTAAAAGCATCTCCTCTGGCACAGGAGGGGTGGCTGGAGCAGAGGTAGCCTCAGACATGCAGCAAAGGCAGCAGCACAGCAAATATTTGAGAAATCCCGAGCAGGCAGAGTGGATCTGAGTGGTTTTCCCCTCCCAACCCTTTTCTCCAAGGCTCTGACCGCTGGATTCTCCCCGATGTGCTGGCAGAGCTCTGGTTCCAGGCCTGTGGCTTTGAGCTCATTTGTCAAAGGCAGGGATCTCAATGAAAGGCTGTTAGCAGAGCATTTACTTCCCATTCCTCATCCTCTGCTGTCATCACCTCCCAAGATTAATTAAGGAAAAAAGAAAAGACATCTTGTCTCTCCTTTGTTTCCTCATTCCTTGCATTTTTTAACAGTCCCTTTCTCTCCATTCATGTCCTGGGTACCGCTGGGGAGCAAACCGAGCAAAACCCAGTCCTTCCCTCTTCCTTCTTGTGGTTAACATATCAATTTCTTCTGCCTCTCTCTGGGTGGAAGTGATTGGTTGAGCTTTGTCCAGGACATCAATTCTCTTCCACGGCCTCAGCTGCTAAAGCTAAGCCAGGGAATATCCCAAATCCATTGATTTAACATTGTTTGAGGTTCTTGTTGCAGATTTCCAGCCCCAGTGCTGGGGTTGGTGTCCTGTCCCTGAGTCCCTTTGGGGTCACACGATGCCATCAGTCCTGCTCCCCCTAGGATAACTGGGGGCTTTTGCTCATGTGTGTGCTCCTTGCCCACTTCCCTCTGTTAGGAGCCATAACCTGTGCTCATCCTGGTGCCAGGGGCTTTCCCATGGCCATTCCCAATGGTCTTGTTTGGTTTGCTCCTGAGCCCATCCTGGTCCCAGCTGTGTGGGTGAATTATGGACAAAACCAGAGCCACCCTGGC
The DNA here is from genome assembly GCF_027887145.1 of Ammospiza caudacuta. Taxonomy (NCBI): domain Eukaryota; kingdom Metazoa; phylum Chordata; class Aves; order Passeriformes; family Passerellidae; genus Ammospiza; species Ammospiza caudacuta. The sequence goes on along the minus strand of NC_080603.1, from coordinate 7,803,061 downwards.
CCTGCCACCTTCCCAGCCCTGCTTGATCCCCGTGTTCCCCTTACGCCAGAGCCAGTGACCTCCATCCTTTCCACCCCTTTATTCAGAGTTTAGGCTGAGGTTTCATTCTCCCGGTCTGACCAGTGCTGGCAGTTCCCGAGCTGTGGGTACCAGGATGCTCCCAGGGGACGGTGCCACGGCTCCCTGTTGGTGGCAGGTGGGGAGGAGCTGTCTGCTCTCCGTGTGTCACTGCTGATCCATGAAACCTGGCTGGAAACCTGCGGGGAGGCGGGGGAGCCGCGGGGCAGCCGGCGCTGCTTCCCTGGGGACTGGGGGATTCGCCATCTGCTCTGCTGAGCATCCCCAAAGCCCAGCCCTGATGGGAGGCAGCCCACCAGGAGGAGGAGGAGGAGGAGGGAAACCCAGCCAGTCTGGCTGTGTCCTTGTCACGGTGGCTCCCAAGTGCCACCCTCGATGATGCGTGTGACAATGGGAGACGCGCCCGCCCCGTGTCACCGAACCCATGTCACTGCTGTCACAGGGCTGGCTCTGGCTCCTTGCCAGAGGAGAGAGGATGGAAACCCTTTTTTTTTTCCTTTCTCTTTGCTCTCCCAGCAATTCATCCTAAATTCACCCATCCCAACTGAGAGGAATAGCAGATTTGTGTTTCCAAACAAGCTATGGGTCTGCTGGTAGATGAAACCAGTACTGGGGGATAAAAGAAACAATGGGAAGGATTCCACTGATTGGTGACTGGAAAAAGATATTTGCTTTTACAAATAAACGTTAGGTTTGCTGATAAATGAAATTAGGCATTGAAAGATGAAAAAAACAATGGGGAAGAAAAACCCCTAAATTCCATAAGAATTAAAAATGAAAAGGGAGAGTTATACATTAGAAGGAAATCTTTGGTATCAGGTGTTTTGGGAAGTCTGCACCTCTCAAGTATCTCAGCCAGTGGGGAAAGAGAGAGGGAAATGTGGCTGGGAAATCAGGATAAAAAGGACGCTGTGTCCTCCAAAAACCTGAGAGATCCCAGGGAATCCAGTTCTGGGCCCCTCACTTTAGGAGGGACGTTGAGATGCTTGAGCGTGTCCAAAGGAGAGCAACGAGGCTGGTGAGGGGCTTGGAACACAAGCCATATGAAGAATGACTGAGGGAGCTGGGGTTGTTCAGCCTGGAGAAAAGGAGACTCAGGGGTGACCTTATCACTCTCTTCAGCTTCCTGAAGGGTGGCTGTGGTGAGCTGGGGGTCGGTCTCTTTCTCCGGGCAACAACAGACAGAGCAAGAGGACACAGTCTCAAGCTGTGCCAAGGGAAATGCAAGTTAGAATTAAGAAGGAAATATTTTACAGAAAGAGTGGTCAGATACTGGAATCATGTACCCAGTGAGGTGGTGGAGTCACCATCCCTCGAAGAGTTCAAAAAAAGACTGGATGTGGCACTTGCTGCCATGATCTAGTTGAATAGTTAGAACATGGGTTGGACTTGATGATCTTATAGATCTCTTCCAGCCTTGAATTTCTGTGATTCTGTGATTCTGTGAATGCCCCATGGCCTCTCCCTTTATTGGAATAAAGTAACAGGACTCCTCTGTCTCCTTTTTGGGCATAAACCTCTGATGTTTGTGGATTAATTTTCCTGACACAACTCAAGTCTGCCCCTGTTTTTCCTGGGTTTCCCCACTCTGCAGGAGCACAGGCCCCGTAGTTTTTGGGGCCATCCATCACCTCCATCCCCACAGCCCCCAGCCACACACGGGATGAGGACGGAGCAGCCCCTCCTCAGCTGGTGTAAATCAGCTCAGATCTGCCCCCATCGGCAGAGCCAAACTTCCCCCCAGCCCTGGAGGGAACCCAAGCCACGCTGCTCATCGCAGCAAAAAAGAAATTTCGGCAGTAATTAGATCTGGAGCGTGATTACCCAAAGGGAAACGCAAAACAAATGTGGGTGACAGATATTTCCAGGATAACTGGAGTTATTAATGCTTTTCTCCAGCAGTGACAGGCACAGGGGATTAGTAGTGCCTGAAAAAGTCTGGTTTAGTGTGGGAAAAGCTGAGGGCTGGAAATGAAGCAAGGAGGAGGCCATCTGCTGCTCGGTGAGCTCGCGGGGCCCTGCGAGGAAAGCTGCCGCCAAAACAACAAAAGGCAACGATGGGAGGCATATGTGAGGAGAAACACCGACCTGTTGCTCCTAAGTTTCCAGTTAAAAAGGAAAAAAATAGAAGGAACCTGTTATTTGTTGCACGAGCTCCCCTGGAATTAGTGACCGTGGCACTGCTGAGCCCAGCAGAGTTTCCAGATAAAGCTGTTCCTTCCTGCTGGCTTGGGTTGGGTTGTTTGGGTGGGAGAGGGAAGGACCAGCCCTCCCTCTGTCATAAATTCAGGCAGATTTCGAGCTGCTCAAAGAATCACCATCAATAGCAAAAATACTTGAGAGATGGATTTATGAAAATACAACAAAGTACAATGACAAAGTTGCTCTGTTACATGGATCCAGGGAAAATTGATGTAGAAATGATTTACACGGAGTCTGAAAATGCAAAGGGTAAACAGACCCTCCCACTGAGCCATGGAGTTCAGAGAACAACCCCTCACTTTCTAAACTCCTGATGGAGCTAAAGCATGGCTAAGCCCAGCCTTAGTTCCAGACTGGGAGAGCAGTTTAGGTCTGCAGGAATTAACTGTGTGGATTTCTGTGGTGTTGAGTCACCTGCTACGAGCAGCTTACCATGGGTCTGGGAGCACAGAATCCCTTTGCCTGGGCTGGCGAAGGGTTTCTCAGTCCAGGCAGGGAATCCCAAACCTTGAGAGGTGTCCCAGTCATTGGTGTGCAGTCAGCTGCAAAGAGCAGACAGCTGGAATTAGACTCATCCAAAGATCTGTCATTAACAGAGAGCTCTCTCAGCCTCAAGGAACAGCCACGAATGTCCCATCCCAAGGGGACATCCTGGCCATGCTGCCCAGCAGAGCCCATGAGGGCTCCCTAGACAGCCAAAATTGTGGGACAAGGTGGCTGGTGGCCAGACTGGACACAGGGGGAAGGGTGTGCATGAAACTCATTGAATCCATAAGGTTCTTTGCTCCTTGAGAAATTAATCTTGGAAAAGCCACTGCTGTTCCTGTGTTAATCACAGGACTGGGGATCCCAGCTCTAAAGCACCAATATTCTCTGGGGCTTTCTCCCCCTTTTTGAGGGCTTCCTAAAGGAATTCTTGGCCCTCTTTTAGCCTGTGTCAAGGTACTGCTGGTTGGGTTGAGTGCATCTGACCCCCTGCACACCCCAGAGGTGCCCATCCCCTCCTCCAGACCTTCCTCTCCACTGGGGATCTCCTCCTTCCAGCAAGGGAAGGGGAGGAAAAGGTATGAGCTGGGCCCTGTGTCCTCCTGCACAGCTTGGGCAGGCAGCCATGAGCTGTGTGGGCTGGGAATGCCATGGACTAACACACCCTAAGGTTTATTTTTGGGTGTGCGCACTCAAAAACTGCTCCAAGAGCATCCCTCAACAGTCTGGATACCCCAAACCAGATGTGCTCCCTCAAACCCATCCAACCCTGCCTTAAATAAAAATCTGCAAGAGAATAGGGCTGAAACAACGTTCAAATGAGGGAAAGGATGTCTTTTTTCTTTAAATATAAGGAGTGCTGACACCTAGGAAGCAGCAAGATGAATTTCTAACAGGGTTGTTTGTCAATATGCATAAAACATTTTGTTTTCTGCTCTATGCTCCCCATGGGTTTTGGAAAGAGCCTGTAAAACTCCAGCCAGGTGCTTCAGGGAAAGCTCAAAGACCTTTACAGCAAGGTGATAACCTCACCATAATTAAAGCAGAGATTTTAGCTAAAATTCAGGTATTTAATAGACAGCCCGAAATACACGGCACCATCAGGGATTGCTGACCACAGCCTGGTGCAAAGCCACTCATAATTTCATTTTCCTACGGGTTTGAAACCGGATTTCCATCTGGGAAACTCCCGGACGGGGTACAGACCTGTGGCTCTGCTTAGACCGGTCTAACTCAGGTTTAAAGCCGAATGAAAGCCCATCTGCACAGCCCCAGCCTTCCCAGGGAAGGGGGAATGCATCTCCCAGGCCGGAGGGACGGGAGCACACCCGTGGCTGGGCTGATGAGGTGATGAGAAGGTGCGAGGAGCTCCTGGGGAGGTGGGAACTGCCATGGCTCCAGGCAGCACCAGCACTCCCCATGCGGCCCAAGGCAGGGAAGGGCATAAATGAGAGGGAGGGAGCATCCCACCGGGCTTTGCAGGTGCCACCTGCAGCTGGATGTCCCCTGAGATGCGTAATTTTGGGTATTCCTAACCTCCTCCTTGGGCTTTGCGCTGTGGCAGTAACCACCAGTGGTGACAGTCCCACCTGTGACAGGGACACATCCCACAGGGTGCCTGTGATCCACCTTTTGAGGCATTTAAGGGTATTTGGCCTTTTTTACAACAAATCACAGCCTGCCACAAATTGATGCTCCGGTTCTCTGCAGGATACCTGGCCTGGAAATGTGGGAAGGGAAGAAAGCACCAGAGGGTTTCCACCTGGCAGCTGGGTTGGCTTTCACAGGACATCCTGGATGAGACAATGAGCGACACTTTTCTGCCCTCTGCACTTTAAATGGGCCCTGGAAATCCCTCCAGGGATCCAGGAGGTGCCAAAGCCTGGGCTGAAGGAAAAGCAGAGCCCTCTCCTGCTCAGTAGAAGCCAAACACCTCATTAGCAATATTCAGGAATTCCCAAACTCCAAACGCACAGTGCTGAGAAGGACAGCCAGAAAAACTACCTTTCCCCAAGTCTGGGAATTGCTTTTGTTCATGGCTGGAAAAATCCTCCAATTGTTGCTTCCTAGCAGAGTATTCCATCAAACCCAGGAATTCCTCCCTGGCCCCACTTTGGAAAATTGTGCTGTTCCTTTTTTACCTGAACATTGAAAGTCTTTGGCTAGAAGATAACCAGACACAGAGGATGGGGAGTGCAAACCTCTGGGATGCTGCCCTGGTGTGGCTCTGCCTAAACCCCCCCAAAAATCCCCCAAAACCTCTCCCTGTTTCCTCAATATCCCGACAGAGACAACTCAGCTGGAAAGATGCATCCTGGCCAGGAGCTCCTGGAATTCTTCCCATGAGAAAGGCAGATATTTATTTAAAGATGGGACCGAATCAAAACAGACATGGGGAAATGTCAAAATATTCCATAAGTAGGAAGAGGAAGGAATACAGTTGTCTCTCTAGCCTGTGAATGAATGACTTCCATCTTGGGAGAAGCAGGAGTGGGAATGGAGCGAGTGGAATCGGTTCTGCTCTGCCAGTGTTGACAGAAGGGAATAGCTCCTCCTGCCTCGGCCAGAATGGATTCAGGCAAAGTAAACGGAGAACTGCAGGGGCAGGGAGCAAAGGAAAACAGAGGAGATTGCTTGGAAAACACGAGGAGGGAGATTGAATACTGAGGGGATGCGTGTCCCTGAACGTGGTCATGAGGAAATGGAGCACCCTGATGGAAGTGAGAGCAGAAGCCAGTGCTGCTGTGGAATGCAAAGGAGCCACTGAGTTTAGCGAATTTAGCCCTAAAGCCTCAATTTTGAATGGCTGAAATTAGAGGAACGGCTGTGGAACAGGGCTAGAAAAAGATGATATTTAAGGTCCCTTCCAATCCAAACCTTTTAATGGTTCTATGCTGTGGGAATGACTTGTGGCAGACCAGGGGGATATGAGGAATTAAAGTCTTTTAATTCCTGCTCAACACCATCCAAGAACTGCTTCCCAACAGAGGATGCATTCTGGGGAGGATGGCAGCATTTAGGATTTGTTTGCAAATCAAGGCTGAAACCCAGGACTGAATTTTGCTGCATAAAGATTTGGATAGTCCTGCCAATTCCCATGATAATGCCTTGATTTATTAGCTCTTTCCTAAAGACAAATGTGAGATAACTTCAATAGGCAAAGTTGGCCTCGACTGCCACTTTTAAAAATACATGAAAAGAGACTTAAATTAGGGGGAGAAAATGCAGAAAGTTCTCTAAAAAGGGACAGAATAAATTTAGAAATCAGCTTCAGAACTGGCTGGATTCTGCAAATGTCTAAAACTAAAAATAGAGGGGAACAGATGATTATTTTTTTCCCCTCCTTGATCAATTTCTTTTCTTCTCTCCTCACATTGGGGTCCCCTCTAAGTTTACACCGAGCCCACGAGCCAGTGCCTGGTAAACATTTTTGGTGTTATTTTTGTCTAAGTGACAGCCCTGGGTGGCATCCAAGCACAACCACAACAAACTCGAGTGAGCCAGAGGAGCAGTGTGAGCACCAAAAACCTCGGAGCAGACTGGGAGCACTGTCACTGCAATTCCATCCTGGGGGACTGCCACCTGCATGAGGTCCCCAAACCACGAAGCCTCTTTGGGAGGTTTCTTGGCTGGGATCTGGCAGGAGTGAAGCTCTGGCACAGGTGTCTGTTCCTGCTGGAAGTAGGGATTGGAAAGTGGGAAATGGGCTCCTCACTTCCCACATTTCTGCACATTTTGGATCTCGGACAAGGGAATGTTGCAGCAGCGCCACAACCCAAACCACAACCCCTGGAAGATGGGGCTGGAAATTTTGTGACCCTTTGACTTCAGTGATGGGGATGACAATGACAAGAGCAGCAGGATCTTGGCACAGCCTGGCTGCTTCCCGGCGCCTCAGCAGCTGGGAAGGTTCCTGCTGGGGACTCACCAGATGCTTGGCATTTGGGGATAATTCAGCGTCGATCAAAGCAGGATGGATAAAAAAAAAAAGGAAAAAAGGAGAACCCATGATGGATTCATCCTTCACTGTGGCATTAGCACAGCCCAGCCCTGTCCCCCTCCTCCGTGTCACTGGTGAAAAATGCCTCCCGTTCTCCAGCAATTACCTGGTTGGGCTCACCCTTGGAATGCCGATCCTTCGGGAAGCAGTGGTGGCCGCCCCGCTCCGTCATGCCGGTGATGGATGAGCCCCAGCTCAGCCCTGCTGCCATCTGCCACCAGGGTTCCCTCCCCGGCCCCCAACAAGTGACATCCTCGTTCCCTCACACGGATCAGGGGCCAGCAGGAAAAGTGGCAGTGATGAAAGGCTCCTGCAAAAGCGCGAATGCGCTGCGGAACGGGGGAGGCGGGGGAAGAGGCGTGGGGTGGGAGGGAAGGAGAAGATGGAAAGATGGAAGGGGAGGAAGGGAGGGACCACCTGACTCATGCTCAGGCCCCTGAGGTGACACCCCACTGCTCATGAAGCTCCTGATGGTTTGGTTACTTGTTCATGGCTCTTTTTGCCAGGATGAGCCCATTCCTGGGATGTTCCTGGGAAATGGAATGTGTCCCAGCTGACACACCACTCACACCCCACCATGATCCTCAAGGCACAGCAGAGCAGGGAGGTCAGTTAAATCAGACAAGTGGCAGTTGTCAAAACCAAAACTGAACTGGATGGGCAGTTAAAAGAAAACTCCTCTTCTGGGGCCAGGGTGACCAAAGGTAAAGTTGGCTTGGAAGCCAAACCACCTCTGGATGTCTCAGGATGCAACAGAGTGTCTGAAGATGGGAAGCTTCACCTGAAGTAGTTTGGGAACTCTTTGGAAACCTCCCTCCTTCCTCAAGGGAGATGCAAAGCTCAAAGAAAGCCGTGCTTTGCTGATGGCATTTTCCAGGCTGGGTGAATCTGTTCCACCTCTGTAACAAGCTGAGAGGAACCTGGTGGTGAAACTCTGCCATATTTCTCAGGTTTGTCTTCAAAACCTTCAGCTGGGGCCACCTTGCTATCAGGCACAATCACTTTGCAGAGTACTTGGTTATTGTCACCAAAACCTCTCAATTAAATTTATTTTGGTAATAAACCTGTTTCACATCCTGGGTTTGATCCCAGGTTTGCCCCAAGCTGTTCAGGTCAAAGGAAGCTGAAAGCTGGAGTTGAAATCCCTCCTCAGGCAGGATTTACAAGGGAAAAACAAGAGGAAAAAGAGGCTGGCACTTCTAGAGATGCTCTAAAAATGCTCACCAAGCAGAAACGGTGCCACAAGAATTATTCCCCCCACTCCAGCTATCCCAAACTCCAGGACATTGTCCTTGCCCATCTGTCAGCTCAGCTCCAATACAGAACAAATCTCATTAACAGGCACCAGAGATTTAGGGAAGGGCTGGAATATGGCAAAGCTCTTTAAAAGAGGAGATAAACCATCCTCTGCTCCAAGGAACAGAGGTGGTAGGAAGATATAAACACCAACAATCCTCCTGGGAATGCTGGAGAAAGGCCAGGACAGCAGCACGTCAGCACAGCTATGTTGGGATGACCCCACAGCAATGAAAATAATTTATTAGGACTGGTGGGGGAAGTAAAAGAAAAAGCTTTCCCCAACCTAAGGGTACCACCAGCATCAGTGCAATAATAATAAGTAACAATCAATCAATCAATCATTGTCATCATCAGGATCCTAGATAGCAGAGTTCATCCTTTTTGGGAGTGGGAATTGCTGGGTTTACTCTGCATCCCATCAATTTCCAAGTGGATTTGGCAATACAGCTGAAGGTGGAGTTTCCAAACCTGTAAAATCAGGACAGATAATGGCTGCATGTCTTTTGAGGAAAAATATCAGTGGAAAAAAAATAATCACAATCATGATGCATTTCTTTCTTTGTAAGTATTAATTTGCACAGAAACAGCAGCACCAAATAATTAACTGGGATAGGGAAGGGATAGTAGGGAATTTTTATGATGATGCTGCAGAAATGTTCTCCTACAGGTGAAGGGATCACTGCATTTCAACAAGAAAGCCAAAGAATTCCCATTGTTGTGCCCCAGCAAGGCCTGGTTTAATTCTCAGCAGCAAACAGAGACCCACAAGTGAAAGAAAAATCCCCTATTTCATTTTCCTCACTGTTAAAATTACAGATACAGGAATAATATATCAGGATTTTTCTCATTCCAAAACTACATATTGGGAAAAAATAAAATAAAAAAAAAATCTTCTTAATGTTTTACAAGTTTTAAGAATTTTGTCTACAAAGTATGTTCTCCAACGGGCAGAAGTTGGGAGACAGAGAGAAAATGGTGCCAACAAGGAGACAGTGACATTTCCCTGTTACTCTGGGTTTTTACACCTCTGAATTTTTGCAGCCACCTCAACACTTGTAAGCTGAAATAATAATTTTAAAATAGAGCAAACATTCTCCCCCTCCTTCCTCCTCTTCCGCCCGTGCTTTTCTCACACATTTTTCTCCAATGGAAGGAGACAGATAATCTAATTTGACGTTTTGGGATAAATTCCCTGCAGGAACTGTGGAAATGCCACCTGCTACCTGCGTGTTAGATTTGATCATAAATCACCAGCACCCAGCATTTCGACAGGATCTCCTGATATTTTAATGGCCACGAAAGGTCTGGCCACTGCTGGAATTAAAGCCCAAATCGCAGGTTTATGTTTTTCTGGAAATGCCAAATGCTGCCTTAATTCTTGTATCACTCTTAATTGCCCTTCCTTAATTACAAGGAGTGAAATCATTAATTATATTCAATGGAAAGGGACACAAACGCTTCTGCTTGAGGCTTGGCCCTCTTGGAAGTTCAGAATGAGCCCTGGGAGGATGTTGGGCACTGGAACAGGAATATGTGGGCAATGCTCTCAGCCACAGGGTGGTATGGGTGGGATGTCTGTGCAGAGTCAGGAGCTGGATCTGATGATCCTTGCAGGTCCAGCTTGGGATATTCTGTAATTCTACAGTGCTTAAAACTGTTCAGCCAGTTGAGCCTTGGGTGGCTCCTCTGGTCTCCTGAAATCCAAGGTCAAACATTTGGAATCTCAAACCTGGCTGCAACATCTCCATCTGAGACCTCCCCTAACCATGGGCTACAGCCCTTATGCTTCCAGGAGATTCTAAAACACCTGGCACTGCAAGGATGTCAGAGATTTTGGGCTGTTTTGCCGGCAAAGCCAAGTGACCAGAATGTCTCTTCTCAGTCCTGCATGACTGGGAGAAAATCAGGGTCAGCTTCCAGCATTTAAACTGGGAAGGAAAAAAGAAAAAAAAAACAAGAAAGAAAGAATGGGTTGGGTAATGTTGGTTTAATCTCAAACTTGAAGACCCCAAACACATCCAAGCAGCCCTGTTTGACAGCAGAGATGCTGGAAATATGTCCAAGAGGGACACAGCTCCCTGGGGCTGCAGGAAGATCCCAGAGAGGAGATCCACTACCACACCTTGGGTTTCCACAACTTTTCTGTCACCCCAATTCTCTGAGGACCAGGAGGGGATGGGGAGCCCTGAGTACAGCTCTCAGTGCCCAGCACTGATATTGGGAGAGGAGCATCCCGACTGTGTTTGGGCCAAAGCTGGATCAGGAACAGCGCCGGAATCCTCCGCAAGGCTTCAAAGTTTCCGCATGATTATGCGAGCAAATATTTGGGCTGGAAGTGCTGTTAGTCATTATTTGCAGTTCATTTTCTCTTATTTGTTCTCTGTCTTTTAAATAATAAAAGAGAGAAAGCCAAGATGACAGCTCACAGCATTCCCATCCAGGAGCAGAAACAACAGCTGGGTTTTTCTGCTGAACACCTTTGGTTGTGCACAGCTTCCTGGGAAATGCTGTGCCAGGGAGGAATTTGGAACTACAACTGCTGTGGCGCCGATGGGTCATGGTCATTCACCAGGAAAATCCCCACTCCTGGCCTGTGCTGTTCTCATGAAGAGTCTTCCTGGATTTACACCCTGGGGCAGCACAACAGGAACCATTCCCTGCTTCCAGTGCTCCCTGGATCTGGGGGCTTCCCTGCTTGGTTGCTCTTTGGCACCTCATTTGGAGGTCTGATCATGGCAACAGCTGTTCCTCAAATCCAGGGCTTAGCACCATTAATCACATCAGTAGGCAGCGGGGTTTCCTCCAGCAGGAAATCCAGGAACAGCTCCAGACATGTTCCCAGTCAGGGAAGGGTTTACATTCATCCATGGAAGTGCAAGGATCCCTGGGCATGGAGGCATGAGAGGAGAGGAGCTATTCCACTTCAGAGTGGTATAACTGGCATCAAAAATTACTTGAGATGCAAAACCACATCTCCAGATCTCCCACAAATCACATTCCAGCCCCAGGTGTCTCCGTGCCTCCAGCCCATTGTGCCTCTGCCCTGTACAGAGTGGAGGGGGAAGGTCTGGGCAGCAGCACTCCCATATAAAAAACCTGGCATGGAAAGTGTAGGATTGCTCCCTTGGTTGATCCAGCAGAGGCCTCGTGCCTTGTTTGGCAATGGGCTCCTCTTCCAGGGACCCATGGTAAAATTTCCTAAAATACCAGAGGAACCACCCTGGTAGCAGGAATTTTGGGCAGGATGAGCCAAATCTCATGAGTGTCCCCATTCCTTCCCCCCAAAGATTTCAAAGTGGTGCCACATGAAATGCCTGAATTTTTTAAGGGATAATATTCCATTTTAAGGGATAATATTCCATTGACCCAGCACATCTATCAGGGTGGAGGGGGTGGGGAGAGAAGCAAGCTTGGCATTACAGCTGCAGTTTTACTCAGGTCATCATTTTGGAACTCAGAATTTTTCTCATTCTGGGGTTCAGCGCTATCCTTGAAATAAATTATCCCTGCCAAGAGCTCCTACAGCTTCCACGCTGCATCCAAAGGGTGGAGAGCAATCCATTAACATCGCTGGGCAAAGAGACAAGCAGCACCTCAGGGGAAAAAAGAGTGGAAAAAAAATTACAGTGCTGCTCCCAATAGTTCAGATATCTCCAGTCAAATCAGAAAATCAAGGAGAGAAGCTGGGAAAAAATGATAAAGGAAAAAAGAAATAAAGGTAATTACTGAGCGCTGCAACTTCTTTGCTTTGGGATTTTTTTCTGTCATTTTGGTCATGCTTTCTAAGTCCACACACTAAATTAAAAACAGCTGAAAGGGGCTCGATTTAGATGGGTTATTGGGAAGAAATTCCTCCCTGGGCACAGAGAAGCTGTGGCTGCTCCATCCCTGGAGGTCCCAGTGCCCCCATCCTGCAGCCCTGGGAGAATCTCCTCCCTGCTGGAGCAAACATTCCTTCATTAAAGTGCTCCACATTCTCTCAGGAAAGTCTCTTCTGCCCCAAACGTGCTTTAATATCAAACAAAACACATGCTCTGAGTTTGCAGCCTGCTCTGTTACCATCCTTGATGAAAGGAACACTTTTTCTTCCACCTTTTGAAATGGTTTTCCATCCCCTCGGCAAGACCTTGGGCTAGAGATAGACTGAAAAAAGAACAGCTGCTTTTTTTTTTTCTTATTTTTTTCCCTTTTTTTTGGGCAGGTTTTTCTGTTTCAGTGAAAAGAATTTTCCCCTACCTGCAGATTTCTTTCCCTTCTGCTGCATTTCAAGTTTTGCAGCTCACTCTGATGCTGACCAGTGCCAAGCAGGGGCTGCCTGAGCTGGTTTTTAAGGGTAACTGGGTGATCTCAGCCCCTGTTTTACTGCCAACCTCCCAGTCCAGCCTGAGATCAAGGCTGCAGTTGGAATTGTGCATTTCCCAAGTGTCCTCCCTACACTGATCCAATTCTTTTGCCTTTAAAGCATCTGTGATGTGGATGAGAGGGTGGGAGAGTGCTCCCAGCAGGATGGACCAGTCCCCATCCCATATCCAGCCTTGCTGGGCACCACATGGCAGCCTGGAGCCAATCCTTCAATCACAACCTCCTGGAAATCCAGCAACCCAGGAAAATCCATCCTGGGTCCAGCAGGGGAGATGTAACCCCAGACATCCCACCCCTCTCTGCTTTACACTTTGTCTCTGGTGTGCTTTTACAAGTGTAGGTAATTCTTTTGTTATTTTAAAAATTATCAGCAGGAATTGAGTATGAAAGGACATCAGGAAAAAGAAGGACTTGGAGCTGCTCAAAAAGTCACAAAGATGCTCTGAGGGCTGCATCTCCTCTGCTCTGGAGCAAAGCTGGGAGAGCTGGGGGTGCTCAGCCTGGGGAAGAGAAGGCTCCAGGGAGAGCTCAGAGCCCCTTCCATGCCCTAAAGGGGCTCCAGGAGAGCTGAAGAGGGACTGGGGACAAGGGATGGAGGGACAGGACACAGGGAATGACTGCACACTACCAGAGGGCAGGTTAGATGGGATATAGGGAAGGAATTCCTCCCTGTTAGGGTGCTGAGGCCCTGGCACAGGTTGCCTGGAGAGGCTGTGGCTGCCCCTGGATCCCTGGCAGTGTCCAAGGCCAGGCTGGATGGGGCTTGGAGCACCCTGGGACAGAGGAAGGTGTCCCTGCCCAAGGAAATATGATCTTTAATGTCCCTTCCAGCCCAGAGCAGTCTGTGATTTCACAGTTCCCAGTCTCCCAGCAGCAGGACCATGGTGCTGCCAGCAGGACTAAAGCAGCAGCAGCAGCTTCTGGTGGGGACAGGGGATGTTCAGGACACCCAGGAGGCAGGGCCAGGGCAGGAGCTGCTCCAGCCAGGCCAGGGAGCAGCAGAGGGATCCAGGATCCCCTGAGTGCACCCCCAGCTCTCCCCTTTGCAGGCAGGGTGTGCTGAGCAGCATTAGAGCAGCTCTGTGCTCCTTTATCTGCTGTCCCTGTCCCTGCCAGAGCTGCCTGAGGGCACAGCTCAGGGCTGCAGCTTTGAAGGGCTGCCAGGAACCCCTGGGGCCCTCCTGCTCCACTGCTGCAGCAGCCCTGGTGGCACCAGGGGACAGCAGCCACCTCTAATGACCACATGGCTGACAGCTGCATAGGGCACTGCTGTGCTTTCCCCTCTGCTCAGCCCAATTTCCACACTGTGGGAACCCATTTCTCACCTGCCTTTTCCTTTGCAAACAGACCTGTTTCCCTTATGGGATGGAGCAAGAGCTGGCAAAAATCCATTTTCCCCCCCATGGGCAATAGGATTGCTCCAAGCTTATGTCTTTATCTCTCTCATCACCAGCTAACATCAGTGGCTCTGAATTCTGCTCTCTCCATCTCTCTTCCCCAGCTTCATCCAGGTATTGGGATTCCCTGCCAGCCTTGGAAGGAACATCCCATATCCCCTCCATCTCCTTTGGGAATGTGTCTGGAGAGCCAGGATGAACAGGAGGTGGGGGAAATGGTTCTTCAGCATCCTGGGGACTGCCTGACTGCTCCTCATCCCACCTTGCCCCTGGATCAGTGCTGGAAGTGCCCAGGAGCTGAATTCCTGCCTGATGGAAGCTCAGGCTTGTCCTGCACCAATCCATGGTGACATTCCAGCTGCTGACATCCCTCACAAAACTGAGCGTGTATTTTACATCAAAAATTCAAGGCACCTCCAAAGTGTTTTCCCCATTAAAAAACCACTTTCCATTCCTAAAATTTCTCCATTTTCAGTAAAGCTCATTTTGGTAGGACAGTAGGGAAAAGACAGGACCTTAAACCAGTCCACCACTGATGGCAAACACTTTTTCTACCCTCAAAGTAAGATTTTCAATAACAAAGGAAATGTTGTGCCTGTCTGCTTAAGTCCTGGCAGCTCCACTCATGCTTTCTATGGAAAGCCAGAATTGGGTGGGTTGATCCCTTAAAATATTGTTTGTTAAACTTAACAACATCTACTTTTCTCCTAAAATAACATCTGCAGCAAAAGGACCCTTCTGGGGTGGACAGAAACAGCAGCACCAAATAATTATCTGGGATAGGGAAGGGATAGTAGAATTTTTATGATGCTGCTGCAGAAATATTCTCCTACAGGTGAAAGGATCACTGCATTTCAGCAGGAAAGTCAAAGAATTCCCATTGTTGTGCCCCAGCAAGGCCTGGTTTAATTCCCAGCAGCAAACAGAGACCCACAAGTGAAAGAAAAATCCCCTATTTCATTTTCCTCACTGTTAAAATTACAGATACAGGAGTGATCCTGAGTGCTCAAAAGCCAAGCAAAATAGTGTGAGAGATAAAAATAATGTATGTGGCTGAAATCCAGGGTACCTGAGGCAATCCTTGTGGGATGGAGCAGTTTATCCTGACAGAGAGGGGGAGGCTGGATGAGGAAGCCACAGCAGAAGAGGGTGAATGGTTTTATGGGCTTTGATACTTAATGGTCCAACTGGAAATGACACGAAAGTCCCTGATTTTCAAGGTGACTGATTTGAGCTGTCTCAGACCCTCTGTTATCAGCAGCCACTCCTGAAATCCTCCCAGTCTGTCCCTGGAGGCCCCTGAGCCAGGAGACAGCAGGACTCCAGGTTTGGCCCCCATCCAAGCCCCGCAGGCAAAGGCTGATCTTGGCAAAGCTGCTGCTCTGCAGTTTGAAATCCAAGAGATCCTTCATGCCTCCTGACCCAGCATCAGAAGCAGGCTCATTCAAGAGCTTCTTTTGCTGCTTAGTCCCAGCTTTTGGGAATCTGAGGGATTTTTTTTTCCTTAAGAAGTTTCTCTTTTACTGGAAGAAAGTCTACTTATTCCGTGTCATGAAACCAAAGGCATGAGCAAAACCTGCTCTTCCCTGCTGGGAGGACACAGCAGATTCCCACTGTGCTTTGCTTTGATGTGGCTGACAGACTCCAGGGATGGGTGGGAGTCGTTCCTGGCTCACCCTTTCTGCAGGAACATTCTCCCTCAGCCTCGGGTAGCTGTTGTTAACTGCTGCCCTGAGATGTGCAGGGTGTCTCTGCTTTGAACGAGTCTGGACTCTTCACTTTTCCGTCTTGAGGTTGTTCATTAATTCTTATTTATAAATTTTTATTTCTGCCCAGCTGAGGTCTGCTCAGCAGGGCAGCCACAGGCACTCTGACCACACTCAGGGTGGTGTTGTCCTTTTATACCACAAACTACGTATAACATATTTACACTTAATTCCCAATACCTATCACCTGTGTTAGACAGTGCACTTCTACTATAAACCAATCCCAAAGTGCCAACATCACTGCAGAAAATGAAGAAGGAGAAGAAGGAGAAGAAGAAGAAGAAGGAGAAGAAGAAGAAGGAGAAGAAGAAGAAGGAGAAGAAGGAGAAGAAGGAGGAGAAGAAAGGCTGGACATGCCCAAGCTCCTCCATCTTGTCCTCACAACCCCCACACCAAAAATCCTAAATTCTACATTTTCATGCTGTGATAATTTTATTATTACACTTTTCAGACCTCTGTGACTTTCACATCCTCATACAAAGCTGGCAACTTGCTCCAGGGGTCAAAATCAAATCCCCAGGTGTTCTGGGCTGTGTGCCAGGGTCTCCGAGCCCCTCTGGCAACTCTGGACACCCGGAGGGATGCACTGAGGTCCAACACCTCAGGAGGGTACCCTGAGCCTCTCTGCACCTGGGGGCCTTCAGACCTCAAATCCCTGGGCTCTGCAGTGCCCTTGGGTGAGGTACAGGGAATCCTGGACTCAGCTCAGCCCAAAGACCAAAATACCCCCAAAGCAGTGGGATGGAAATCACTGGAAAGGCCCTCTGGCTTCTCCTGTGCTAATTGCCAGCAGTCCAATTGATGGGCTTAATTGCTGAGTTGCTGAGGAGACAAGTGACCTATTATGGATCATTGTTTACAGAAAATTAGTTCAGAAGTTCCCATCGTTCTGCCTGTCATGCTCAGGGGCAAACTCCTTCTGCTCTGCTGCTGAGCCAAGGGCTTCCCTGGCACGGGAACACTCAGACAGGAGGGAAAGCTGAGCAAAGGCACAGCACAAGCCTGGATGGGCAGCAGGAGAAAACACTGAGCTGAAAAGGGTCACAGAGAGAAAAACGAACAGCTCAGAGGGGAAAATGCCCAAGGAAAGGCACCACAGAGGTCCTGGAAGGGCAGGTGGGAGAGGAGGACACAGAACTCCTGGAGCACAGCTCAGACATGGTTAAATGGAGCTGCTGGGGCAGTGGGTGGAGGATGGGTGGAGGATGGATGGGTGTGAGGGGGTCCCAGGTGAGTGCAAGTGTCTTGGTTTGGAAAGACAGGTGCCTGCTAAGGAAGGCAGGAGCCTCCCCTGAAATGGAGAATGTAAACCCTCCCCACCCATCCCAATTGCTATAAATTTTAAGTTAAGGGGCTCTCAGGCAAAAATATGGGAGCAGGAAATAACAGTTCTTTAATAGGGAAGAAAATAAAAGGATAAAATAAACAATGCAGTACACTAGAACAACACTGCCAGAGTCAGAGCCCAACCTGACACCCTGTGGGTCAGGGTGTTGGTGGCAGTCCCATTGGAATTGTGGCTCAGCCCTCCTGCAGTGTCAGGGGTGGTTCTGCTGGAGCAGGGATCCTGTAGAGAAGGATGTATTCTTCCTCTGAAGATCCCGTGGAAGGAGAGGCAGCTGCTGTTCCTCTGGGGAATCCCGTGGAGAAGCCGTGCTGGTGTCTCAAAACCTCTGGATTATATCTGGGTAGGAATGCTTGGCTCCTCCCTCTGGATTATATCTGGGTAGCAATGCTTGGCTCCTCCCTCTGGGCTCACATCTCCCAATGGGATGCTGTAGTTCTTATCAGCCATGCAGTGACATTCAATAGCTGTTATCAGCAATGTCCCCTCCCGAGGGAGGTGTGAATGTGGTCACTCAAAGAGAGAGATAAGGCAAACTGCCCACTTGACAAAGGTAATCTGCCATACAGATGGTAATGGAAAACATCTTGCATTGCGATCTTCAACAGCAAGTCATGCCTGGAACCTTTGGAGAGGGGAGCTTTGCTTCCTGAGGGGTGTCCAGAGCAGTGTCAGAGAGGAAAGGTAAAGGATCTCTAAGAGCTGTGGTATCTGGGAGTAAATAAAAGGAATGGGGAGGGAACATGAGCATGACACAAATGGGGCTGGGCTGAGAAGATGCTCAGGTGAATTTTGCATTTTTCCTGGAAAACAGGGTTCTCCCCACCCTGGGGACAGCGGGGTTGATTATGGACGTGGTTCCATTGTGTATGGATAACATGGAACACCAGGACAGCATTATCCGGGCTGTTACCTGGAGATAAAGGGAATTAAAGCAGGGGAGCACAAGAAGATTAAAACCAGGCCTGCCCTTGACTTACACAATATATTTCAACAGCCCCATAAAAAGATCAGGGAATTCAGTCAAGCATGAATAGTTACAAGCATAAAAGAATGGTGGTATTATATTTATTATTAAAGCCCTTTGAAAGCCCCCTTATTGCAGATGGATTCAGAGCCTCTGGGGAAAAGTCAGGGACAGGATATTTAGCAAAAATGTTATTAAAAATAGAAATTGTTTCCTATGACTTAACCTTACTGCCTAGGGGGAAATCACTTAGGTGGTGTTAGAGGAGAGCACGCAGTTATGAGATGGGGCTGTTATGGAAAACTGTGCACAAGGTTTCTGGAACAGCAGTGATGGTCCTGCTTCCAGATTTACCTGTGTCCTCCTCCCACTGCCTGCATCCTCAGCTCTGAGCTCCAGAAGGTGCTCCCAAGGATCCACACGGTGTGGGGAATGAGCAGAGGGAATGTGGAAGGGTGGGATCCCTCCATGCCAGGCTGGATGGGGCTTGGAGCAGCCTGGCCTAGTGGAGGTGTGCCTGCCTATGGCAGGGGGTGGAATGAGGTGACATTAAAGTCCCCTCCCACCCCAAACCATCCAGGGACTCCATGACATTATTTTGTGAACGGAATTCATGGCATCAACACCCAGCAATATATTCATTTCTCAGTTTCTCAATTTATCACCATTCTATTATCAATTTATCAACAATCAATTTATCAACATCCCGCAGTTCCCAAATTTCCCTGGTTCCCCCTCCTTGGTCTGAAGGGATTTTGTACTGGTAGCACATGGGATGCCAGCACAGTTTGCTGGAGCTTTAGTTCCAGCCTGGATAACGGAGAGCCTTTTCCCCATCTGAGGCTGTTCAGCACCTGCAGAAAGGTTCAGTGATGACAAATTGGTGTTTTCTCCCAGGAAAGCTCCTCAGTCCCACAGCCAAAGGCTGCTTATCAAAGCAGCATCAGGTGTGATCCCCCCCTGCACAGCTGGCCTGGAGCTCTTTGAGAAACACAGCTCCCGAGGCCATGGAAATGCCAGGGGAACGCTGAGCTGATCCAGCTGCGTCCTGTCCTCCTCCTGGGATCCATCTCTGGGAAGATGGGCAGGTATCAAACATTCATCACAGGCACTTGTCCCTTTAGCAGCTGACATTGGTGCAGCAAAACAGTTTTTGATCACTTGAGCGTAATGTCACTGCAATCATTGCTTGGAATGTAATTTTGCCTTGAAAAAAAACAGGGAAGGAGGATGAAAAATGTGACTCAAAGGTCTCCATGCTTCAGAAAAGCTGGCTCTGGAGCTGTAAGCATCAGATCTCAGCAAATTCTGTAAACTTCCCCCCTTCCCCCCCTGCCTGTATTTGGACATCTTCCTCTTTCTTAATGATATTCCATCAATTACATAACTCCACGGATGCCTGGGATCAGGATGAGGGAGTTCAGCTTCATTATCAGTGCAGTTATTGTCCTTTGGAGACAGAGCTGAGGGCCATTTGTCTTCTTCAATTCAATTAACAGCAACCCTCTCTGGACACCACATCAGCTGCACTCGGTGACACCCTGGGACATCCCCTCCTCCACCAGGACCTGACCCCCATCTCCTCAGATGAGCTCTGGCTCCTCTCTTGCCTCTCCCTGCTGCACATTTCAGCAGCACGTCAGGAAATGGCACAGTAAATTACCCAAGAATTAAACCGGGCAGGGTGAGAGCCAAGAAAAATCCATTTATCGATGGCCATTCCCACTCTGAGGTGCTCGAGGAGGTTGACATGGCAGGAACATATCTTCCCTGACCAGCCAAGAAGGCTCTTCCCAAGAAGGACAAGGTCACATCTTCCTGCAAAAGATGAAGGTGGGCACAGACTGAGGGATGAGCTTCAACATTTTCAGAGAACAGTGCAGCTCCAGAACATCAGCTGTGACTACTTGGAACAGTTTTGGAGCATGGAGCTTTTATTTCCCCTTATCCTTGACCTCTGCTCTAGGAATGCTCCTGTCACTAAGTTCAAGGACCCCCAGCACATCCCTCAGTGACATTCCAGCACGGAATAATCCCCTCACATCTGCAGAGATGTGATGCTTGGGAGTGTGGGTGAGCGGTGGGCTTGGGTTAATGGCTGTGGACTGCATGACCTTGGAGGGCTTTCCCACCCCTAATGACTCCATGTAGCCCTGCAGCAGTGCTCCATGCAGAGCAGAGGGTGCAGGACAATAAATTAGTCTCTCTCTGCTCCTCGCACATGGTGATTTTAATGGGAAGCACTAATTGCTGGCAAATCTCTCTGGTATCAAAAGGACCTGACAAATGCCTCTTTAGAACAGCTCCTACACTGAGGGAAGATTGGTTGATAATTCATGGATGCAAGGGATGCAAGGAGCACCTGGATCACTGGGAGTGGGCAGGAAATTGGGGGATTCTCCCGACCAGCCAGAGCCTGCAGACTTTCCGGGAGAAGAGCTACCAAAGCAAGCAGAAAAGGTGGCTGTGAGCTGAGGAACTGTGTCCTTGTGGGACTCTTTCCTTGGAAGTCAGTCTAATTAAATACCTCCTGTGTGATCAGGAGGTATTTAAGCTCCACTGAGTCTCCTGATGAACATCCCACCCTCAGCTCCTCTGGATCACCGTGCAGAAGGGGCAACGTGTGTGTGGCTCATCCCCACTTCCCTCCAGGACGTGACCATCCAGACCCACTGATGACACCAGCACCCCATGGTCAGCCTCCCTACGGTTTGCTCCTGAAAGGATCCTGTGGAACCCAGTGTTTGGTTTGCCAACGTGTCCTCCTGCTTTAAGGACAGCAAAATCCATCCTCGCGCCCCTGGAGCAGCCCAGGCTGCCCCTGCTGTGAGGAGCAGTGATGGGATCGCTGGGATGTAACAAGATTTATCACCTGCTCCTGCAGAGTGATTGCCTGCTCCGTGTCCTCAGTAAATAATGTTCTGCTGGGGTCACCTGGGACAGCATTAACCCAGGAGACAGAGTTTAACCCCCTGTGGGATGCCTGATGTGTCTGGGTACCCAGCCAGTCATCCCAGGGACCAGGCAAGGCTGGGATGCCAAAATCCACATGGGGAAGTAGGAACATGGTTTGGTACCATGCAGAAGGTGATGCCATGCTGAGGAGAAGCCCTGAGCAGCTCCACCTGAGCAGCCTTTGGAGGGAACCTGACACTGTGATGTTTTCTGAAAAATCCCTTTGCCAGGATTTCTTCTCCTGGGAAGCTGAGAAACCTCAGAGAGAAATGTAAATAATTATCTGATTTGTTTCTCCTGTGTTTGGCTGCTTTGGAATGTGGTCTGGACATTGTTTACCAACTGGTGCATCTTTGATTGGTTTCATGTGAATTGTTTTTACTTAATGACCAATCACCACCAGCTGTGTCAGACTCTGAGGAGTAAGTCATGAGTTTTTATTATTCTTGTTAAACCTTCTGTCTGTATCATTTTCTTTAGTATAGCTTTAGTGTAGTATTCTTTAATATAATATAATACATAAAAAATTAAATCAGCCTTCAGAGAACATGGAGTCAGAGTCTCATCTCTCACCTCGTCCTGGGGACCTCACAAACACCACAGCACCCCACAGGTACCTGGGGCTGGTTGGTGACTCTGGCACCAGCAAGGGTGGCAGGTCACAGGTTCCAGCTGTTCCAGAGGCACATCAGGCTGTTTCCCAGCTCTCATCCATAGCCATGGCTGCTCACAGGGCTGGAGACAAGCAGAGCTCTTCCCATGTGTGATCTCCTCCCTTCTCAACCCACCAGCACCTCCACCTCAGTGACTTCCTCAGGGAGGGCCTGTGCCAAGGGCTCAGCACTTGGACTCCTCTGCTCCTGCCTCCTCACTCAGTTAATAACTCCTGACTGCTCCTTCACCGTGTCTGTGCCTGAAATGTTGGATTTATTAATGCATTTTTAATTAGCAAACTCATTCTCCAGGGGAAGGTGTCTTGCATCTTAATGACCTTTGCCTTGAACTTTTGCCAGGGAGAGTTTTATACCACAAACCTCAAGCTGCCACCAAGTTTCCTGACCCCCAACTCACATGCTGAGCATCCAGGGGAGGGATTTGCTCCATGGATGCAATCCCAAGTTAGTCCAAGCTGGTGGGAAGTTCCAACACTCATTGTCCATAAAACCCATGAGGCTTGTGCACAGTTACAGAAGTGCTGCAGGAAAGGCTTGTTGGAGCTCAGCAATGGAGTTTGGATGGTCCCAGGAGATGGGGACAGGTCTGAGCACGTGTCCTAATGTGTAGGGCCAGCCAGGAGCCAGCCTGACTGCTTCCCCCAGCCCTCTGCTCCTCAGGGACACAGTTACTGTTCCCTGGATTCTCCTTCCAGCCAGTTCATGACCCAGTTGCTCACTGAGTTTCTCCAGGAGGTGCCTCTTTGCAAGCCCCACCTTCCCAAAGCAGTTCCTACCATTGGGGGCCAGCAGAAAGGCCTGGTTTTTCCTAGGAGTTTGTGACATTTTAATCAACTCTTCTGGATAGATTTACACATTTAAATGCTGTGTTGTTCCCTTCAGCTCTCCCCAGGCATTTCATGGTTCCAGCATGGTCTGGGGGTTCTCTGTGCTCCTGCAGCCCCAGATTTCCCTTCAAACCAGCCGTGACAATTGAGATGTTCCAAGTGCTCAGCGCTGCAGGAGCCCACCATCCCCTGCCCGGTTCAGAATCCATTTCCCACCTCTGAGAGGAGCAGCAGCTGAGCCCATTTCCCCCCTCTCCCATGCTTTGGGAAGGGTGGCAGAGCTGTTGACAGCTTGGTAGTTTATTTCCACACGGCTCCATGGATCCAGACCTTCCAGAGGCGTTCACAGCACCAGCTGTTCCTGGTTTGCTGGCTGCTCTGCCACACAAGCTGTTAGTGATGCCATTTGTCTCCAGCTCCTCTGAAGGCACACCCCAGGGGCACACAGGTCGCTACAGCAGCTCTTTCCCTGCCCTCTCCCACACTGGAAAGGAATGACAGAGTCTCCAGAGGAGCAGGACCTGGCATGGAAATCCCTTCCTGGCAGAGAGTGCCAGATGCTGAGCATTCCTGCAGATACTGTCTGATCAGGAGGTATTTAAGCTCCACTGAGTCTCCTGATAAATGTCCCATCCTCAGCTCCTCTGGATAACTGTGCAGAAGGAGCAATGTGTGTGTAGCTCACTCCCACAGCAGGGCATGCATTAATCCTTTCTGATTTCCCCACCCACCCACAAACCCATCCCTCTTTTCCAGGCAGCAGCAGATTGAGCTCACCTGGCTCCAGGTGCTCCCCTTGCCATTCCCCCAGCTCCTGGATCCCCTGCCTATTGTATTTGTGGGGTGCCCTGATGAAAGGAGAAATGATGAATCTGACTCCATGTTCTTGGAAGGCTAATTTATTATTTTATGATTCAATAATATATTAAAGGATAAACTAAACTAAAGTGTACTAAAGAATATGGAAAAAATACTTATAGAATGCTAAAAAGATAATAATGAAAACTCCAGAGTCCTGACACAGCTTGGTCCTGATTGGCCAAAGAGTGAAAACAACTCACAGCAGAATCCAATGGAACAATCACCTGTGGGTAAACAATCTCCAAACACATTCCAAAGGAGCAAAACACAGGAGAAGCAAATGGGATAAGAATTGTTTTCCTTTTCTCTGAGGCTTCCAACTTCCCAGGAGAAAAATCCTGGGCGAAGGGATTTTCCAGGGAATGTGAATGCCACATTTCCCTGGAATGCCGCACCTGCCAGCCTCAGTTTGTCCATTATTCCTCCTCGTGCTGCTGGCATCGCTTCACTGCCTTAGGCTGTGCTTTAAGGACTTGGGAAGCAGCTTAGGCACTGTTGCATGACTCCATCCTCCCCCTCTGAAAGGAGAAGCCTGAGCCTGGCCCTGACCTCCAGCAAGGTCCCTCCTGCAGTGCTGCACATCCTCTGAGGCAAAGAGCACAGAGTTAGGGCCAGGGATCAGCTGGAGCTCTGTCAGGGGATGTTCAGGCTGGATATCAGAGAAAGATTCTTCCCCAGAGGGTGCTGGCACTGCCCAGGCTCCCCAGGGAATGGGCACAGCCCCAGGGCTGCCAGAGCTCCAGGAGAGTTTGGACAATGCTCTCAGGAATGCACAGAGTGGGATTGATGGGGTGTCTGTTCAGGGCCAGGGGTTGGACTGGATGATCCTTGGGGTCCCTTCCAGCACAGCCTATTCTATGATTCTATGGAAGAAAGTGGATTCAGAAGCCTTTTCCCTTCCCTCTTCCTCCAGGCAAATCCGAGCAACCATTTGGCAGCTCCGTTTCCCAGGATTTCTCAGTCTGTCATCAATTATGTCACTCTTCACTTTGTCCCAGACCCACTGACCAGCAGCATCCCTGGAAATGGCAGCAGGTGCAGAGCCCAGACAGAGGCCACAGCCCAAACCTCAGGCCAGGGCCCAGGGACATTTCCCACCTCCCTGTCCAACCTGGACAGCACGTACTGCATAGGCAGCATTCCCAGGCCTCTGAGAAGGAGCCATTCATTATGCCCCTTCTCCCTTAGCACTGTCCCTGCTCTCCTGCATCCCAAGTGCCAATATCCTGTGGTTTTTCTGATACAATTTATCACTGGGCTGTTTCCCCAGTCAGCAGATGCCCTGTGCTCAGCTCCTGATGGATCAATGGATGCCGAGCCCTCCCAGGTGCCCCTCGCCACATCCCTGAGCTCCAAACCCCTTTCTGCCTCACAAACTGTGGGAAGGGGAGGGCAAAGCCCAGAGGGACAGGGACAACTGAGTCTTGCAAGGGCTGCTGGGCTGAGAGAAGGGCTGTCAGGACATTCCTGGGCTCTGCATTGCTCAGGAGTTTGGCACCATGGCAGCTGCCTTCTTGCTCTGCCCACCTGTTGGAATTGAGTGGATCCCCATTTTGAGCTGGAGCTCTCCCCCTGCACCCCACAGCTCCCCCAGCAAGTCCCATTCCAGCCCTGCAGTGATGCCACCCTCAGCCTTGTGTCCCCGTGCTGCATGCAGTGGGAGATGCATGCAGGAAATGCAGGAAGCTCTTCCTACTCCTCCATGCCAAGAAGTGCATCTTTGCTGCATCCTCACTCCACTCTGGAAGGGGAAAGGTGCCCAGTGAGCCCAGGGGAGCCAGAGAATTCCCCACAGTGACTGCCTGGAGACCCTAATGGGGGTTACTGGCATGTGGACAAACAGCAAGGACAATTAGCTCTTTTCTTTCTGGAGATGATAACAGCACCATGGCAGGCATTCCTGAGGAGGAAAATACCTGGGGGCACAACCCAGCAGTTTTCTCACTTGGGGTCCTTAATGGATTTCTTCTCACCCCACTCACCCCCTGCACATGCAGTTGGTCCAAGCTGTTTTCTCAACCTGCAAGAGCCTCACTGAATCCTCAATAAAGCACAAAACCTCTTAAGGAGCGAGACAAAGCTCCCAGAAGTGGTTTTATGGCTTCCAAGACACAAAGCCCTCCTCCTCCAAAGCACTCTCCTGACAAACACTCCTTCCCCAGCTTTCCAAGTTCATTTTCAAATCAAAGCTGCAGCTATGAAAGGTGACCTGGATCTAAGAGTGGCCTCCTGCCCCACTCTCCTGCTCTGCTTGGAGAAGACCTTCAAGGGAAACAAAAGGAAGTTTCTATTTGTGTTCACTCTCCCATAATGAAAATCTCCTAACTTTTGGGGAGGTGGATATGGGGAAGGGCAGGGGTGGGAGAGATTTCCTTGTCCTTGTCAAGGAGGAGGAAAGAACCAGTATTAGCAAGGTCCCACAGCTTAGTCTCTTGTTGAAGGACAAAACACTCATCTCCAAATGGAAGTAGCAAGGAGGAAGAGTCAGGAAGGAGACAAAAGTTAAGCACTGTCATTGGGAAGATTGGGATAGACTTGATCAGCCCCGTGCTGGAGCTGCCACCTCTCAGCAGAATAAAGAGCCTTAGTTATGCACTGTCATGGTGCATTAAATAAAGGTGGCTGCCCTCGAGCCCTCCTTCCTTGAGCCCTTCACCCTGCTCCCCTTGGGAGCATCATTAGAATGGCACAGCAGCCTCGGGCCCCCGGGTCAGGGCACCCAGAGTTGTGAGCTCAGCAGAGTCCGACAGCTCTGCGGAGACGCGGCAGAGTGACAGGTGAGGTGCCTGCCCTTTGCATTAGCTGGATTTTAATTTGGAGCCGTGCTGTTCATTACTGCCGTCACATCCAGGCTCCTCTGGCTGGCTCGGAGCTCTGGAGTGCTGCTGACCCTGGTGCTCCATCCCTGGGAGTGGCACAGCACTGACATCCAGGCACTGCCTTTGGCCTGTGCAAATCCCAGGGATGAGCTGGGACATGGATCGTCCACCATGGCCAACCACATTTGTGCTGGGCACACTCAGGGATGTTCCACCCATTCCCATTTCCTGGCATGGAAATGGTTTAATTCACTGAAGGATGGAGCCAGTGGGATGTGAATAGTGAGTTTGCCACCAGCAAAGTTTCCAGGAGTCAGTTCAGCTTCTGGAAGTTTATAGAACTGTGACAGTAGAACCTTATAGAATCTATAAGTAGTCCAAGGGCAGAGGTTTCATATTCTGCAAAAATCCCAGGGATGAGCTGGGACATGGATCGTCCACCATGGCCAAACACACTTGTGCTGCTGTGGTTGGGCACACTCAGGGATGTTCCACCCATTCCCATTCCCTGGCATGGAAATGGTTTAATTCACTGAAGGATGGAGCCAGTGGGATGTGAACAGTGAGTTTGCCACCAGGGAAGTTTCCAGGAGTCAGTTCAGCTTCTGGAAGTTTATAGAACCATGACAGTAGAACCTTATAGAACCTATAAGTAGTCCAAGGGCAGAGGTTTCATATTCTGGAAAAAAAAAGGAATGAGCTGGAGAAGCTGGAGTATCCCTGGTTGGCCTGGACTCCCTGGCTCAGAGCTGTTCCAGTGGGTTGTTTACCCAGCCCACCAAAGTGACTGGAAAACTTCAGAGGAGATACTTGGATCAGGAGCAATGTCTTCTCTTCCACCCAGAGAGGCTGTGGCTGCTGCCTCCCTGAAGTGGCCAAGGCCAGGTTGGACAGAGCTTGGAACAAGCTGGAAGTTGTCCCTGCCTGTGGCAGGTGGGTAGAACAAAACTGTCCCTTCCAACCAAAACCATTCCATGATTTTATGATGCTTAGTTCCTGTCATAAAGCTGGGGCTCTCTTCCCAACATTCCCCATCAAAGGGATGCTGGGAAAGAGCTGGAAATTGAGGTATTTTTCAGCAGTTTCTCCCCATGCATTTAAGCACCTGCTCCCATCTTTCCCTAGCCCTTTTCCTGGGAATAAAGCCTGGGCTGGCAGTCCCTGGTCTGCTCAGCACCACAAAGTGATCACTGCAGTGGGACAAACCAGACCAGGAGCCCCCCACCAGAGGCTGAGCACTGTCTGGGGCTCTGCTTTTCCAAGAGGTCATTTTCCAGTGGGTTAGTGCTGGAGCTGGAAATTCCTTTCCAAAAGGCAATTAAGAAGCCCTGCCTCCAACTGGGAGGCTGCTGGAGAGAGCCAACACACAGCACTGCACAAATCAGGAGGAAACTCGTAACAGAGTTGGACCTCGACTTCCAGACAGGTTGATGTAAGAAAGATTTTCTGCTCTCCTTCAATAAAAAAGAGGAAGTTTTGAAATCTAATCTTTACTTGGGTGAAAAAAAACCCTGGCAGTCTGCAGCTCCTGCCACTTCTAGTCCATATATTTACAAGGATCCTTGAGCAGAGACAGAGCAATTTGCTGGGATGAACATTCACAGGACTGAAGGAGCAGGCCCATTATCATGCCCTCCACATCAGCCAAAGGCCATTGCCTGGGATTCCCACTGCTGTGGGGAGCCAGAGGAGACTCAGGAAGGCACAAGGATTTTGTCTGTGGACTCAGGGCAAAGCAGCAGCCAGGAAAGAGCCAAGCAGGGAGCAAGGAGAGCTTGGACAAGGATCTTTGGCTGCTATAAACATGACACAGGCCTTGAAGTATCCACACAAACCCTGCATGGAAAGCTTATCCCAGGAAAACCCTGTTCTGGGAGAGCTGAGCTGCCCATCACACTCAACATTTCCCTTTCATGGGAATGGGATGTGGGATGGTGGCACTGGACACCTGGCTGAGTCACCTAAAAGGATGTGGAGCAGGGGTGCAGCCCCTGGTGCAGAATTTCCCCCAACACTGAGAAGAAACCAGAGTTGAAGCTCTAAACCCACTGGAGGAGATAAAGGTTCCTCATTGCTGATGGGTCTCTGCTGTGGATCAGCCCTGGAGAAATCCAGGGTTGATCCATCAGCTTTCCATCAGGACAGGAACTGAGAAGAGCCTTTGAGGAGCCCCACCTAAACCTTTGGGCCAGCCTGGAGTCCCGCCAAGCAGGGAAGACCAGAAAGCCATTAAAATGTAACATTAGAGCCCAAATGAAAGCCCAGAAGCTCAGCTCAGGCCTGTGCCTTGTGCCAGTGCAGCCACAGGGACGCCGAGACTCAGGTGGTGGCTTGGGGTCAATGCTGCAGCCTCATCCATGGTGTGTGGAATGAGAGCACTGGTCCCACTGGGGACACCCCTGCTGGGTGTGCAAATGTCCCAGGCAGGCCTGGAACACGGGGATGGGCAGGGAGGACAGTCCTGGAAGCTCCTTGCAGAGGAGGCTCAGGGAGCTGCTCCAAGCAGAGCCAAACGGAGAATCTGGAGATCAATGATTCTGTCTGCCGAGAGAAGGCATGAAGAACAGCCTGCTTTAGGAAAACTTGCAGGAACTTTTGGGGGGAAATCAGTTATACTGGAGCAGTTGACAATTAAAGAGCATTCTCCAGCAACTATTTTTCACCCAAATTACTTTTCAGACCCTCCACTCAGGCACTTAAGATGTATGGTCATCAATAAAGTAAACACACAGACTCCTTTCTGTCCCACCAACACTGTGGTTTTTGGACAGACCCCCCAGCCAGGGGACTGGGAAGCACTACAGCAGCTCCTGAAATCCCCCAGATAACAAGGAAAATCCTCACAGCTGGTGTTAACAGGATTGCAGTTGTTTGGTTTAATATTAATGTATTTATGTATTGTTAGTGCAATTTGACGAAGCTGTTTCCTTGCTTGCAAAAGTCTGGATTTAGCAAATATTGGCTGGTTAACTGTGTTGTTTCTTAGCAACCCTAATTGGATTTCAAACGGGAGATTTTGTTTTGGAAATATTACCTGTATCACTTAGCACTGTGAAATAAGTTCCTGCCTTCCTCGTGCAGATAAACCCAATCAGCACTCCCCAATCCACTGGGGTTCCAGCTTGTTTACCCTCTCCTATGGCAGGAGCTGACAGATTCCCTCCTCCCCCAGCCAGGACCTGCAATTTTTTACCAGCCCTTGGAATTCTAAGACCAGCACGAGCTGCAGCCTCCAACTTGACTGGCAGCCCCATGGTGACACTGTCCCCAGGCACAGTGGCAGCCACAGAATCACAGAATCCTTTAGATTGGAAAAGCCCCTTAAGATTAAGTCAAATTTATGTCCTAGTGCTGCCAAGGCCACCATTAAACCATGTCCCCAAGTGCCACATGCACAGAGCTTTTAAATTCCTCTGGGGATGGGGACTCCACCACTGCCTTGGGCAGCTGAGCCAGGGCTTAACAGTGAAGAAATTTTCCCAACATCCAGCCTAAATCTCCCCTTTTAGGCCCAATTTGAGGCTGTTTCCTCTTGTCCTCTGGCTTTTCCCAGCTCAGCTGCTGGGCAAAAATGTGTGAAGATAGCCCAGCTGAGCATGAAGGTGCCAAGCTGCTTAGCCTCACCCCAGTGTTTCTGCTGGTGAAGCACCAACCCATCCCAAGGACCTTTCAGGGATGTGGAAAGTGAGGTGGATTTTCTTTTCTCCAGCCTCTCCCCTTTCACCACATCCCACTGGAGTCAGAGTAGACAATGGGGTGCCCAAAGGAGCAGCTCCAAGCACCTGTGTAGACAGGGAATGGCCCCATGAGCAGCGCACGGCGACAACTCCAGCAGAGTTTTCCATGTGTGTGTGTGCAGTGTTTTTTCTGGAAAGCAGCTGCTGTTGTGCCATTTAGTGATAGTGAAGGGGTAAGCCAAGCATTCAGCCAATTACAGCCTCCAAATCATTGCACAGCCATGGGCCAGTGACTGCAGGGAGAGCCGGGAATGAGCATTGATCGGAGCCCGGGGCCGCACTGGCCCCGCTGCGTGGAGCACTCCTGGTCCTCCCACAGCCCTGAGAGCCACAGGACTCCAAAAGGTCAGCAAGGAGCACAGAAGGGAGCTCAGTCTGTCAGGATCAGGGATTCGGGGCCGGGCTGCACCAGGCTTCCTGTGCAGAAGGGTTATTTGGGGCGGACAGCTCCTTGTAAAGCCCTTCGTCTCCGCAGAGATGTGGTGGCACGGGAGCTGAGCAATTAAAGAGCTGCTGATGTCCTTGTGCAGCACGGAGGGAGGAGAGGCAATTCCAGGGAAGTGGCAGCCTGCAAAGCAGGCTCTTTATGCTCTGAAGATGGTAATCTGCATTTTCAGGAGGAATGAAACAGCGTTTTCCCTGAGGGCTTCAGGGTATGAAGTATGGGAAGAAGTGTGGACTTGAGCTGCTCACAAGGAGACAAGGCCAGTCCCCCCATGGCAGAGCACTGACACAGCTGGGCCACACAAATACAGCCTGCTCAGGGACAGGCACCTCCTTCTTTCTTTCCTCCCTCCAAACCTTTAAAGAGATGCTGGACCCAGGGGCAAACTTCCCGACATGGCCAGACTCAGCTGTAAGCACATGGGTTTGGCCCTAACCCCAAATGGCTTTTCCCAACTGGGAAAAACTTCTGGGAGTTTCATGGAGGAAGCCCTAAGCCCTTCACCAGCTAAACAAAAGCCATCCGAGCCAGGCTGGAGCCAGACAGTCATGAAGCTTGGAAAAAACCTCCATAACCATGAAATGCAGCCATTCCACCAGCACAGCCAAGGCCACCACGAACTCACATCCCCAAGTGCCACATCCACAGGGATTTTAAATCCCTCCCTCCAGGGACAGGGACTCCACCACTGCCCTGGGCAGCCCTTCCCAATGCCTGACCACTCTTTCCATGAAGGAATTTTTCCTAATATCCAATCCAGTTTATTTCCACAATGGTGGCATTAGAGGTTTCCAGTCTGATGCTAGCTGTAGTTTAGGTTGGCAGACCAAGCCTGGAAAATGAGATACAGATTTTCTGGACTCTGTCCCAAAAGAGTTTTCATTTCACCTCATGGCAACTCTACACACCCTTGAGATGAATCCAGGAGATGACAGCACCTTCCTGATTTTGTTTGGGATACTCCTCCACCGCAAAAAGGAGTTTGGGTAAGAAACTCAAAAGCAGGAGAAGATAAATGAAAGGAGAAAGAAAATCATCTCCACTGAGCCCTCTCATTATGAACCAGGCCAGGAAAATGCCATGGATACTTTCCTGGTGTTGGAAGCCAATCTGGTGGTGACTGTGCTGTACTGGGGGTGGTTTCCTTCAGGTGGAACCAGCCCACACGCTCAGAGGGGAAACACGCAGAGAAAGGCAGCGTTATCCTGATGAAAATTTAAATGAAAGTAGATTTATTTTGTCTCCACTCCAGATCTCAGGGGACGGTGTTGACTTACATGTTGGAAAAGCAATCCCGGCAAACAGCAGCTCAGAATTGTTGTATTAAACCTGCCACCTCCCGCCAAAACCCTCGAGCAAACAAAAACCTGGTGGAAGCTGCTGATTCCTTCTCGACTCAACCCCCAGCCTGTTTGTCACATTCCAGATGCATTTTACAGCGGTTGAGAGGTTTGGTTTGGGGTTTTTTTTTGTTATTGTTGCTGGCTGATTTTAGCAAACCAAATGTTGAAGAAGAGCAGCTCAGCAAGTGAAAACATTTCTCTGATAAAACTCGGGGTTGAAATGAAAATTGTCATTTCAAGCAGGATTAAGCTACAATTATCCGGCATCTCTTTTAACTGAGAATTAAAGAGTGCTGAATAGAAATGTTGTTGTGTTCTGTTTGAACACCCACAGCCCAGAGAACATCCTTTATCTTGAGACTCAGTAGTTTTCCCTTTTATTATTACCTGCAAACCTTGCTTGGTTACAGCGGAGGCTTTGCATGGGGTGATATCTGCCAGTCGATCTTCCTCTGCAAAGCTCAGCCTACCTAGACAGGGACTATTTTAAGCTCTTCAAGTGATATGAAAAATCAAATGTGAAGAGAAAAAGCGAGGCTCTGTGCTGCCTTTACAGCCCCTGAAATCAGCATTCAGCTCGGCTCCCGAATGACCCTGATCGCAACAATTCTGCATATTCCCACAATTAAACAATGTTTGAACTCGTGTTAATGGCAACAGAACAATTATCTGAACAGCCATCCATGGGGTAAGCAGGCTGCATCAGCAAGAGTCAAGCCTGGTGCAAATAAAGGCACAGCCTTGCAGAGGAAAGCCAAGAAAACCCTCAATGAGAGGAATAAAGATTCTTTACTTTACTCTATAAAATTGGCATGTGAACAATATATTGAATGTCAGGAGCAAATGTCTGCTACAATTTGGTTGCTTAATTGTAAAGCTTGCTAACTATTTCCACTTAAAAATCAAATCTTTAGCATTCTGAAACTGCAGAGAGGCATTTGCCTGGTCCTGATGTCAGAAATATTCTTATAATGTTGGAGCTTTGTGTGGGAAATGCAGAAGCAGCACAACAGAGTTTAACAATTGGGTAGGGGAGTAAGTGGAGGCTTTAAGAGCCTGAATTAATTCTTAGTGAAAGAGATTTCATTATATTTCTGGAAAATTTAGGAATAAAAGAGAAGGGGGCTTGTTTAACAGGAAATTCCATAGAATCACAAGATTATGGAATGATTTGGGTTGAAACGGAACTTAAAGCTCATCTCATTCCACTCCCTCCCCTGCCATGGGCAGGGACACAGGACACACTCCACTAGCCCAGGTAGCTCCAAACCCTGCCCAACCTGGCCTTGGACACTTTCCCTTTCCAGTTCCGTCTGTTTCTCATGAACAAATATATTCCATCTGGATGGGAGGGGCCAAAAAAGCACTTTTAATCAGCTCTGATGCATTAGGAAATCACCCAGAGCAGCTGTGGCTGCCCCTGGATCCCTAGAAGCGTCCAAGGACAGGCTGGACAGGGCTTGGAGCAACCTGGGCTAGTGGAAGGTGGCCCTGGCCCATGGCAGGGGGTGGAAAGGGATGATCTTTAAGGTCCCTTTCACCCATTTCTATGATTCTATAAAAGTTGTGCTGGTGGAGTGACCCTGCAGCTCCTTCCAGATGGGACAGCACCAGCAGATCCTGGGGCTGTGTTCACACAGCATCCTGTACCCAGCCAGGCTCTGCCTCTGGCCTCATCCAGAGAGGCTTTTCCTCCTGTATCTCTCCCCTTTTCTCCTAATAAAGCTGCTTGCTCATTCCAGGCTGAAAGAAGACATAATAAAAATGATGGCAGGAAATTGCAGGCGAGCTGGGGTTAAGAGAGACAATAACAAAACTGCTTTTGCAGGGTAATCTCCGAGCCTTTGGTAGCTCATGCTAAAGAGGGCTTTGAAATCAGCAAGAGAATTAAAAATATTGAGATCAGCTAAAACACTCCTATCCTTTGCACATCAAAGAGGATACCCACAGGGACCGATTTGCTGCCATGGAATAATTTCCACCACTTTTTACAAGAAAAATTAGAGCATTTGGAGCTTCTCCCCCCTTCCTTTAGCATGAACCCGTGCTACAGGGGGAAATTACTTTTCTGTGCTCCCTAAAAATCTCCTCCTGATACAAAGAGCAGCATGGAGAGAAAAAGGTCTGTAACACATTAGCCAAGTCAGAGAGCTGGGGGAAAGCTGCTGACAAGGCTTAAAGCCCAGTTTAGCCCAGGGTCTTCCAGCTGGGTCCAAGCCACCCAATTGCCCACTGATGGGTTTGCAGTCTGTGCTGGTGTCACATAGCTGGGCACAGAGGGGTGAGCTTCCTCCCAGAAAGCTCATTCCCAAAGAAAAACAGGGCTGAATCCAAGGAAAACCTGCCCCAAGTGCTGCTATGGGGGTTTAGGTGTGATGGAGCATGAAAAGCATCACAAACCTCAGCAGCAGGCCCAGCTGGGAGCCTGGTTGAGCTTGCAAGAAAGGTTTTTAGGCCTTCAGGATGGAAAATTTGCACATGCAGGGTCGGAGCAGGTCTGTGTGAATGGTCCTGGGCCTGTCCATATGCCTGGAATAGCAGCTGTATTAATAAACTGGAAAAAATTAAACATAACTCTGTCATCAATCAAAGCATTCCCTCTCTTGCTGTTGACCTGCTGGAATATCTTCTGCTTTTCCTTGTTGAAAACCTGTTTGTACAGCAAAGTCTGGCTGAAAACCAGGCTTTGTGTGACTGTGTTTACAGGGGTCTCAGGTTGAGGGAAGAGACGAAGATTTGACTTTATGTTTCAGAAGGTTTGATTATTATTTTATTATATATTACCTTAAAACTATACTAAAAGAATAGAAGAAAAAAAATTCTTCAAAAAGCTAGCTAAGAACAAAATAAGAAAGAATAATAACAAAAACCTGTGGCTTGGACTCTCTGTCTGAACCAGCTAAGCTGTGATTGGCCATTAATTAAAAACAACTAACATAAGCTAATCAAAGATCTACCTGCTTCATTCTACAGCAGCAGATAATCAATGTTTACATTCTGTTCTTGAGGCTTCTCACCTTCTCAAGAGGAAAAATCCTAAAAAAAAGATTTTTCATAAAAGATGTCTGTGACAGCTTTGTTCCAGGGAAAGGTGATTTGCCAGGCCCACCCCTGGGATGGCTGGAAGATTCCGGGTGCGGGGCACTGTGAAACTCCAGAATTCCCCCAAATCTTGTGTCAGGAAGCTGTCTAGGAGCACTTGGCTGCTCTCCACCTGCCCTTCCCTCATACATGACTTCACCCTTATGTTTTCTTCTCTTCTTTCCTGTGCTGCTTCTCATCTCCTGCCTTTTGGGTTTGGGGATGAGCTCTGGCTTGGCACAGGGGGCACTGAGCCCCAAACTGGGCACAGCCTGCAGGGCAGGACACCAGCCAGATGTGGCTGCTGGGACACAGGAGCCTGTGTGGCTCACTGCAGGGATCATCCAGCACGTGCTTTTTCCATGTAAAAGAACAAGGGAAGGCCAGGGCTGTGCTCTGATGGAAACCAGACAGCCCCCAGGTATCCACTGGGGTCCAGGCCCAGGAACACGCTGCCTTGCTTGCTGTGACTATCCCAATTCCCAGGGAATCCCTGCTCCTGTGAACAGCTCCAACTGGATAAAAAATGGGCTGTGAGGGCCAAGGCAGCACGTTCCTGCCTGCCCTGGCCCACACAAGGCCATGCTGCTGTGGGTGGGACAGAAGCAGGGCCATGTGTGGGCTGAGAGGGGCTGGACTCTGAAGGTGGGGCCCACAGCGCAGAATCCAGAGTCCTGTAGGATGGAGAAGAGTCCAGGATCATCAATCCAACCATTCCCCAGCACTGCCAAGGCCACCACAGACCTGTGTCCCCAAGAGCCACCTCCACATGGCTTTAAATCCCTCCA